>NC_046660.1:139111650-139138408 GCF_010883055.1 Belonocnema kinseyi
GGATTAGAAAAATACTTATATGGGAAAAGGTTGAACTTAAATGTAGATAAGACAAAGATAATGAGGTTTAGAATTGGAGGGAGAAAGAGAAAGAATGGGCGGGGGATGGGAGGAAAGAAAATGATAAGAAGTGAAAGACTACATATTTGGGATGTCTTGCAAACGAATGGAGTTCATAGAGCCCATATAAGAGAAAGGATTAATAAAGAAGCAGGGATAATGAAACAGAAATGGAGAATAGGAAAAAGAAAGTTAAAGAAATTGTAGAAGGAGAATGTGGTTATTTGACAAGATGGTATGGCCGCTATTAGGTTATGGAGCAGAGATATGGGGATGGAAAGAAAGAAAAGATACTGAGAGTTTGGGGGAAAGGTATAAATTAAGTACTAGAGCGACAAAGAAGGCGTGGAGATTTGAGACGAAGTTGAGGGAGAGAAAGGGAAGCGGGTTAGCAGGAAAGTGTTTGACAGAGGCAAATGAAAGAAAAGGGAGGACAATAGAATTATCGAAATGAGAAGGAGGAAGGAGTTCTTTAATACTAGAGATATAGAAGGCGGGACTGGAGTAAACTATGAAGAATTGAATAAAAGGAGAGGGAAAGACAATTAATAGACAGATGGAGGATGATTGAGTAATCAAAATATAATAAATAGTATTAGATGATGAAAAAGGAAGGAGTACCAAAGTATTTAGGAAAGGGATGGGGAGAGAGAAGGTGGATCAGAATAGCAAGATTTAGATTGGGAAAAGAGGTAAGGCAATGGATGTATTTTAAAAAGGAAGAGAACAGAAAGTGCAGAATATGTGAATGGAACGAGGAAATATGGAAGCATGTATTAAAGGATGTAGGAGAGGAATGAAAGATAAAGGAAGCTGACAAGAGAATGAGGTAAAGATTCTAGGAGTGGATGGATTAGGGAAAGAATGAATGAAGGGGTTGTCGGGTGCTAGAGGAACGAATTACAAAGAATGAAAGAATGCATGTAAAAAAATGGCAAAATGGGGGAGAGAAATGAAAGAAAAAGGAAACGGAAGTCACTTATATTAGAAGCGTAACGATTTATAAGTAATAATTGTTGGCATAAGTAGACTAAAATCCGTCCTAGCTCTCTCTCTCTCTCTCTCGCTCTCTGTCGCTTGCACACTCGCCTTCGATCATGTAAACTTTTTTTTACTTTTTTTTACAATTTATATCGCAAATTCAAATGAAGAACCTTGAAGTTATTAATCAATTTATGTACCCAATCGAAAAAATAAAATAAAATTCAATCTTTAGGCAATTTAAAATTGTGAAAAAAAAATTATAAATTGGTTAATATCCTTTCGAACTAGTGCCAGAAAATTTAAGTTTTAGTAAAATCATTTATTAATTACTTAAAAATTTCTCACCATAAAAAGCATTAAACAATTATTTTCTATAGAAAATTAAAAAAAATTTCGCATTACATTTTTTCTTCACTTTAAATTGCATTTCGATACATTTAATTTAATAATAATCTTGAAACCTAATTTTTTTAATTTAAACTATACGTACGTATAATTAACCAATATGTTCACAAAGTAAGAAACATTAAATTACAATTTTCATAGCAATATTTAAATCATTTTTACTGTATATTCTTTTTTTTCTTTAATTTGAACTTTCATTTTTGAAAATTTTATTTATTAATGAAGTTTTAAAAAAATAATTAAAATAATTAAAATAATTATTTATTAATGAAGTTTTAAAAACTTTTGTTTTTAAGGGTAAAGGATTTAGAAAATACAATTTCTGAGCTTATATTTTAAACTAATAGTATTTTAAACACATAAAAACTATTGGAGCAGTTCGAAAGTCATTGTTAAAATTGGTGGAAATAGGTTATTAAGATCACAATTTCACTAGATAATGGGCAAGACAACATACAAACCATGAAAACATTGTCGATGCCATGATAAACTAAAAAAATTGAATATCAGAATTCACGCTATAGACACCGCGCAAGCCGTGTCGATTGTGTTGCAGTCGGTAACAAATAAGACGGTGACAGTAAAGTCGATAAAAAGGAAAGTTTAATTACCAGTACTTATGAGAGATAGTCGTGTGTTGAGTAGCTCCCATTATTTGTTCAATTAATTGTGCCAGATTGGGCGAAAGGAGTAATATATTGTTAATATAGTTCAGTGCGGGACGTTGAAAGTCGTTGGCCACAGTTAGGTGTCTCGTGAAAATCGGATTGATCAAGAAATTGCATTTTTGTAGTGCACTCAAGAATATTTTTCTGGCCAGGTTTCTGGCAGATATAACAGCAATGATAGAAGAAAACACATCGCAAAAGCAGTTTAAATAGCTGATTTTATGGCTTGGCAATATGGAAGCTTTTATGAATGATTTACACAAGAGGTTAAATCAGCTGACAGCCAAAAATCGGAGACTGGATTCAATCTAAAAAAAAAACCTCATAGAAATAATTGATAAACATGAAAACAAAATTGAACAGATTGACTCGAAATGATCAACAACAAATTGAAAGTATCCGCAACAGAACATGATCTGGAAGAAATAAAGACTCGGAAAAATGAACCAACAAAAACCGAGACCAATCTTTGTGCATTGTCACTCCTTTAAACTTAACTATTCAATCCTGAAAAATCTGAGAAATCTGAGTAGCTTATTATTGATGGGAAGAAATTCGAGAAGAAGAATGTCATGAATATCGATGCAAAAGAAGATGAGAAGAGATAAGATGAAGTTACAAGTGAATCGACGAAAACAATAAATGCTTTGATTTTAAATAGCAAGCAGACATGATCACAATTCTTTATTTTTGAACTGTAATGGTTTCTCTAACTTTGCGCAATGTAAATCCAATGTAAGTAAACTTGCTGCAATATGCCTGGTTGAAAAATGGCAGCCACATACCATAAATAATTAAATGCTTGATCAGCTAAATGATTTTAATGCATTTTTCTTCCCCGCTATTAGGGAAAAATCGAGAGGCAGGCGCGAAGGTGGCTTAGCCCTGTGTATCAATAAATGTTTGATTCAATTTTATTGATTGAAAAAACGGAAACATGGTTGTTCGTGAAGGCTAGTTCGTATAATGGAAACTCAGTCATTGGCCTCTGTTACTTTAGTCTAGATACGAATTTCGAGGTAACTAGAATAGCATTCGAGATAAAGCTCGACTAATTGTTTTTAATATTTAACAACCATTTGTTTTCAATTTATGGCCATTTTAACCATGGACTAGGGAATTTGTGTCAAGAAGCATTGGAAATATTTGAAAATACGAAAGTTTATGCGAAACGAACCTCCTTAGATGAAAATATAAACAAAAAGGGGATACAGCTTGTCGATATTATACACTCAAACTCGCTAATTCTACTTAATGGCAGGTCAGTTAGGAATTCTACAAGAAATATACTTTTGTAAATGCCTTGGGCAAAAGCGTTATTAACTTAGTCTGGTGTAACCTGGAAGCTTTTGGATTGGTCCGGATGTTGTTGTATTTTGCTTAGACGGCTTCGTGCTCGAAAAGTAAAAGGGATGATTTCACGCGGATTGTGGTAACTTCAAAGCATTGTTAAAAAAGTGGAAAATGAAACCAATCGATTTGATTCTGTAGAGCTTTTAAGGAAAAAATACATAGACACTATCGCATATATGTAAGCCCTACAGTTTGTCTACTGTAAGTTGGCGAAGAACGTTACAGTCAACGAGCAGCGGAAAGACCCGCTCCTATCAATCTGAGTGAGGACGGCTAGCTAATCACGGCATAGCGCACTTAACTGACACAGAGAGCCAGTCCAAGGAGAAACGGGTCTGACTTATTTCGACACTCCGGCCGCGACTGTCGTATTGACGAGGTCGTCTTTAGCACGCTCCAGAGGACAGCAAATTCCGTATCGAAAATGTAGTTTAATTTTATAATTTTAATATTACTTTAGGAAAATAAGGTAGCTAGGTAGTTTGTTATCAAATTGATAATTTTCTCTGTGATTGCTTCGCCCGTCACGTTGCTTAATAAAGACTTACACACAAACTATTACCAAGCTATCTGAACTCACATTAATCTTTCTTTCCACAATGTTGATTCGCCTGCATTGTGACTTGTAAGATAGCGTGAATGAGGGTACCACCTGTTTTTCCCTCCTCTGTGCTTTTTTGTAGCTAAGTGTCTAATTATTGAATCCAAGCTTTCCCTGAGATTGGTTCGCCCGTCTCCTGGGTCGCCTAAAATTCTGTAAATCAACATTTCGAGGCTATTGTAATTCATGAGTTTCTTTCTTTCTGCAATGTTGGTTCGCCCGAATTATGGCTTGTAAGAGCTTATGAATGAAGGTATTACAAAGTTCCTTTTTAACACTTTTCCTTTTTTAACTTGACCTAGTACA
The DNA here is from genome assembly GCF_010883055.1 of Belonocnema kinseyi. Classification (NCBI taxonomy): domain Eukaryota; kingdom Metazoa; phylum Arthropoda; class Insecta; order Hymenoptera; family Cynipidae; genus Belonocnema; species Belonocnema kinseyi. The sequence goes on from NC_046660.1 coordinate 139,116,028, forward strand.
ATATGCTATAACCATCTTATGAGAATATAAAAAATATTAAGCCGCGGTGCTAAACCACTTAAACTTATGAAAATATAAATTAAATTAAATATTTAGTTAAACTTAAATGTAAAATGAATAGATGTACAGAAGGTTTGGAGCACCGATTTTTCTGACCATCGTAATGAATGTCAGACTGAGCCTTGTCCAAAAAATCAAAACTTTTTCTCCTTGTGACACCTTCTAAAAGATCCCAAATAAAAATTAATGAAAATGCATTTCTCTAAACAAATTTAATTAAATAATTGGTAATTTTGAAACTTAACAATGACGCCCGAACAGGGACATGAAGGGTTGAAGCGCAACCGTAGATTCAAATGGATCATTTACGTATTGGCTGTGGCGTCCTTTTCAAATTTTTCTGTTATGGTGATGGCATCGTAAGAAATTGACAACAAAGAATATAATGAATTTTTTTGAGAATACTAATAATTAAAAGAAAATATTACGTTAGAGAATTTGATACTCGCGATCCGCCCAATAGAGTAGAGTTTCTGGAAAATCCGAATACTCTACAATTAGACCCTAATGTAATATATTCTTACAACATTGAATCTAGAGAGAAAGAGAATCCTCAGAATAATAAATATGAAGGCACTGAATAAGATATCGAAGATGGTTTAGATATTCAAAGATGGGAAGACTTAGCAAAAGAGTTAAATTCGGTAAAGAAAACTCTCAATAAGGCCATAAAAAAGCAAGCTCGCGTCGTCGCTACAGTAAAATAAAATAAGAGCAAAATTACCAATATTAACCCCGGCGTAAATGTGAGACAAAAAACGTTTGAGAATAGGGTTGAGCGAAAATTAGCAAAAAATATACAGAAACAAACTGAATGCGAATTTTTATCACGCCTTTATGAGGCCCACGTTATAGACGTTGATAGGCGAGTACATCATGTACACTGTGAAACTGAGGAAATTCACCTAACAAATGGTGAGTTAATTATAAATAAAATGAGTAATGAAAAACGTTTAAGAGACTTGGAACAAAATCAAACTCAATTGCAAGATACTTTACAACACAAGGTTATCCTCTGTGGAAAATGCCTTGGTTGCAAACCCTTCCCATTTCGAGGTTTTCTAGTAGCGGTAAGAAAAGGCCTATGCAATTCCTAAGGTATTTTGAGATTTACGTTAGTGCGGCTGACGTTAGTAAAAGGTAGCAACATTACGTGATCTTGGCTTCCCTGGAAGGCGTGGCCAAAGAATGGTGGAATTGTTAACAAATTATTCAGACATTTTATGAAGGACATCAAAACCGCGATAATAATAAGAGGTATAAAAAATTTTGAGGGGTTAGTAGAATTATTATAAATATTCGACTTAAGTCAGCCGGTTAATTTTTCAAACTACAGAGACGCTCAATTCCCTTACAACCAAGAAACAACTCATTTGTCACAAGACCATAAAATTCCGCGTAAATATCAGGGCCCAGATAGAAATCAAGGAAATAATAATCCGGAGCAGAGAACACGTGGTAACGATCGCCAGCAATATGGTAATAATTCTAATCACAATCGAAACCGAAACGCTAATTATAATAGTTATAATCGTTAATAATCATTCTGGAGAATTATCTACAACTTTTGACAGCAATGTTCCTAACAATCCGGTTATCCAATCCCAAATGAATCTTCTGGAAAACCAAAATGTTAATAGTTCCAGCCAAAAAACCGCCATAGAAATGTCCCTAATCAAATCGCTCCACCCCTCAATCATGGAAATTATACACCAAATGTAGAAACTACCGCTTTCTTACCCAACAATACTCAACCGTCCATTAGGCGTCCCAAAATCCTTAAAATGCAACCCGACAGGGAAACCGCTAAACCTCGAGTTTGAAGTTAATAATATGTTAGGACGAGAAACAGCATCAAACTCGAGGCAATTTAAAGAAATTGTAGTGATAAAAGAAATCGATAGTATCAAACTTCCTACGGATTTACGTAAGGAATTGTTAGAAAACGAAGATGATGTAGTTAAAGAAAGGTTAGAAAAATGTCTGATGCTAAAATTAAATATAGAAAATAAATCTGCCCAAGCTTTGATTCACAAGGGCGGTGAGGTAACCTGCATATCGGAGTCTATTTACCTTGAGAATATTTTAAACTATGGGCGAATGGAAAGGCCAGAATGTTTTTACAGTGGTGCCTAAGTTAAATAAAGATGATTAAAGATGGTTTTTCGAAAACAACACGGTTACATTAAAAGATGTAAATGGTACGATAAAAATCTGTTTAACTGGGGACGAGCCGAAAAATATAAGGGTAATCATAGACACTTATTATGCTGATGAAATTTATCATGTACAGGGCGTGGATGAAAATTGGATAAACAAAAAAAAATGTTGCTGATTATATGGGTGAAAAATTAAATATAAACACTATTGAACCTGAAGAAATAAAAACTGTATCGATAGAAACAATTATGAATAAGATAGGGACAATTGAAACTCTAAACGCGAGCGAACAACTAAAATTCAAGGAAATTATTTTAAAACATATTAAATTGTTCAACAAAGAACCAGGTTTAATTAACTTGTATCTACATGAATTAAAGAGGAGGGATGATCAACCTTTTTTCTCGATCTTATGCAGTACCGATGGCCCTTCGAAAACGTGTATGCGAGGAAAATAGAGAACTTAATGAATTCAGGCAGAATTCGGCGTTCAAACAGTGCGTACATTAATCCGCTAGTGATTTTTACTAAGAAAAACTGCGATATTCAGCTGTTTAGATGCTAGGAAATTAAATAACATACTTATAAGTGATTAAGAATGTTTCGAACCCATGGGTACCATATTTCAATGCTGCAAAGGCACGAAATTGATGTCAACTTTAGACTTGGTAATGAGTTTCTGGAAGATTCCTTTAAGACCAGAATCAACATTTCCATCATTTGGATTTCCCCTCGAGCGCTTAGAAGAATATAACCTTATTATCAATTTTGAAAAATCAAATTTTTTTGCCAAGAAGTTAAATTTCTAGGATACGTATAAACTCCTAAGCGTATCGAGCCAGGCCCCGAAAAGGTTGGTGCGATAAAAGGATATCCTCGACCGACGAAAGTTAAGCACCTGCGTGGTTTCTTGGGGCTGATCAATTTTTCTACAAAATTCTCAAAAGATCATGCCAAAGAAGTCGTTCCACTCGTGGAACTTTGAAAGAAGGGGGTGATATGGGAATGGACATCGGATAAGGAAAAGGCTTTCCTACGTACAAAGGAGTTTTTCTGCGAACACATCCTTTTACATTACCCCTGCTTTACAGCAAAAGTTTCCTAATATTGGTAATAAAGGTTCAAACCTCAAAGGTTCAATCATCCAGGATGATTTATTATACTTCATGGATAGACGAAAGAAAAAACTTTGCCTAACTCCTGACAAATTACTCTCCACAGACTTTTATGGCCCTTTGTCAGCTACTAAAGGAGGATTTAAATATATTCTTTCAACAATTGACACATTTAGCAAGTTCGTCCAAGTTTACGCCATGAGAAGAGCAACAACAAAGAATGCTCTATCCAAAATCCGTGAGGATTACATCCCCAAATTTGGGAAACCCGAGAAGATCATCTGTGTTTACGGGACCCAATCTACATCGAAAAACTAGATAGATGCCCTTGAACAAGAAGGCATCCAATTGATCTCATCTGTACGCCACCCCCAGGGTAATTTGGTCGAACGGACTCACCCTGAACTATCGAGGTTCTTTCGATCACTTCTAGAGGGAAAACACAACTCGTGGTGGAAATGGGTCAAGATAATTGAGTCTTGCATGAATAAGACCCATCATGAAACCACTGCGTTTACTCCTACTGAAATTCACTGCAAAACCAGAACGTCCCGTATTTGGAAAAAGTGGTTGATTTTGCCCGCGAAACCACCGGACATCCCATATGATCGGAAGATCTTGCTCGTCAGTGAAAAAGTTATCCGTAAAGAAAAGAGAAGAGTAGAAAGGTTAAAAAAACACGATCTTGATGAATTGAAGGAAGGAGATTTGGTGCGCATCAAGTTGCTCAACCAATCCGACCAATCCCATCTCAAAAGTAGATAAGGGACAGCACACGCAAGACCTGCAACTCTACATCAGTAGAGAGGATGAATCCAGTGCTCATACCAATTTATAAGCAGGAATCCCAAACTCTGTATTGTTATAAACAATATTGGCATGAGCACTGGATTCATCCTCTCTACTGATGTAGAGTTGCAGGTCTTGCGTGTGCTGTCCCTTATCTACTTTTGAGAAGGGATATATATATATATATATATATATATATATACATACATACAAACGGTAACCCATTTTAATCTATAATCCCAAATATCTTCTAAAATACTTTATCTACGAAGAAATAGTTGGGACAAAGGTTGGCTAGGATCGAGGGAGACATTTGACTGTACCATCAATTTTGACCAATTTTGACCCCTATTTTTGACTGCGGATTTGAAAAGAGCGAGAAATTTCACGTCAAAATTGACCGGTGGAAAAATGGTTTTTGTGACCTTAAAAAAGTAAAAAAAATTAAGCACAAATGTCTGAGAAACGACCAGATGCTCTTTTTCTGAATTACCTTGGTTTTTCGGGGTGAACAAACATTTAAGATATTTAAGCTACTTAATTGGACCCTACTTTTTTCACGGAAACGTTCACAGGCACACTTACTTAGAGTCGTAATGGGACCATTTACCTGGACTATTGGAGAAAGTTGACTTAGCAAAAAGACAAAAAATGTAGCTTCAACAAGAAGGTGCTGCGCCACATTTTGCACTCATTGTACGTGAGTTCTTGAACGTAAATTTTAATTAAAGATGGATTGGACGAGGATGTCCATTTGAATGGCCCCCCTGGTCGGTAGATCTAGCATCACCTATCTTTATATGGTATTATATTAAAAATGTAGTTTCTGCTCAGCGACCCCCAACAAAGAAAGATCTGATAGAAAGGATTCGGGCATATTGTGCTGTCATTTCTCGAGAAACTTATCTACCACTGGTAGCAATGGTAAGAGGCAAAGGGACTCACGTTAATGAACTAACTGAAACGTGAGAGGCAAGGGGAACTCACTACAAGAAAGCACCAGAAAGGAAACAGAACTTACTACGCCCACGCCATTGTTTTCTGGGTAACGCTAAAAGTAAGGACAAAATGTCTTTTTTTGTAACTAGTCACAGAGAAGTGACATTGTCAAGATTGCCACTCTTGTAACTAGATAGTCAGAGTCTTTACACCTTATCCGAAATGATTGTTTCTGTCTGGGCGTGTTTGGGGGGGGGGGGTGTTTTAATAACAATACAAATCCTGAACTGTACAAAAAATTCATCCGGGTACAGAGTTCAATCTAAGAAAAATCGTCTTGACCTTCAAGTGACCTTGCAAATTGACCTGAAGGTCATGATAGTCAAGGTGATGTACACCTTAACATTTCATTGACTTTTGTGAAGCATCTTGAAAGTTGGTTTACCCCGAAAACCCAAGACAATTCAGAAAAAGGGCATCTGGTTGTTTCTCAGACATTTGACCTTAATTTTTTACGTATCCAAGGTCACAAAAACCATTTTTTCACAGGTCATTTTCGACGTGAAATTTCCCGCTCTTTTCAAAGGCGCAGTCAAAAATAGAGGTTCTCATTTAGGAAAAGGGTCTTAACGCCATTTGACCTTTAAACTTGACCTCAAGGTCAAAATGGACGGTACAGTCAAATGACCCCCTCGGTCATAGTCAACCTTTGTTCGAACCATTTATTCGTAATGTAGATAACATATTTTAGAAGATATGAAGGGGTTATAGATTAAAATGGGTGAAAACCGTGCCGAAAGCTGAATTGCACCTGGGTGAGGTGTCTAGAACGGTGACTCTGGGGTACCGGTCGACCTCCCAGAGTACGCAGCCTCATCCTAGCATGCGGGGGTCTACAAGAATGGAGGAACCCCTTTCCCTAGCTTCTCTTGGGAACAACCATGACAACACCAAACATAATTGTATTAAGTGCGGTTCAAAACAACAGAACGCGCAAGGCTCCAAACAATGGATCGGCCAACAATGCCGACCACTCTTGAGCTGTGGGAGCCAATGAAGATGGTTTCAATGCGATAGATCGATGGAATCTTGGGACCTTTAGGTGAACGGAGCGACTAAATCGCGACTAAATCGCGACTTGCTATATTGCAAGTGTGACCCCTGAAAGGGGTTACACGGCACGACTGCATGCTCTGTGGTGCGAGAAACACCCGGAGCTAGCGCACTTTTCGCAACAACGTCTGCGAAAACATGCCGAACAACTCCAAAAAAGGGGCTATGAATGCTTAACGCCTACTCTACCACAGCCAGAACAAGCCGGCAACAGATAAAGAGAGGCGAAACCCAGGTTTCTCTCAAGCCTAAAGATGTGGCTGAAATGGATGACGAGCTTCGTGGAAATTTTTCCGAAGAAGCCGACCTCTGGACTATCAATTGTTGTGTGTATAATGCAGCGAGAGCTTTGACTGATGCAAACCGTAAAACGAAACCAACGGTTGATGAAAAGACCAAAAGACGAATGCATCAACTCGCCATAAAGATAGGCTGAAAAAGACAGTACGCGTCCCGCATTCAGTGTGTGATTGACTGCATCACATTTGACAGAAATTTTACCGCCAAGGTTCGAAAGTTCGGGCGCGAACTCCGGACCCGTTATCAAACAATTAACAAGTCAAAGCTGCTGACCATTGGGCAGCATATTGTTAAGAGAATGCGGATACTATTTGACGCTAAGTGAAGTCTAGAGCGGATAGAGAGGTGGGTCAGACAAAATCAATAGTGTCTCGTTGATCCATCTCGACTTTTCCAAGACCCTCCAGTTACTGTCTACCACCCGCGCAAACCAGAGGAGTTCGAAATATTTTGGAGAGAAGTCTACGAAGTGCAGTATAGACTGGACGAAGACTAAGACAACATAAGTAGCGTCAAGGAGCTGTGTGATGCCCTCATAATACCTGACGAAGAATGCCCACCCATTACTGCCGAGGAGGTGAAAAAAGTATTAAGAGGAATGAAGAACTATTCCGCTTCGGGGCCAGATGGTATCAAGAAAATAGACAACTTAGCTGACCCGAAGAATTACAGGCCAATCACTTGTCTGAACACACTTTATAAGATATTCACAGCTATCCTAAATGATAGGATTGTTCGGGCAATTGAAACTGTGTGGCAAGAAATGTATGAACGATGCTGCTCAAAGATAGGCGTAGCACGACGTCGGCAGAACCTGCTCATCGATAGATGTGTCTGCAAAGACGCAGCATCCTACCAGCGTGACCTATCGATGGCCTGAATTGATTACCGGAAAGTTTTCGATTTAACCTCCTAGACTTATCATCTGTCTTTTGAAAAGCTTAAAGGTTCATCCGCAAATCGTGAGGTGCATAGAGAGATTGATGCCGCTTTGGAAAACCAGATTTATTATCAGATCTGGAAAAAATAGTGTGACAACTAACAAGGTCACCTTTTAAAGAGGTGTCTTTCAGGGCGGAACCATGAGCCCACTCCTCTTTTGCCTTACATTATTGCCAATGTCTCTAGAACTTCGCCATTGCGACGGGTAATTTTGCGGCAAACCTGCAGATCGAAAGTTTAAGGCACCTCATATATTTTACATGGACGATCTCAAGATCTATGCTAAATTAAAGAGCAACTACATATAGCTCTAGGGATTGTCGAACGATATACTGAGGAAATAGGAATGTAATTTAGGTTAGACAAATGCGCCAATGTTTATTTGAAGCGAGAAAACCTTAATGGCATCCCTGTAGACACTGAGCTCGTCCATAGAAGCGCTATACGACACCTTTACGCTGGAGAGACTTATACATAACACGGCGTGCCACAGAACCGCATTCAGGATGTGACATCTATAAAGGATACGCTCCGAAGTAGATACAAACGTCTCATCCAGCAGATTTGGGCTTCCGAACTGTCGGCGAGGAACAAATTATCTGCAAAGAACATGCTTGCCGTCCCGGTAGTACTCTATTCATTTGGAGTAGTTCCATGGATGAAGAACGAGCTCAGATCCCTAGATATCGGGACACGAAAGATTATACATATGAATAAAAGCATGCATCTTAAGTCTTCTGTTCCGCGACGACATCTCACGCGGCCAAGGTGGTCGGGGAATACTGAATCTTGAATGTCTTCACAATAGGATTAATTATTCTGAGTACAGCACATAGAGTCGCAAATGGAAGAGATCCTGTTCTTAAAATATTCAGGAAGCACGAAGAAGTGGGCAAAGGAGCCCACTTTTTAAAACACCCGGATGGCAGTCTGGCATCGTGCGTTTCATTTTGGCATGTCAAGACGGTGTCATTTACACCTTAACATACCATCGCCAGTTTTTGACCCAAGATATTCCCAATGATAGCTGCAGGGTGTGCCATGTACACCCCGAGTATTTAGCACACATGCTATCTAGTTGTCCAACTCATGCGGGTACGACCTACATCCAAAGGCACAATGCGGCACTAAGAGTGCTTTATTCCCATCTCAGTCACTCTTACCGTATTAACCTTAATATCGCTCCTCTAAATGCTCCTAGGGAAATAGAGTCAATTTTCGACAATGAGAAGTGCCTCATATACTGTAACTTTATATTCTCGACAATTGTTTCTGTTGCACACTCGAGGCCTGACATGATTCGTCGTGACTTCGAGAACCAAACCATGTTCGTTATCGAATTTTCGGAAACAGCAGATAAAAACATTAAATCCAAGGAGAATGAAAAGAAAGAGAGGTATAAAGACCTTATAAGGGAGTGGCGACAATTGTACCCACAATGTTCTGTTAAACTAATCGTCACTATCATCGGCGCTCTTGGAGGTGCCAATCTTTCACTGGTTAATAGCCTGAAAAACATCTCTGGGTTTCAACAATAGATTAAAACACTTGCGGGAAAAATGCAGAAGGCGGTCGCCCTTGGGTCGTTCCGTGTCCTCAGGGTGCACGAGACTTTTGCCAGATCGTCGCATTGATTCCGTTACAAACTGTAATCACCTATCTCACGGTTATGAGACGTGGTCGTAACGGAAATTTCACTGCGATTTCACTATAAACCACAATTACAAAAAAATTTTAATTTAATACTTAGGACCCGATAAACTACCCTTTACGTACGATGAGTGATGGACATAAAAGTACTTATTGGGTCGGTCGATATATTTATATACAAAAGACACAATGCGAATTCTTATATATGAAGAAACATTTTCAGTTTGAAAAATATGTAAAAATGTTTTACATCACAAAATAAAAGTGACGTAACGTTAAAGAAAGCTAATTTACAACGAAAAATATATCTGAGATATTAACTTACACAATATTGATTTTTTATATCTGCAAAAATTTTTACATATTTCGAGGCGTCCTAACGATAGGATGCCAACGCACCCGATCGACTAGATGATACTTAACCAAAAATATAAACAATAAAAAGCTAAACAAGAAGTAAGAACTAGAAAGTTTTAGATCGCGAAATTGAACAAGATGGAGCTAGAAGTTGGCCAAAACTAGAAGATGCTCGCTCGCTCCATCAAAACATTAAAGTCCTATCTCGAGCGAGTAAAGAATGAAGGAGCCACTTCTCGCTTATAATCTAAGATTCTAATAATAATATTATATTCTGGAAACGACTTAAAGTCTCTAATGTCAAACTTAAATATGTTATCCGATGTCCGTAACAAATCATAAGAAATAGCTGTTAATAGAACCTATCAATAGGCTCAAGTGCGGGCAATACGTATTGACATTCTCCAAGTTTAATATATGTCATAACAAGTGCCATAGGTAAGCGACCTGTCGAACATACTTACGTATCTGATTTGGACCTAATAAGTACCTACACATATGCTAACTAAAAAGCAACGTGTAAAAACATATATGCAAGCACTTAAACAATCTATGACTTTGCAAAAACCGAGCATCCTATCACTAATATTACATTTCGCTAACGAGAAGTTTCTAATTTAATACATATTTATATTATTACATATCCAGTAACAATCAAAAGATCGCTGTTCATATAACTTACTAACATACTGGTGTAAGATAATCTGTATATTTTGTCTACGAGTTCAATAGAATTCATAAATCTTTAATGAAGATCATGGTGATTCAAGTTAGCTGATAATAATGTTCTTAATTAATAATAACTGCCAGTGGCGACTGACCTGATAAACAGCGCTTTCATATTTAATGCATATTTAACTACTTTAAGTCACTAACTTCCAATGTAATTAAAAAATCACGTATAAGAAACGAATCAAAAGATCGCTGTTAATAGAATCTATCAATAGGCTGAATTAACGGCAATCAGTGTGGACATTCTTAATCTTTAATACATTTCATACAATTTTAATGAAAATGACAGCGATTATAATATAAATTACGGCGATTGTAATTAATAATGACTGCCACATGTAAGCGACCTGTTAAACAGCCTTGCGTATTTGATTTGTACCGAATAAGTACCTATGCATATACTGACTGAAAAATAATTTGTAAAAACATGTAAGCAAATCCTCAAAGGATTTATAACTTTGCAAAAAACAGCATCCTAGTACTAATATTATATACCACTAAAGAATTCAAGTCTCTTATTTCAAACTTAACCATATTATCTCATATCCGTAACAAATCTCAATATCGCTGTCTATAGAACCCACCAATTCCATGGCAAACAGGTGAGCCGTATTTATATTCTCCTAGTTTAATGCGTACTGAAAAATATCGTGTAAAAACTTTTAAGCCAGCAGTTAAAGAATCTATGAGTTCGCAAAAACCTAACATCCCATTACTAATAGCATATGTGGCTAACAACTTTAAATTTCTAATCTGACACATAATTATATCATTACATATCCGGAAAAAATCAAAAAATCGCTATTCATATAAATTATCAACATTCTGATGTAAAGGAAATCCTCATGGATATTTGCAAAGTTCAATACATGTCATGCAATCTTGAATGAAGATAGAGATTCAAATTATGTCATTATGACGTTTTTAAATAATAATAAATGTAAGTGGTGAACGACCTGCTAAACACCCTTACATATCTAATGTGCACCCTCTAGGAACCTATATATACTTACTGAAAAATATATGTAAAAATATTTTAGCAAAGAGTCAATGCCTCTAAGCACTTGGAAATTCCAAACATTCCGTAAATAATGTTGTATTTTTAAGTAATATAATAACAGAACATAAAATAATGTATGATAAAAGAAAGTGGTCTCAAAATAGAATGTGTAATCTCATTTAATCAAGCCCTTAATGAATCTATGACTTTTCAAGAACCGAATATCATATTACTAGTATAATGTTGCACTAACGGCTATTAGCCTATTTTCGAATGTAATACTATTACCACATATCAGGAGCAAATCAAACGATCGCCGTTCATACAACTCATCAACATACTGGCGTAGAGAGAATCGTATAAGTATTCTGCAAGTTGAAAAAATGTCATAAATCTTCAGTGAAGGTCATAGCGATTCAATTCAAGTGATTATGACGTTTTTAATTAATAATAACTGCCAGCGGTAAGCCACCTGCTTAACGCCCTTACATATCTAATGAGGAACCTCTAAAAACGTGTCATGGAAAATCCAGTGAATATCATAGTTATTAAAACAAAGTGATTATGGCGATTCTAATTCTTAACAACAGCCCTATAGGTAAGCGATCTGTTAAACATCCTTATGTATTTGATTCGGACCTAAAAAGTACCTATACATAAATTGATGGAAAATAACGTGTAAAAACATATATGCAAGCACTCAAAAAATCTATGACTTTGCAAAAACTTAAAATCCTATTACTAATATCATATTTGGCTACGGAATTGAAGTATCTATATTGAAACATAATTATATTCTCAGATATCCGGAAAAAATCAAAGGATCACTGTTCATATAACTCGTCAATGTACTAAAGTACATTATATCCGGACAGATATTCTACAATTCCAATACATGTGATACAATTTTAAATGAAGGTCATAGTGATTCAAATTAGGTTATAACGACGTTTTTAATTAATAATAACTGCCAACTGTGAGCAACCTGTAAAAATATTTGAACAGAGAGTCAATCTGTCTATGGACTTGGAAAGACCCCACATTCCAGGAATAACATTGTAATCCGCTAACGACTTTAAGTGTAATTATAAAATCACGTATACGTAACAAATAAATAATCGCTGTAAATGGAACCCATTCATACGCAGAAGAACGGCCAATCCGTATTGACATTCTAAAAGTTCAATGCATGTCATGAAAAACTCAATGAAGATCATAGCGATTTGAATAAGGTGATTATGGCGTTTAAAATCAAAAATAAATAACAGATTACAGCGACATACTAAACGCCGTAACGTATCTAATTCAGACATAATAAGACATATACAAAGTGAAAAATGACGAGTAAAAAATATAAGCAAGCACTCAAATTATATATGACTTTGCAAAAACCTAAGATCCTATTACTGATATTATATTTCGCTAACGAGTTTAAGTTCCTAATTCGAAACATAATTCTATTATCACATATCTCGGAAAAAATCAAAAGATTGCTGTTCATATAACTCATCAATATATTGGTGTACAGAGGCTCCGTATAGATATTCTACAAGATCAATCCATGTTATACATTCCTGAATAGAGATAAGAAGGAGTCAAATTAAGCGATTATGACGTTTTTGAGTAATAATGACTGCCGGTGGTAAGCAACCTGCTAAACACCCTTGCATATCTGATGCGGGCCCTCTAAGAACCTACATATACTTACTAAAAAATGCGTGTAAAAATATTATAGCAGAGAGTCGATACGTATTGACATTCACCAAGTTTGAAACATGTCATGGAAAATTCAATGAAAATCATATCGATTTAAATAAAGTGATTATAACAATTTCGATGCATAACAACTGCTATATAGGTAAGCAATCTGTTGAACATCCTTATGTATCTGATTCGGACCTAATAAGTACCTTTACATGTACTGAGTGAAAAATAATGTGTAAATAGATCCCAGTGGGAAGGAAATTTAGAAACGTAATTGCAACGTACTAAATCGCTTCCTGGACGTACAAGTCAAAAGATGTTATTTGAACGTTTTAAAAACTGCCCTAAGTCAGATCAAATAATGTTCTCAAAACAGGTCTTTAAAACGTATCTGGAACATTTTATTTTTATGAAACGTTATTTAGACTGACTTATGACGTTTTTGAATCGTTCTAATGATGTTCTTTAACGTTTGTGACCACTGGGATATATACAAGCACTTGAAGAATCTATGAATATACAAAAACGTAACATCTATTACTAATTTTATATTTTGCTAACGACATTAAATTTCTAATTACAAACATAATTGCGTTCTCACATATCCGGAAAACTTCAAAGGATCGCTTTATACCACTCCACTATGTATTGGAGTATAGGGAATCCGGATAGATATTCTACAAGTTCAATACATGTCATACAATCCTGAATGAAGATCAGAGCGATTCAAATTAATTGATTATGGCCTTTCCAATTAATAATAACTTCCAGTGGTGAGCAACCTGCTAAATACGCTCCTATATGTAATGCGGACCGCCAAAGAAGATACATAGACTTACTAAAAATGTATGTAAAAATGTTTGAGTAGATACTCAACCTGTCTTTGGATTTGGAAAGACCTAACATCCTATTACTAATCTTATATTCCGCTACCGATTTCCGAGTCTCTAACTTTAAACTTCACTATATTATCTTATATTCGGAACCAATCATTTGATCGCCATCTATTGAACATATATAAACGCTGTCTTATGGGGAAGATGTATCGATATTCTCCAAGTTGAATACAGGTCACACAATCAGGAATGAAGATCTTAGCGATTAGAATTATGAAATGATGGTGTTTTCAATTAATAATAACTGCTAACGGTGAAAGAACTGCAGAAAACCCTTAAGCACCTAATGCAGACCCACTAAGAACTTATACATTCGCACTAAAAAATATGTGTAAAAAAATGTAAGCTGAGAGTTAATCTGCCTCTAGATTTGGAAAGACCTAACATTCTATTACTAATACTATATTCTGGAAACGACTCTGAGTCTCTAATATCAAACTTTATCATATTATCCCATATCCGGAACAAATCATAAGATCGCTCTTCATCATAGAATCCACCACAATGCTGACGTACGCGAAAACTCTATTGACATTCTTTAAGTTCAATACATATCATGAAATCTTCAATGCATATCACAACGTGTCGAATAAACGATTATGGCGTATTTAAATAAATATAACTGCCAGTGATAAGCGACCTGTTAAACACCCTTACGTATCTAATTCAAACCTAATAAGAACCTATACATATACTAACTGAAAAATAATGTGTAAAAATATATGAGCAAGCACTCAAAGAATCTAGGACTTTACAAAAACCTAACATCTTGTTACTAATATCATATTTAGTAGCCAAGTTAGCCAATTTAGTCTGCAATAACTTTCAAAATGAGAAATTTTGAAAGATTGTTATTTCTTTTAACAATTCTACGAGTTTACTTAATTTCATATAAGATGAAGCTAGCCTTATTCTTAGCGCTAACGAAAAGACAGCCTATTCTTCGTAGAACCTATCGTTATGAAATGCGAATTAGATGCGTAAGGGTGTTTAACAGTTCGCGCTTCGCTGCAAGATTTTGATGATAAAAAACACTATATTCACTTAATGCCAATTGTTATCAGGTTCTTGGAATATCGCATGACATTTCTTGACATTGGAGAATATCAATATGGATTTTCCAAACGTTAGCTTATTTGTGGATTCTATGAACAACGATCAGCCGATTTGTCCCTCGCATTTGATTATATAATCATTTATTAAATTATATATTTAAGATCGTTCGCAAAATGTACTATTAGTAATAGGATGTTCGATTTTTTAAAGCCACAAACTCATTGGCTGTTTTCTAAAATGTTTTTATAGCTCTTATTCAGTTAGTTTATGTAGGTTGTCATCGATGGGTTCTACGAAGCATAGACTATCTTCTCTTTGCCGTTAAGAATATGGCTAACTTCATTTAGCTAAGTTTTCTGGAGGAACAAATAACCTATTATTTTTCGAAACATTTTCTACGAATTCAAAACTACAGTATTTTGTATTACAGTTTGCAATGTAGTTTAGTCTCCAATAACTTTCAAAATAAGAAATCTTGAAAGATTATTATTTCTTTTAATACTTCTACGCGTTTACTAAATTTCATATCCAATGAAGCTAGCCTTCTTCTTAACGGCAACAAGAAGATAGACTATTCTTCGTAGAACCCACCGTTTTAAAATGCGAATAAGGTGCGTAAGAGCGTTTAGCAGGTCGCACGTCGCCGTCAGTTATTATTAACTCAAAACGCTCCAATAACTTAATGCAAATATTTATAATCTTCTTTGAAGATTGAATGACATGTGGTGTTCTGGGAGCATGACAACAAGGATTCTCCATATATCAGCATATTCACGGTTGTTTGGAATACTGGTCTATCGATGTTTTCTGGTTACCTAATATCTTAATTAGTTTTAGAATTGGAAGACTAAAGTCCTGTGCAGCATATCAAATTAGTGACAGGATGTTAGTTTTTTCAAAGCCATACTAATTAGCTGTCTGTTTAAATTTCTTTAGACAAATATTATTCATGAAGTACAGTACAAGTCCGATAACTTTTCCACTTTGGAGCTGCAAGGGCGGAAAATTTCAGGAATTGCGGACTTATCGGATGCCCCCTCTAATAGCACGATATTAGGTGCGCGCATGCGTAAATCATGGGTTCAGATCTTGAGCGCAATAGGACACGTAGTAGGAAAACCACAATTAGTGTGCGTACCGTACATGTGATGATGTTTTAAGGGGAGTGCACACTCATCGAATGGCAAGTTATTGGACTTATACTGTATATATTGGTTCTTATTAGTTCCGAGATCGACACTTAAGGGTGTTTAGCAGGTTTCCCGTCGCTGGCCGATGCTATTCATTAAAAACGCTATAATCAATTAATGCGAATAGTTATCAGCTTTTTGGATTATTGCTTAGCATTTCCTGACCTTGAAGAATATTATTATGGATTCCCCAAACGTCAGAATATTCATGGGTTCTATAAACAACGATCGGCCGATTTGTTCTACGCATTTGATACTATATTATAATTCCGTTTTAAATTAGATATTTAAGTTCGGTCGAAAAATGCACTGTTGGTAATAGGATGCTTGATTTTTTAAAGCCGTAGACACATTGGCTGCCTGCTAAAATGTGTTTAGATATAATATTTAGTTAGTATGTATATAATGCGAATTATATAATCACTGGCAGTTATTTCCGAGGGGCTATTCACTCTCGAATTCTTCATGTGAATACGAGCGAATCTTCACAGAAGAATCCTAGAACACGCAAGTTTAACACAAATTAAGCATTGGCACACCGTTAAATCTCTGAACCATTCAACTTTACAAATATTTGTTTATTATTATTTCAACGTCTTTTGAAAACGCTCATTAGTTCGGCGTTCCTGATTTCTTCATGCTAAAGTAGTTACACTGTTATGCATTTTCTTTAACGTGCCATTTCGTAGTTACTAATTTTACGACCTAGTAAACACCGTTTTATGTAGCTTTCCACCACTCATTTACTAGAAGGTTAAAAGCAAAAAATGGGTAGTTAGCGTGTCAGGAGACTGTCCCCAACCAGTAAAATTTAACAAAATCTCTTCATCTCGCTGACCCGATAAACACCATTAAATCTCTTAAACATTCAACTTTACAAACCTTTGTTTAATATTATTTCAACGACTTTTGAAAACGTTCATTAGATTGATGTTCTGATTTCTTCATACTAAATAAGCTTCACTGTTCTACATTTTCTTTTACGTGCCATTTTGAAGCTTCTAATTTGATGACTTGATAAACATTGTTTGATGTATTTTTTCTCCTACGCATATACTTAGAGGGTTGAAAACTAAAAACTAGGTACTAAGTGTACCTACAGACTGTCCTCGATCATTACCATTAAACAAAATTTCTTGATCTCACCGACCCGATAAACACCGTTTAATGCATGAATGCGACCCAATAAACACCGTTAAATCTCTTAAACATTTAACTTGACAAAATCTTTGTTTATTATTATATCGTCGACTTTGGAAAACGTTGATTAGATGGGTTTTTCGTGATATCTTCATGCTATATAAGTTTCACTATTCTGTATTTCCTTTTACATGCCATATTGGAGTTTCTAATTTGAGGACCTGATAAACACTGTTTTATGTATTTTTCGTCCCACGCACTTACTAGAAGGTTAAAAACTAAAAAATTGGTAGTAAACATCTCGGGAGACTGTCTTCTAACAATAATATTAGGCAAAATCTCTTTATCTCGCTGATCCGATAAACATCGTTTCATATACGAATCCGACCCAATAAACACCGTTAAATCTCTTAAACATTTAACTTTACAAAACCTTTGTTTATTATTATATCTTCGTCTTTGGAAAACGTTGATTACATGGGTTTTCTTGATTTCTTCATGCTAAATAAGTTTCATTGTTCTAACATTTCCTTTTACGTGCCATATTGAGGCTTTTAATTTCAGGATCTGATAAACACTGTTTTATACATTTTTCGTCCCACGCACTTACTAGAAGGTTAAAAACCGTTAAATCTCTTAAGCATTAAACTTTATAAATCTTTGTTTATTATTATTCCAACGACTTTTGAAAACGTTCGTTAGTTTGGCGTTCTGATATCTTCATACTAAATAAGTTTCACTGTTCTGCATTTTCTTTTACGTGCCATTTTGAAGCTTCTAATTTGACGACCTAATGAGCACTGTTTGATGTATTGTTCCTGCCATGCATTGACTTAGAGGGTTAAAAACTAATAAATGGGTAGTAAGCATCCCCGGCGACTATCCTCTATTAATATTATTGAACAAAATCTCTTTATCTCACGGATCCGATAAACACCGTTTAATGCATGAATGCGGCCCAATAAACACCATTAAATCTCTTTAACATTCAACCTTACAAAACCGTTGTTTATTATTATATTTTCGACTTTTGAAAACGTTGAGTAGATGGGTTTTCGTGATTTCTCAATGCAAAATAGGTTTCATTGTTCTGCATTTCCTTTTAGGTGCCATTTTGAAGTTTCTAATTTTACGACCTGATAAACACTGATTGACGTATTGTTCCTCTCACGCATTTACTAGAAGGTCAAATACTAAAAAATGTCTATTAAGCGTCCGAGGAGACTGTCCTCTGCGAATGCCATTAAACAAAATCTCTTTATCTCGCTGACCCGATAAGCTTCGTTTTATACATGAATCCAACTCAATAAACAAAGTCAAATCTCTTTAACGCATTTACTAGAAGTTTAAAAACTAAAAAAAAAAAGGTAATAATAATCTCTGGAGACTTCCTCTATTAATTCCATTAAGCATTATTTCATTTTCTTGCCGACCCAATAAACACCGTTTAATGTATGAATACGACACAATAAACCCGTTAAATCTATGAAAAAATGCAAACTTTCAAAACCTTTGTTTATTATTTTTTCGACTTTTAAAAACGTTGCTTTGATTAGCGTTCCTGTGTTATTTATACTAAATAATTGACCAAATTCTACATTTTCTTTTACATGTTATTTTAAAGCTTTTAATCTGATGACTTGATAACCACCTTTTTATGTATTTATTCTCCCACGCTTTTACTCTTTACTTTCAAATCTCTCGGTAAACCAATAGCTGAAAAGGCGGGACTGGGTTGATTCTAAACTCAAGATTTGACGTTATCTAGTACGCTCGCGTGGAAACAATTGCAAGCTCACATCGCTAGTAAGCGAACCAATCAGCTGTTCTCACTGAAAGGCAGCCTGCCTTCCAATGAAGTGGTGGGAGCCAGTGAAATTTCTCCTTATTCTGTGATAAACGGGCCCAATTCATTTCGAAAGCCTTGCAATAAACGGATCTTGACTGCAGTTCCAGTCACATTTCTGCATGCCTTACGCAATTGCGCCCGTTATTATTATACATACTCTGCCGTGCAAAAGTTTTAGGCCACCTCTTTTTTTATGACTGAATAAATTCTCTTGATTTCAATTATATCAGAGCTAAAAAAATCTCTTTAAAAGATTGATTGTTCTCGAAAATCTGTATAAAGTAAGCCCAGCGTGAAGCCAATTTGTCTAGTTTTTAAGTGGATATCGCAAAAATAGTGTAAATTTCAATGTTTTCTTAAATTTTCAATCACTTCCGAAATAGTCAACATTTTTCATTATTCTTGGTCTCATTTTTAAGCTTTTTTCACCGTATCACAACAGCTTATGAGTATAAATCGTACAAATTTTCTTTTTGAATTGCAAGAACTTGAATTTGTGAGAAAAAGTTGGAAAAAGTGCAATATTATTTTTGGCAAAAAAAATATTTTTGTAAAATATATGAAACATATAATTATGAAGTTTCTATGTCATTTCCTCGAAAACTAGAACTAGAAAAATTAGACAGAATTTCGAACAAAATCAACCTTTTAAAGAGAATTTTTTTTAGCTCTGGTATAATTAAAAGTAAGAGAATTTATTAGTTTATAAAAATAGAGGTGACCTAAAATTTTTGAACGGCCGTCTAGATTTGTAAACAAAACTTAGATTACCTATGTATATCCCTAATGTACAAACGCATCTTTATGCCCTCATTGTAGGGTATATGGGGCATTATTCATAAACTGTCCCAAATTTAAAAGCCATGTTTTCCCATTGCCTTCCAATTTTCAGAGGTGGTTTGCTTATATAATAGTAGTATACCCACCAATTTATAGACTTCTACTACCATTCCTCCTCGAACTACAGAGGGTGAAATTTGTATCCCCCGGGCAAAGCGGGTCCTTTCTCCAAGTTAGAATTGAATTTTCTATGAGTGATTTCTTAAGGGGTTTTCATGCTTTTTCATTCCGTGAATTCTATTCTTTTTAATTTTTAATTTTTACATACAAATTGCCATTTAAAATGTTTATTTAACATTTTCTACTCTTCTGGCAGTTTTTTAATGAGTATTTTTAAACGAAAGCTTGACTTTTTTCCGATGAAAATGCAGTTTGGTATTTTGGGATTGAAAATAGTCATGTAGTTATGCGAATATATGCGATCGAAACCCTTCCTTGCGCTCTCGGACAGTTCGACGAGTCCAACCGATGCACTGACCGACGCTGTTTCGTTCAAATTCGATTCATTCAAACATACTTTTCATTGGTATAGAAACTTTCCAAAAATTAATTTCAGCGGTTCTTAATGCATTGAAAAATTTTGAATATAGTTATAAACAAATTAGGAAACACAAGTATTTTTTAAGAAAGCGTTCACCCCTCGCCTCGCCATAATGTTTTTTGAGGTTTTGCTGTATATTTTCATTATTACCGTCACAGAAAACAGACTTGTTACAGGCTTAAATCAATTACCAATAGTTTAAACGATTCATATAAACAAATGATACAGGATTTGTCCTTTCTTTGGCTGGATTAAACTTAGTTTCGTGTATAGCCGAAAAACAAAAGACATCCACGTATATAGATTTTCATTTGTTTCTCATATTGTACCAAGAAACAAAAGACAATCGCATAGACTGTCATTTGTCTTTTGACCTCAAGCAAAACTTTGCACTGCGTTACTCTACTCTGACTTCAGTCTCCTGAAAGGTAAAAGCAGCCAACGTGTAGTGTTTAGAATTTTTCTGTGTGTGTTTTCTGTGATTTCTTGTGTTTCGTTTTTGTTTCTCAGTTGTATACATTCATAAAATGTTCATCTTTCTTTTATGAGATTTTTGTTCATTTAGTTCAGATTATAAGTTCTTTTTCAAGTCTAGTTGCGAATCGCTGCTTTCGAAGGAAAGTGAAATCCCTAAAGACCTTTCATGGTCATCTAGCGCTGACCATGTCTTCGATGCAAAGTTTTCGCAGCAGATGTGCAAATCCTTTCCGTAAGGAGAAACATGTGAGGGGAATTGATATAAGGCTTCTAACGGAAAATCAGCAAATAGTGTTTCCTAATTTACCCAAAGGCAGTAAAATATGTGGTGCTTGTAGAAAAGAATGTAAAACTCTAAAATTTACAGCCATCCAGAGGTATAGAATAGCCTAGTATTATTGTAGAGGAAGAGATATACGAGGACAGATTTTTGCTTGCCAATGAGAAATGAAAAAGAAGGATCCAATGATGAAAATCACTTAGCGGGTCTCAAAGTCCTGCATCAAATAAAAGAAAAATTAAAGCAGAAGGGCAGTACACATTCAGAAAATATTTGTCTACTCACCCATTCGCCTGAGTTTTGGAGTCGCAAAAAATTATGCGAGAATTCACTGCATCTGAACATGAAGCAAGAAAAGCAAAAGAGTTAGTTGCCAAAAGTGGAGTTTTGACTTTTCCGAAGCCAAGCGAGGACAAAAACGGGCAGAAGAAACTGAAAAGTTGGTAATAAACTTCGACGAAGATGACGAGAATAGTCGACAGATGCCAGGTAAGAAAGATTTCATATCTGTCAAGAAACTAGACGGTACTCGTGAGCAAGTACAGAAGAGATTGATTCTGTGGAATCTTTCAGAATTATATGCCAGATTTGTAGCCCTACATGAAAATGTGGAGATTAGACTTTCAAAATTCGGACACCTAAGACCAAAGCACAGTGTTTTAGCTGAAGCAAAGTGGAACTCACAATGTTTGTGTCTGTGTTTATCATGAAAAAGGAAAATAAATGTTGAATGTGATTGATATTAAACAAACTCTAAAAATTAGAAGGCAATCGGAAGACATGACTTTTAAAATTAGGGCAGTTCAGGAATAATGCTTCATATGTGGCATGTATCGGTTTAGGTTATTTAACTTTTGTTTAATAGTTGCCTTCTGTTGATATGGCTTCCACCTCTAATATGGACGCGAGTAAAATCATGATACTTAACTCAAAAGGTTCTCAGACGGCTTTCGGAACTGCGAAAAAGGACGTATGCGCACAAATGGGCGAAGATCCATTTAAACGATTATGTACAACTTTAGACACATTAGGTCCTAGACAGGAAGAAATACGTACTAATAACATAAAGAAAACTTTTCCAAATGCCAAAATAATCCTTAAGGTACCTATGTCCAACCCCCTTCCTAGAAAAAAATAAGGCATGCACAACTACGAAATTTCCCATATACAAAGGTGCTTGCACTCTGTTTCCTGAGAAAAAAACAGTGTCCCTTTTTTGATAAATTATTCCAATCCTTGGGGGGGGGGGGG
>NC_046660.1:139138418-139146891 GCF_010883055.1 Belonocnema kinseyi
CTACTTTGTTGGGTCAAAAAAATCGTTTTTTTTTGCATTTTCGGATAGATATATGTTTCAAAAAGATACCTGGAAAATTTCAAGTCAAAATATAAAAAATTTCGAAAGTTATGGGCCGTTGAATGGAGCGGTGTCAAACGCGCTGGGCTGCAGCAGCGTGGTGCTCTGCGGCGGCGAACCGGTTCCGATTTTAGGCTTGTTTTTCACGTGAATGCGGAATGTGGCTTGTATGGACCTGGCATAGCTGACTAGGCGTAAATACTCTCATTTTCTGAACTTTATTTAAACAAATGATTGTTGTAAACCTGATGTCAAATTCGTGATTTCTGACCGCTTGAACTATGAAAATCATTTGAATCTTGGAAAAAAGTAATTTCACAATAGTTTTTATCAAATAATTTTTTAGTGCAAAAATAGTACCAGATTTGAAATCAGTGATATCGAAAGCTATAGAAAGCATATGCATCATTAAAAAATTGTAATTTCTTTTATAAAATTGTTTATAAAAATTGTTTGCATTTTCTGAACTTTGTTTCAACAAATGATTCTTGTAAATATGATGTGAAATTCGTGATTTCTGACCGCTTTAACTATGAAAATCATATGCAGCTTGGAAAAAAGTCATTTTGCAATAGTTTTTATTAAATAAATTGTTTAAATAATTTTTTATTGCAAAAATAGTACCAGATTTGAAATTAGTGACATCGAAAGCTATATGAAGCATATGCATCATTTAAAAATTGTAATTTGTTTTAAAAAATTGTTTAAACAAATGAATTTTGCAAATTTGATGGCAGATTTGAAATCAGCGACCCCGAAAACATGCGAAATAATGAATAAGTGTAATTATAGCCCAAAAGTTCAACATAATTTTTCGCGTTTTTTATGAAAAACTTTGAAAGCGTTTTTCTCAAAACCACGTTTTCCGTGTTGGTAGAAGTCCCACAAGACGCAAAAATTGAACAATCGCTATGAAAATTTTTTGGCATGTTCTCAGAAGGTGTCCGCACAAAGTAGACTACAATCTTCAAAAAATATTGAAAATTGTTTGTTTAGAAAAATAATTAGTAGCAAAAAAACGTGAAAAAATGAATTTTTTTTTCAAAATTTCATAACTTCCTAATTTTTCATTTTTTTCTTCAATCTATTCTACTTTGTGCGCTATAGTGTATAGATTAAGAAAATATTTTGATTTTTTGTTTAAGATTTTTTCTACTACAATAAACATGGACAACAATTGTGAAAAATTTCAGCCTTCTATCTTTTATCTTCTCCTCAAAAAATGTTCCCAAAAAAACAGCCGGAGTTCGGCCAAAAAAAGTAGGAACCCCCCTTAAATAATAACACTCCATTACCCAACAAGCGCATTAACATCCACAAATTTCTGGAATACTCGGAAGATAATATTAAATTTTGTAAGCACCGACGTGTTACACTATCCGAAAAAGTCTCTAATAGTATCTTGGAACATCCCTTCTATAGTATGTATTGGGCCCCTAGAAGGCAACAAAGCTAAATACACACACATATTCTAACAAAAAAACTTAAAAACAATTTTTTTCCTAGCCTAACAACGAACGAGCTTTTACAAAGCTAAAAATTCATTCATGGGGGGGGGGGTACTGTAGGACATTAGATGGTCTCACACCGCAACATACGTTTTTTTCAAACTTATCAAGATATTTATCTTTTTTTTAAATGAAATAAATATCGACCTAGCCAAAAGTTTATTCATTGGGGGGGGGGGGTATTGCTGCATTTACGTTAGCCCTACGGTGTGTCTACTGTGAGTACGCTGGCCTGTTAATAGTAAACGAAAACGCTTGCATCGTATGAGTAAGAGTACCCGTTAGAAAAGCAGTCTGCGCGAAGAACGTTACAATGAACGAAAAGCGGAAACACCCCCTTGTATCAATCAGAGTGGGGGCAGCTAGCCAAACACGACATAGCGCACTCAGCTGGAACGGATTCAAGAGGTCGTATTTCGCACGCTCCACAGGAGAGAAAATTCCGCATCGAAAGTGAGGTACCGGTTTATAAAAGAATAGTGTTGTGTGCGTTTCAAGTTTCGTGTACTGAGGTATAAAAATTTCGTAATTTAGGTCTATACTGTGCAGTTTAATTTTATAATTTTGATATTATTTTAGGGAACTGAGGGTACGGCCTGTTTTTCCCTCCCCTGCGCATTTTTGTAGTTAGGTGTCTAATTGGAAATCCTGACTTTCTTTCTTTCTTCAATGTTGGTTCGCCCGAATTGTGGCTTGTAAGAGCTTATGAATGAAGGTATTTTATTGGAATATAAAAAAATATAAGACCGTGGTGCTCAGCCAGTTAAACTTATTAAAATATAAATTAAATAAAATATTTATTAAACTTGAATATAAATGAATAGATGTAGTACATAAGGTTTGGAGCACCGAGTTTTCTGGTAATCGCAATGATTGTCAGACTGAGCCTTGCCAGAAAAATCAAAAGTTTTTCTCCTTACTAGGAATTGTAAATTTTAAAAACACTATCATCTCTTTTTAGATACCACACAAAAAACGCATCACGCTTCTAGAGATATTTAGTATCGGACTTGTGAGTTCCTTTGAATCTTAAAAAAATTTTTTTTTACTGTTGCTTAATGTCGTTTATTTTCAGGTACGTAGTATCCGGGGAACCTATCAATGACTCCTTCTAAAAGATCCCAAATAAAAGTTAATCAAAATGCATTTCTCTAAACAAATTTAATTAAACGAATAATAATTTTTAAATGTAACAATGGCGCCTGAACAGGGGCATGAAGGTTTGAAGCGCGTCCACATTTTAGTATAATTGTTCGAGAATTTTACACTCGCTATCCGCACAATAGAGTAAGGTTTCTGGAAAATCCAAATACTCTACAATTAGACCCTAATGCAATATATTCTTACAACAGTGAATCTAGAGTGAAAGAGAATCCTCAAAATAATAAATATGAAGACACTGAATCAGATAACAAGACGGTGTAGATATCCAAGGATGGCAGGACATAGCAAAAGAGTTCAATTCTGTAATAAAATCTCTCAATAAGATCATAAAAAATTAAGCTCGCGTAGTCGCTACGGTAAAACAAAATAAGAGCAAAATTTCCATTGTTAACCCCGGCGTGAATGTGATCCAAAAAACAGTTCAGAATTGGGTTGAGCGAAAATTTAAGAAAATATACGGAAACAGACTGATCAATACGAATTTTTATCACGCATGAATGAGGAGCACGTTATTGACGTTGATAGGCGAGTCAATCACTTAGCCGTAAAACTGAGGAAATTCACATAACAAATGGTGATTTAATTATAAATAAAATGCGTAATGAAAAACGTTTAAGAGATTTGGAGCAAAACCAAACTCAATTAAAGATGCTTTAAAATGCAAGGTTATCCCCAGTGGAAAAATGCCTTGGTTGAAAAACGTTCATTTTCCGAGGTTTTCTGTTAGCGATAAGGAAAGGCCTATGCTATTCCTAAGGGATTTTGAGATTTACGTTAGTGCGTCTGACGTTAGTAAAACGCAGCAACATTACGTTATCTTGACTTCCTTGGAAGGCATGGCCAAATAATAGTGGAATCTCATGTCATCTGACAGAGATAACATCGACTCCTTTAAAGCCAAATCTATTAGCAAATTTTTGGATGAGAATGTTCAATATCAAATAAGCAGGGAATTGGATTTTGGTTGGTATAACCCTCGAAGTAAAATCACTCGGTCGGCTTATGCTATCCAAATAATAACGAATGCGAGAGATTTAATTCAACCGCCTTCTATTTCGGAAATTGTAAAAAAATTATTTCTTGAAAATGGATTCTGTACTTATAATCTTTGTTCAATAAAATTTCTACATCATAAAACATATTAGATTCCATGAAAAACTCAATATTGTTAATGTTTTTTTAAAAAAAGGGAACCCCAGAGAACCAACAAATTATAGACCCATTTCCCTAGCTGACAGAATCAGAATTTTTGAACAGAAATATACAAAGAATGACTGATAGAATAGGAAAAGCAATGCCCTTTGATCCCGGAACAACAGGCGGGTTTTCGTTCAGGAAGGGAGTGCACTCATCACATTTTTTCGCTGAAAACTATCTCACACATGTACCTTCAAAAATCGAAGACACTTTTATGGCATCTTTGTAGACTTACAACAAGGCATCCCTCAGTAGTCAATTCATCAAAATTAAACAAATTTGTACGTTAAGGCAGCCTTGTCTGTAAGGGTAGATGGAGAGTTCACTAAATTTATATCGGTCACTGAAGGCTTGCTAAAGGGAGAAATACTGATCCCTGCATTATTTAACATACTTATGTCGGACGTTGAAATTTTTTTCAGGGATAAGGGTTTCGTTGACCTTATAATTTTTATAAATATAGACGTACTCATTTTATTATATGCG
The DNA here is from genome assembly GCF_010883055.1 of Belonocnema kinseyi. Lineage (NCBI taxonomy): Eukaryota > Metazoa > Arthropoda > Insecta > Hymenoptera > Cynipidae > Belonocnema > Belonocnema kinseyi. The sequence goes on from NC_046660.1 coordinate 139,142,834, forward strand.
GATGATATAATTTTTCTGGTTGACACCTTGGCGGGTGCGAATAGAAAGCTGTGTGTACTACAGGAGTATTGTGCTTTGAATAAAATGGTAGTAAACATATATAAAACGAAAGTTATGATTTTTAATCGAGGCAGGATTTAGAAAAAAATCACTAACGTAAAACTTGCAATTTCACTCATTGATCATGGACACATTACTTTATGCGGCGCACGTTTAGGGCCTCTTTTATTTGGCAAAATTGGAAAAAGTACAAACCCAGTTTTATAAGGGTCTGTTCCATCTGCCGAGGGACACGCCAGATTTTGCGATCAGACTTGAATTCGGCCTTCTAAAATTGTTGGAAATTAACAAAGATAGAATTGCAAATATTTGTTTGCGTAGACTTTCATTAAATAGACATACTAAGGATATCAATTATAACTGAATAGCTCAATTAGATTAGATTCTTTCGCGCACGCGCAATTTATGTATACTGGGATAGAGCATTCTCATTAAGCCTTAACATTTTAAAGGGCCGAACACCCGGGAGTATAACAGTAAGGAAAAATACATTGCTAGTATAGGATCGACATATTTCGGAGATGTTTTTAAAATAAAAAAGGTAAAATGGTGAAATATTGTTTCGTAGTAAGGGGTAATATATACAGTTTTGTGCATCCAGACACAAGATTTTTTCAGATTCCAAAAGGCATAACTGATGAAAATCAAAGTTTTTGGGAGAATCTCGTCTTGGGCTTAGTGATCTGTCAACACGGGAACTTATTATATTGTCAAAGAGAAGAAGGAAAAGGTGGATGAGTGTTTTGCGTTGTGGGCCTTTAAGTGCAAGTCAGTTAGAAAATGCCCGGATTTGCGATTTGTGATGAGTGGGTCACGTGACCAAATTCCTACCTTACCGCCAATTTTTTTACTGCCCAACTTATAGTCACACAAAACGTCACATCGAGTTGAAAATTTGTGATACTAAACAAGAAGCACTCGTCAAATGGCCTTAAGTAAGAAATGTATGCGTCTAGAGTGTGAGGTTATGCTTGTGAGGTTATGTTTGCGAGGTTATCTTTACCATAACCGTAGCGGAAGAATTATTTGTGATTTGTATTTATTACAATCGATTCATCATTTTATTTAAAAATTCATTTCCTTGGTCATAAATACAAGTATTTTATTTGAAAATTCTTTGTTTTTGTGGAAATTTAATATCTAACTGTACATATAAATTTTTCACTTTGGGTTCAAAGTCATCGGGAGGCTGTTATTCCCCCGAGGGCGGCTCGGAGCGCATGACGTCACAAGTGTGAATGCTCTATGATTTGCGCCCCGGTTTGCTCAAAAAACAAATTCCGCAATAAGCTGAGTTGTATAAAATTTTCTTGTGCGAGCAGGATATTGTGCGATTAAAAAACTCTGAATTCAGTGTTTTCTACAAATTTCTCATCTCAGAAATATTGCAAACTGAAAAATATCTTTTGCTTAATTTACCATTTTTCTGAAAAAAAAATTTAGTGCAAATTAGAATATCGTCTACGCACATTACTAAAATACCAACGAATAACCAAATCACAATAATAGATCAACAAAAATATTGTACGCTCTGTAATATTCTAGAGAGGGAAGATCTTTACTAAATATTGATTAAATGTCCATTTTATGTGCCCATAACAAATCCTTATTTGTGCGAGCTATCAATAAGTAGTGATAATGAACATAATAAGCTGATACAATTATTTAAAAGACAATATTACTACATGGTTATTTTAAAACATGGCATTTTTAAATTCGCCATTACTTTTTTAACATCTTTTTTAAATGCGTATCATTCTGTACCATCCTCCTTGCTATAGAATACTTGTATTCTGATATGCCATAAACTATACTACACTACAAGGTTTAAAAACTCTAAAATTACCTTTTACTTTTGAAAAGTTACTTCTCGTGAATGTTTCTTAAAAAATGTGACTTATAGTTACTGTTTCTTAAAAAATTGGCTAAAAAGTGACTTGAAAACAAACTAAAACGATTTTTTTATTATGGAGAATAGAATCCAGTCTATCAGTAAGTAGAAATAAAAACAATGTAATTGATTCCTACTATACGACATTACTGAAACCATATAGTCGATTCCCACTATACCACAATCTCACACAAGATGAAGGTTACCTGTTTTCACCTGAAGTATATATCGAAATATTAGTATTGCAGTTAAATCTATTCATCAAAATTATTACCGACTTGAATTTATTAATTAGCACAACAAATTAATAATAATTGAGTCTTTAAATAACTGAAGCAACGGAATGTAATCTCCAGCAAACATCCAGCTTTTTGATTAAGCAGATTAATAGACCTTTTTTTTTGTTATAAAACTGATATATTAAAAAAAAAATGCTTACAAAAGTAATATTGTTTTCTCTTACGAAAAGGGTCCATTACATTATTCTACTAACAAGGGAAGGCCGCTAATTGTGAATTTTAGCTTCGGTTCATAATTCTTTTAATGAAAGCTCATTACCTAAGTATTATTTTTTCCAAACAGTAATATTCGATTTTTCACTGTTTTCGAGAAAATCGTCTTAGAAATATTCGCCATAGGCCTTATACAGTTTGGCGAAAAACACTTCTTAACGGCCGGTAGCACAAGCAGTAGCATTGCGGCTTCATAGCCGGAATGTTGCGAATTAAACAAATTTATCTAGTTTTTTTTGCAAACAAATTTATTTCCTATGAAAGTAATTAATTTTTCCAAATTTACACCTATTATATTTAAATTAGAAGTATGGACGAGGTTCTTCAAACGAAAAATGGTGTTTTTGTTTCTTTTTTTTTTTTTGCAAAAAACATGATAAAGTTTGTAATTTTTTCGGTGCAAAAAAGCGTTAGCAAATTTTTATTTGCATATTTTTCGGATTATTGCAGGAAATTATATTTATAAATATTTTAATAAGTAAAACCTAAATAAAAAAATGCAGGCAGCGAAAATTGAACTCGCAACCTTCCGACTATGAAGTGATGGCGCTACTGTCTTAGATGTCTAGACAACTTCTAGAACTAAAATAGCAAAAGAAATACAATAGTCTTGCGTATTATCTCTCTTAATCTCTAAATAATTTATAAATTTTGAAAGTCATATAAAATATGGGAGCCTAACCTAAAAATAGTCGGTCGAATTTAGAAAGAGATACCGATTCAATGACTTTTCTTGGAATAGACATTGCAGTATATTGCAGATTCGAAGTTGTTCGACAAACTGTAAGATTAAAATAGGCGCAAACCAATTCAGTTTTAAAATCTCAATCAACAATTGAAGAACATTTTCCACGTTTGGGGACGTAGCTGGAAAGTTCCCAAGATGCCAGTCGGACGTCCCAGACACGTTCCCGAAACGTTGCAAAGAAATCATAAAAGTTTGCAAAGATATTATAAGCTTCTAAAGATATAATAAAAGTAGATGCGCTATAAATTTAATTGTCTACGAAAAATCTAGAGAGCGTCCCACAAAAACCTTCAGTTCCCCTCTTGCTTCTTCTACCAAAGATATTATTACCTTTGCTACTACCCGCCGATAGCACCCATTGGAAGTTAGCCTACAGCCCTTTGGACCGCGTTCCATTTCATTAGTAGATGCTGATATTATGTGATTAGAAATAGGAGAAATCTATTTAAGAAGTAACATCAATGTAATTACTTGATTTTATTAATTGAATTTTTCCAATGAAAAATATTAAGTTAAAAACAAGCAAATCAAAATATTTTCAATCATTTAAACTTATGTACTTCATTTTTATATGCATCGGGAACGGGAAACTAATTTACAAAGAGAAAGTAAAGTGATCTTAAATTAAACTGGAAGCTTCATAGCTAACAGTATTTACATTGAGGTTTCCCGTATTATTCTAGATAGGTTACTATTGAGAGTTTAGAGCTTTAGATTTAGTTGGGGGTTTGGGGGTATCGCGTTTCCAGTGGGTTAAGCTAAAGCTACTGGAGAAAATGAGTTAGATGGGTGGTGCAGTTCTGCGGACGATGATGGAAACGTTCTGTCCGACGGGAGATTCCACGGA
>NC_046660.1:139146901-139192344 GCF_010883055.1 Belonocnema kinseyi
GGGTTAGAAAGAAGATGCCAGGGAGATGTGGCCTTGGCTGAAGCCGGGGAAATTTAATTTTATTGGTCTCGCAGACCCTCCTTTTATAGACTTGGCTTCCGAGGCGGCGCGCTACTAACGATACAGGAAGGCGGCTTCGCACTATTGATTCACTCTCACCACATAAAACTATAATAGTGTGTTGCTCGGAGAGCTTTAACTGTTTATAGAGTGGTGCAGCTCACTTTATTCTAATTCGAAAAACAGTTGAGGTTAGAATGCCCGGGTGTTCGCCTAATATGATTTATGATTATTAATGCAATTTATAACGATGATTATAATTTAGCGGACATCAGTTCGAAGTTTATTTTTCTAAGGAGAATAATAATTTATTACTAACTTCATTATATTTTATATTAATTATAAATTTACAACTTTTATTAATATTAATAATATTTTACCTTGCAATATCATTTATTTATGAGAAAATTATGAATAAATTAAAGGGTATATTTGGGTAAGCATGCAAAAAATGCCCCAAAACGGAATTAAATATTGATTCAGCCATTTGAAAGCACACAATCAAAAAAAGTTTTCCAAAATTTAAAACTGTTATCCGCCATATTAGATGAGTTATAGGGGGGGGGGGGGATAACGTCAATTTTCGTTTTTGTTCTCTGTTTCTATCATTAGAAACAATCTGAGAACATTCACATAACTTTGTTGTACTCTCAGTTTTTTACCACAGAATAGTCACCTAGAGGGCTATTATTGTGAATTTGTTCAGAGTGCTAAATTCAGGGGAACTTAGTGCAAATGATTAAAACCAGTAATTTTTACATTAGGTTGGTCCAAATACGTATAAATATTCATCTTTTGATTTTTGGTGATAATCCCCCCACCCTCATCTGTTATTCGTTTTCAGTCAAAATAAACAGCGTAAGATAAGAATGTTGAGAGCGATATATTTTTAAAGAATATTTGGTCATTATTTAAACAATTTTGGTTTGTTGAAACAATTTTTTCCCTTGTATATCAAGGAAGGTTACTATTTTAGAGAATGAATGACACAATTAACGGATGTTCAGTGCAGTATTTTTTTCTAAAGGACATTTAGCAATTTTTTAACTAGTTTTTTCTCTGTAAATCGTGAAAAGTTAGTTTTTCCTGCGATTAGTATTACAATTAACGGATGTTAGGGTAATCTTTTTTTGTAGTAGGAGGCTAGAAAGGTACTTAGAAGGTAAGAAGCTTATTCAAGGCAAGGGCAAGAGGGGGGGGGGTCGAAAGATACTTTAGAAGGAATAGGCTGGCTGGGGCGGAAGAGAAGAGAAGACATCAGAGGGCACAAAAAGTGCAGTTAGTTCTGAAAGAGAGGGACTAGGAAACGGAGTTAAATGAAATATGTAACAGGATGATGTAGCCAAAATATAATGGTAAATGTAAGTGGTTCAGAGTGAAAGGGAGGGCATAATATTTAAGAGAGAAAGGGGAAAAAGAAAGCCAAAAGATAATAGAGGGAGTTAGATGTGGGAAAATGGAGGAATGGAACAGATACTGGTTGGATGAGGGGAAAAGAGCATGCAAGTTGTGCAAAAGAGGAGAAGCCAGACTGCAACATTGGATGGGAGGTTGTTAGAAGTTGAGAAGGGAATGTCAATCGGAAGGCTGATGCATGAGACTGGAGGGAAAGTGATGGTGCGATGGTAGAGGTATCTGGAGAAAGAGAAGAAAAAACAGAGGAGGCTTGAGGAGGAATAGCAATAGGGACAGTATTGCACATAATAATCGTGAGACAAGAAGAGTTGTAAGATGAAGAGCACAGATCCACGAGCTCGGTTTTCTTTCTCAATAAGGTTGAGTAGAGTGCGTAGAGTCAAAAACAGGTGAAAGCGAGGCAAAAAAATGGTGTACAAAACACAGGTAAATTGTGAGCGGAAATATTTTAACATAGATGTGCGTAAAGGAAAGAGGGAAGGACACGGATTTGTGTAATCGGTACCCTTTCTTAAAAATAAATAAAGGAACATAAAAGGTTAAGGGCGCATGGATAAGCGAAGGAAAAATTATGTAAAGAGCGAGAGAAGAGCAAGTGCTTACCATACTATAATTCACAAAAAGTTTATAGCAAGTACTTTTTTCCATTTTTTTTTAAATTAAGTTTTTTGCATTTAAAATCCCATGTTAATTTCAAAAACCTAGGGGCATAGTTTAACGTTGAAAAAAATGACGCTATTTCTTTTTCCCTAATTTAAAAATTACTGTTCTTAATCTTTTACAGTAAGATCCCCCAAATTTAAAATCTGAAAAAATTCATAATAATAGACCTTTAGGTGATCATTCTGTGGTAAAAAAATGAGAAAGTACTTGAGTTTTATCACACACAAAAATGTTTTTAAAAAAATTGAAAATATCTCAGGTTACTAAGTTCGTAAAAAATCATAAGCACTTTGACTAATATGGAAATTTTTAGATTTTCGTAAGTATGTGATGTGAAAATATCTCTCGAAGTAATACTTTTTGCACAAGTGTGCACGTGTACAGTTATAGAAATGACACCTGGGCACGTGCACAGTTGAATACAAATAACTGAAAGTGGAATCCATTTTATTTTATTAATTTCATTAATCAATTGGTAAAAGATTGAACTTGCCGAGCGATCTTACATTTTGCTCTTTTTTACTCCTCGAATGTCCTGAGCATGGCGCTAGAGAGTACGTGGCACAAAGTAATAATAAGGAGACCGATCATGCTGTACAAAGCGCCTCGACTTTTGACTGCAGTAACTGCACCTTTATTGCCAAACTCAGAGGTCTCAAATCCGCACTATAGCCAGTTGGGCATGCGCACTGCGATCTGCTATCTCCTTTTCTCCGGTGACAAATGTGCGAGTGAGCGACGTGTAGTCTTTCACTGGTCATTCTGTGGTAAGTCGATACAAGGATAAAAAAATGATAATTGCAATATTTAATGATAAGTGAACAAGCATATAAAAGGTTCAATAAATCGAATTACAATTTCCGGAACAAATTCGAAGAAGTAACAATAAGATCAACTTTACAGTTTAAACTCCACAAGACATAAAAGATGGATTTAAGTTATTTGTACACACAAATTTCAAGTTTTTAACCCCCCAGTAATACTTAATCAAAAAATTGTTCTCTTACAAAGAATTTCATTTTTACAAATGTTAAGTAAATAAAATTTTAAACATTCAATTTATATTTAATTATAAAGGTTCAAATTGAAACTATTCGGTTTGCGAATTATGTCTATGAAAACAGAGAAATTAAGCCCTAGACTTATTTTCCGTTTGCATAATTGGTTTGGTTCTTTAGTCACCTATACATATCAATTTTTTACACTCAAAAGTTTTTCATTTAAAATGGTCAAACGTCGAATATTTTGATCTAAAATTATTTAATTATAAACTTTTTCAAAGTCAAGACTTTCATTTAAAAATGTTATTAGTTTCAATTTTAAATTAAATAATTTCTCATTGAAACTTTATAATCAGACAATTCAAATTAATACCGTTAGAATTTTAATAATTTGTAATTCCGTGCATCTTTAAAAGTTCTGAAATATTGTTTAAGGACATGTGATACTTTGTCGCGTGGTCATTCGGTACAGTTCCCCCGCTTTTTTCCACAAAAATGAAAATTTTTAGAAATTGAATTAAGAGATTCTATAAAACATCATAACGGACATCCCCGGCTTCTTTTTTTATGGATAATAACAAAAAAATGTATTATTCTAAATAAAAATTTCATGCATGTGTATTATTTTGAGGCTAGGGTCGTTTTTCAGCTCTGTCATTCCGATAATTTGGACATTATTTATGAAAAGAAAACTTTTGATTGTCTACAAACAAGGTTAGTTCCCGGAAATTAGTTACTATGTTTATTTGTAAGTCCAAAGTTTTCGGCCAAATATATTGTGTAGTTTGGAAGTAACACTTGAGAGAATTGTAACACACATAACCTTGAAATATATACACGGTTTTAGCAAAATCAAAATTTTTGGGAATTAATCCACAAAAAAAGTGAGCAAGAATGTCCGTTAGCATATTCGCTATCATTCCCCAAATTATGAAGACAAAATTTTTATTAATGTAGCAAAAAAGCCGGGGGATCTAACACTGATATAATCGACACTAATTCCTAAACTCCATTCAAATTAATCAAATTTAGCAAAATTAAATTTTATTGAATTAACCCACAAAAGAAGTGTGCAGAGACGTCCATTAGCATGTTAGCTATCATTTTCCAAATTTTAAGACAAAATATTTATTATTCTAGAAAAAAGCCGGGGGAACCTGAAACTGGTAAAGTCGATAATTTTCTAAGGACCACATGCCCATAAGCTTTAAAACCTTAATATTTAGACATTTTTAAGTCGAGCGGGTTCCAAATCGAATAATTTTAAATCCAGTTACGAAGAATTTAATCATTTTTATAACTTAATAAAAATGTACCTGAAGTTCTGAATGTTCTAATGAACGAAATTATATTATATATTATAAGTTCCCAAAGACATAGATTCCCTTATCTGTTCCCAAGAAGTCTTTAGAGCCGTCTGTGTACCAAACGCGGCCTCCTGGTGTACCATTCTCCTCTTTTAGGGAAGATAACCTTGAAAGGTTTCATAAAGGATAATTTCCTCAACATGACATAAGTTTGCATAGCGAGAAGATGATCCTCGCATATCATGCGTTTACTGATATCATGTAGATCTTTAACCTCAACATCAATAAGGCTCCCCCCCCTTACTAGGAGTCTATAAACTGCCGCTGCTACATTTTTCCTTACAAAAAGCTTTAACGTTGGGGTATCTAGAATAACCTCAAGAACTGCTGTCGGTGTTGTTTTCATAGTACCAGTTATCACTAAGCAGAAGACCCCTTTGAAGACTTTTCAGTTGTTTAATAGTAATGCTTAATTCAGTCCTTAACAACGAGATCGTTGATGCATATACCATTATGGGTCTGTTTATCACTGTACATCACCAGTAAGTAATCCTGGCGTTTAGGCCTTAGGTTTTCCCTATTGTGCATCTAGAGGCCCAAAAAGCCGGCTTAGCTTTTTTTCACCATCGCATCAACATGAACTTTCCAGGTTAATTTAGGGTCAAATATTTCTCTTAAATTCTACGCTTATTTTAACCATTTTATTTCCCCACCATAGAACTTGAGAATTTCTAAGGTCGTAATTTAGAAAAAAGTACATAGACAATACTGATTTATTAAATTTTGTATGGCTTATCCCACGACCATCGCCCCGCTTAAAACATTTAATGTTAAACGTCTTAATTTAAAATCGTCCACTTCTAACCATTTTAAATTGAAATTACACCATTTTAAAGATGTTATTTTCAACAAGACATACTTTCCAATTTTGCAGGCTTGGAAATTAAAATTCATTGATTTGCAACTTTGAAACTTTAAAAAAAGTATATGAAAAAGATTTAAAATGGAGTATAGAAAATGAATCCATTGATAAATAATACGAAAACCTAGAGAAGCTGAAAAAGGCTTTTATGAAAACTGCCATCAATTAAGAATAAAGGGTCACATTTGGAATGTTCATCTTCAATATTTTTGCAATTGAATCGAATTTAATAATATCGAGTTCATTTTAGACTGAAAAATTTTATTTTCCCTATTTTCGTAGGGAACAAAGTTTGATTGAGCATGATTATTTACAACATTTATTTTTATTTTGTGCACAGCTTTAAAAATATTAATTATTTCATTATATTGTGTCAATTTTTCTCGTGCGGAATTTTATTGTATACAGTTTTACGGTTTACGATTTAATTATGAACAATTTAAATTAGAATAAACAGCAAATACGTTTAGTTATGCTGTGTAGAATCGATATACGGAACTAAAATTTGAAGATCTTGAAGACTTCGACTTAGCAATAATTTGATACTATACCATTTTTAGCTTGTAAATTGCTAACTTGGGAGGATTTCTTAAGTTAAATTCTCCCTATTCTAACTTATCAATTAGAATATTGAATGCAAAAGACCATTCAAAAATTGGCGTCTTAGACCACTAATTTGTATTCGCAATTATTTATCTGGTTACGAAATAACGTATGACTTCGATAATCACATAAAAAATTGTCCTGCTGCTTAGAAATCCTATTTCTAAATATAAGCAAATTCTGCAAATTCATACGATAATTGATATAATTTGTGGAGAGATGGTACAATTCAAGCATTTTTACATCCAAAAATGATATATAAAATTGTTTTGCGGATTAGGAAAAATGACAGTTTTCTGATTGTCAAGCGACACGTCCACGACTTTTATTCATTAAAATTATTCACTTGCGACGTTTTAGTAACGTATCATTGCCCTCATCAGGCACACTCAATGTAGAAGAATATAAGAACCATTACAAACTAGTTTTTCAGATAATAGTTATTAAGAATATTGGGAAAAATCTGCTTACCAGGTTGATAAGAAAAAGCATTCATTGTTCGATTTACAAAAAGGTTCAAATTTAAAGTCATAATAGTTCAAATATATTTATCCCTTAACTGGCACAACTTCGCGCTCGAACGTAAATGGCATAACGGGTCTGTTGCACCCGACATTCAAACGTGCGTTGCGCAGCCCTTATTCAATATAATTGTACACAAATGTAATAGAATATAGTTTAACATATCTCTTTAAATGGTCAATCAGTTTTATAGATATTTATTTAAATTAAGTTAGTCAAAAAAATTATTGAACAAAGTGAGTTTTTGATAACCAGAGTGGAGAAAACCACGGGATTTCACAGGGAGTGGGTACTAATCTGAAAAACTGCACCCGCTCCCAGCGAAATTGCGCTAAAATTTCAGCCGTAACCACGACTAACGAACATAAGATGTATATGAGTAATGGTTAAGTCCTACCGACTGAGCCATTCAGGTTGGTTTGAATTCCTCTGGAACAAAACCGTAGGATCTATGACAAAGTCGCGGAACATTTTCCAGGGATGGTCCCGAAGGAATAACCACTAAGCGGCGACCTCTCAGAGTATGCAGCCTTGTCCTCACATTCGGGGCTCTACAAGGATCGACGAATCACTTTCCCTAGCTGCTCTTGGAAACAACAATGCCGACCACCCCAGAGTCGTGGGAGCCAATCAAGACGGAGTTAATGTGACGTACCGACAAAGTCTCAATACTTTTGAGTGGAAGGATCTAATCAGAAATGACCAGTTGGAGTGCTATGATACCAGCATGGTCCTTGAACGAACAGGTTACGTGACGCGACTGCATGCACTCTGTTGCGGGAAATACCCAGAGGTCTCGCATTATTTGCATAAACGACTGCGAAATCGTGCCGAGGAACTCCGGAAAAGGGGTTATATAAGTGGAGCGCCTACTGAACCACAGCCAGAACAAGCAGGCAACGAAAAAAAGAGAGGCGATGCTGGGACGAACAGCAAGCAGACACCCAATAGAGGAAGAGTGATGCTCCAGTATCCGGAGAAAAATTAACATTCAGGTTTCTCTCAAGCCCAAAGATCTGGCTAAACTCGATGACAAGCTTCGTGGAGATTTTTCAGAAGAATCTGACTCTGGACTACAAAATTAAACCAACGGCCGGTCATAAAAATACCAGACGAATTCATCAACTCGGCACAAAGATAGGCTAGGCCAGACAAAACGTGTCCCGCATTCAGTGTCTGATTGACTACATAAAATCTAGGAGGCATTTCACCACCAAGGTTCAAAAGTTCGCGCGCGAACTGCGGATCCGCTGTCACACACTGAACAAGCCAAAGCTGTTGACCATGAGGTATTATATGGTAGACATAATACGGGTACTATCTGACGCTAGAAGTCTAGAGAGAAGAGAGAGGTGGGTCGGAGAAAACCAACAGTTTTTCTCTGACTCATCTCAACTCTTCAAAGACCCGTTAGTAACTGTCGACCATCCACCCATATAAGAGCAGGCCGAAGCATTTTGGAGAAAAATCTATGAAGTTCGTCATTCACGGAAAAAAGTTGTTAACCATACCTTCTGGTGGAAGAAGTTTCCTTCAATCCACCAGCATCTAGCCGGCATTTTCACCTCATATCTTAAGTCGGAAGAACTTATTCCAAAGTCGTAGGTGGAAGTGCCCACAGTACTCTTGCCAATGATGAGCAACTTAGTGGACTCGAAGATTACAGGCCAATCACTTTTCTAAACACAATGTATAAGATCTTCACAGCTATTCTAAATGATAGGACTGTTCGGACAATCATACCTATGTGGCTAGAAATGTAAAAACGCGGCTCAAAGAAAGGCGTAGCAAGATTTCGGGAGAAGCTGCTCATTGATACATGTGTCTGCAAAGACACAGCATGCTACCAGCGCGGCCTATCGAAGGCCTGGATTTATTACCGCAAAGCTTTCGATTCGACCTCCTATAGATTCCTCATGACTTTTATAAAGCTTAAAGGTTCATCCGCACATTGTGAGGTGCATAGAGATTGATGCCGCTTTGGAAAACCATATTTACTATCTACTCTGGAAAACATCGTGTGGCAACTAACAGCGTCACTTTTCAGAGACGTGTTTTTCAGGGCAACACCATGAGTCCACTCCCCTTTTGCCTCAGATTATTGCCACTACCTCTCGCACTTCGCCATTCCGAAGGGTACTTTTGATAAACATAAAGAGCTACTACACCTAGCTCTAGAGTGGTCAAAAAATACTCTAAGGAAATTAGAATGGATTTTGGGCTAGAAAAATGCGCCAAAATTGATTTGGACCAAGGAAAACTTAATGACATCCCCGTAAAACCTTAGCTCGTTGACGGAAGCGCTATATGACACCTTCGCGCCAGAGAGACCTATACATACCTGTGCGTGCCACAGAGCCGCATTCCGGATGTGACATATATACAAGATACTCTCGCAAAAAATGATAATAACATATAAAAACATTGGCATTTCATAAAAATATTAATGTTATATTTACGTCCTTTAAACTTATTTTACGTTCAAGTGATACTGAGAGTTCGACAATTTAATTTAGTTATTCAAATGTTTTTTAATCACACTGAAAGCTTCTCTTTCTCTTTTTAAATTTATACAATTAACAAGCATTCTCATGTCAAATTATGACATTGATAATAATAAATTGTACAGTGTGACGTGTGTATACTAAAAAATGTCCAAATATTAAAGTTTTCAAGTCGAAACAATATTTTAGAACCTTTAAAGATTCACAACTTTTTGTTGGCCCCTAAAGATTGTAAAAAATGTTTCAAACTTCAATTTTGAAAACATATGCTGAAATAGGAAATTTAATTGAGAATTTTTTTACTAATGAAAAATGACAGCTCTTATATTTTTCGAAATAAATAGAAAACATTTTTTTTCGAGAGAATTTTGAGCAAGCTAAATATTCCAATGGGAAAATTTTTCAAAGAGAAATAAAGAAGTTTTGTTGAAAATATTATACTGCGATTCATTCAGCGGTTAAAAAACTACGGTTGTTTTATTTCGATTGCGGTCGATGCTCATTGAGGATACACAATGAAAATTAAATAAGTGCTGAACATTGATGTTTTCTTATAAATATATTATATTTGGCTTTATAAACTTATTAACAAAGCTATACTTGGGAGACCTTAAAATGCCACAATGTACAAAATGTAAACAAAGTGGCAATTTCTACATTGTTCTTTGAATAGTAAACATTTAAAACAAATGTAGAGCCTATTAACAATATCTGAAAAACTGTTAAACAATATGCATTGAAATTAGATATTTTTCTATATATTGCTTTCTAAAGCAATATTTTATTTTTTTAAATATCCCTGGACAAAAATATACTTCAAAATGTTTGTAAAATAATATACTTTTAGTATACGAATGTATATGAATTTAAATTTACTTTGCAATTGTAATATAATCTGAATCAATTTTGCAAAAAATGTTTACTCTATTACTCACGTATATTAATATTGAAAAATTTGTTATTAAGTGTAATACATATTGTAAATTAAAAATAATCAATGTTGTCCCACATGTATACCGGTCCAAATTCGACTTTCATTATTTGATGATCAATCCCCCTAATTTGCAGTTTTCCGGAAAAAGAAATACCGCATTTTTCAAAACTTCCGAACTTTTGAAATTAACATGGAGTTTTAAAATGGAAAAAGCTCGGTTTAAAAAAAATACAAAAAAGGAGTCATTCTTACCAGTTTTTTTGTAAATTAAATATAAGTCGCTTCTCAAGGAATATTTAAGGACTACTATTTACTTGTTAAACTTTAATTTGAAATCCACCAATGATAATATTCTTTCATCTGATAAGGATGAAAGTACATTTATCTATTTCAGAATGTATTTCATATGTTATTGTATATAGTAGTCGATAAACTTAAAAAGAAAACTCACATATATTGATAAGAAATATCATGATTTTTTAGAACTTATTTAATTTTCATTGTGTGCTTTCAGCGAGCTGCCGGTCGTACTCGGATTGCCTGAGTGCAGATTGCCTTGCCAACGCGCGAGCACCGACCACGCTGAAAGTAAAATAATGGTAGTTCTTAAACCAGTAAATTCATAGAAGTAATATTATCCAGAAAACTTTTTTATTTCTTTTTGAACAACTTTCCCACTGAAACATTCAGCATACAACATTACCCTAAAAACAGTGAAAAGCGGGAAAAAAATTTTATTTGGTTTGTTAAAAAATTGTTTTTTCTTATTTATTTCGAAAAGTACAAGAGTTAAAAAAATTTATAATGAAGTAAAAGATGCACAATTAAAATTTCTATTTAAATATATGTTTTAAAAATTTAAATTTGAATCATTTTTTACACGTTCCTAGCGGCAAGAAAACGGAGCACTAGAATTCTACAAACGGTTATTCATGTAAACCCTCAATTATACAAATGAAAACTAACTCTAGGGCTTAATATCACTGTTTTGTATAGAAAAAATTCATTAATCAAAGACCTTAAATTCCATCCGTTACAATTAAGCCTATTCGAACATTTAAAATTGAATACTTACTTCACATTTGCAAAAATCTTATTCTTGGGGCAAGAACAATTAGTTTTTTTAAATGTTACAGAGGTTTTATCAACTTGAATTTTGTGTGTATGTTACGGTGGACTCTTTGGGGGTGCGCAATTCAAACTTTTCATTAATCACTATCACAGCACCCACGCGTTACACATATACTGCAACGTGACCGAGGCTGTCGATTTTCCTATGCGAACTCCATTGGAATCAACGAGGCGGAGAAAGGGGCAAAGATCGGTGGACAGAGACTTCGCTAATTACACTACACGCGGGCTGGATAATAGTAAAGATCCTCGCCTCCTTCCCCACCTATGAACTCGTTCCACTTCTTGTCACTCATGCTCGCCGGATACTCCCAGCAATCCGCGAGACCACTAAATGATAATTAAAAATGTCAATTGTTAATGAATATTAAAAATCCATTAGAATAAAATCAATTATTTTCGGTTAGCTATCCAAATTTTAAATTTAAGGTCATATGATGAAAATAAAAATTCCAATAATATTGGTAATAACTAATAGTAACTTCACCCACTCCTTCTCAAAATCAATTAGCCCATGAATAAAAGAATCGTAATTTTTTCACTAACAATGATAACTAAAAAATAAGGGGATGAGCTTAATATTTTCATTAAGAACCAATGCGATTTCGAAACTCACTAAACCACGAGAAAATTATAACATTCAATAATTCGGAATCAGCCCAATAATTACTGAAATTTTGATTCAAATAATTGCCAAAAATGCAGGCATTGCTGAAAACACTACCCAAACTCTCCATGCCTATGAGATGCATCCTACCTGTTGCCTCGAGGCAGTCGTTCATCACTTCTTCCCGATATCGGACTAATTGCCCAAGCGGAAAGATCCGAATTAATATCCAACTTACCCGTCGGCATTTTACCCCGCGCGGGACTCGATACGCGGTTTGTCACTCCCAAAAGTACGTAAATCGGAAGGGCAGTGTCTAACAAAGAGAGTTATTGCGTCGATAAATTTGAAAAACCAACAGAGGGAAATCTGATAAATTCAAAATAAATTAGCTGTGTGCAACCAGTGTTAAAGTGGGGTTAACGGACTAGAGTGGAGTGACAGTTCGCGCGCCGTGATACGCGACGGAAAAAGTGGTATTATTGTCTTTAAAATTGCCTTCATATTTATGTGCATCTCTCTCTGCCCCTCGTATCTCTCCCCTTTTGGCGAGACGGCGAATCGGGTAGTGACGTATTGAAAATATCGTCAAAACTTAGAAGACGGAATTATTTAGCCCGCCATCTCTCTAGCTACCATGGAGATAGGTGTTAGTTTTTAAAGAAATATAAGGTGTGGTTAGGATCATTTTTAAGTGTTTTGAATAAAGCCTCTGGATTTTAATCGTGAAAAAATGGAAATAGAGTCATTTACTTCTGTTCATATATCCCAACAAAATTTCAGGACTACAAGGATTAGGCCCCGTGTCCGGGAGTAGGTTAAAGTATCAAGCACCACAGAAAAATTAAAATAGGGCACTACCTTCGGGGGTGGTCTATTGGTTTGGAACCTTCGGCAATGAGTGAAAGAAAAGGTAAAGTCTAACGGGCAACTCAACCCCCGTTATCAATTTTCTCATTCGTAACATGTACAAACAATTTAAATTATGGAATGAATTATGGAAAAACAGCGTATTATTAGTACTTGCTAAAACAAATTTTATATACTATGCAGTATAAAATGTAAAATTTACCTTATTTTTACTCATTTCACGTCGTTCAGGAAATTGTAAGTCAATTTACCTAACCTTTTATATACTTGTTCACTCATCAATGAATTTTCAATTATCAAATTTCATTCTTAGAAATATCATAGAGAGAATATTTTTGAGACCATTAGGAACCATCAAGAAAAACTTCACGAAAATTACAAATTCGAGTTTAATAGCGAATTACAGGACTGCAGGTGGACAATTTCTAAGTTTCCTGAAAGTACTGTGGACAGTGTAAACAACGGACTTCTCTACTTCACATCGTACATTAAGCGGAAACTTTGGAGAGTTTTGGCATGTACTAAGAATCTGTTGTTTTTTCAAATAAAAAAAAACACGTACACGTTTATTTGTCTGCGAGGACGATTTGGTGAACGGGTGCTTTGAAATTTATTAAATGTAATTCTTTGGGCCACCATAATATCTCGCGTCACTCATGTAAGTAACAAGTTCGTTCCACAACACTGATTCGACCAAGGTTGCTGATCAACCTCTCGAGCAACCACCCCAGGGGAAGAGCCACACAAAGTCTTCATGTGAGATTCCCCTGTCGAGTCCATTTCTGTCCAAGGTCTTTTGCTAAAGGCATCATTCACTCCACTGACACTCTTTTTATTATTAACTATGTGTCGCGATACTTTTCTACCTTCCTTCAAGTGCATTCTTTCATGCATGCTCTCGTTTTTCTGTGGTTTCTGATGTTTCTTCTAATTAGGGTCTCATTTACACATTTTAACCCTTTTTTCCACGGTCTGCCTCTGAGCACGCTGCTATTTACTTTAAAACTTTTCAACTAGTGTTTTTGCTGCACCACACGCTTTGTGCATTATCTCTTTACTCACTTTGTTCATCAAAGTTTTTCCGCATATTACCATGTGCAGGAATTTCATGTGAACCGCGTTAATTTTACTTTCATCCTTTTCTTGATAGGTCCATGGCTCGCTACCATGTAGCACAGTCAGTAAAAAATAGAATGATGTATTTCTATTTTAGCTTTATTTGATGTATGTATATTTACTTCTGTTCAAGGCCCCTGCTCCACCAATAAATTTCCTGCCCTCATTCATGCGCCTATATAACTCCTGATCTATCTTTCTTTCACTAGTGAATACACTACCAAGCTATACGTACTTATCAACTTGTTCTATTCTCTCAGAATTCAAAATAATTTTGCATATTATTTTCTCACTCTTTCTGTCGAACACCATCATTTTTGTTTTATCAACGTTGATTTTAAGACTCATGTTCTTCATGCTTATATTCAGTTCGTTCAGCATTCTTTGCAAGTCTTCTATTGATTCTGCTATAAAAACCTTATCATCTACGAACGCTAACCCACGTACCCTTACTGTTGCGAGATCCACACCTTCTTCGTCGAAGAGGGCCATTATTAGACACTTGCCAATGAATATTATGAAGTCATGAGGGCATAACGCACCCTTGTCTAACACCTTGCACAATATTGGACCAGTCTATGAGTTTTCCATTAAACCTTACACTCACTTTTTCACCAGTATATATTGCTTTTATTGATCCAAAGTTTAATTCTCTCCAATGTGTCAAATGCTTTTTCTAGGTCAAAAAATGCACATAAAACTTTTCTTGACTCAATTTTTGATTATATTTTACACACAGTCTATGAGGTAAGTACTCGCCACCGTATTTAAGCATCTCAGCGTTAATACTGTCTACACCAGCAGCCTTAACGTTTTTAAGTTCTTAATTATATCTCTAACCTCACTGACACAGATTTTCTCAATTGAGTTTTTTAACACATCGTGTTGTACATCACAGTTGTGACGTCCTATAGCTTCATCCCCTAATCATTTCCTAGGAGTATCTCAAAGCGTCTAGTATCCCGTCTGTATCATATAGCATTTCACCTTTGCTGTTTCCCATACTAACAATCTCTGTACTTTTACTTCCCTTCACATTTTTATAAAGCAGTTTCTTGCTTCCTTCAAAATCTTTTTGTATTTTCTTCACCACTAGGCATTTGCCTTTATAATATCTGTGAATGTTCGCCTTATTAGAGATGTAACGTAGTACAAATATCATTTAAAAATTGCAAAAAGTAACGCACAGTAACGGATGTATTTTTCTGAAAAAATACCGAAATAAGTGTATTATATTAAACAAAATTCAAGAAAATTCGTGTGCAAGCTTGATACTGCATTATATTATGAAAATTTTGTATCAGAAGAGAAGGGCGCAGTCCGCCTCAAAGCTCTGAGACGGCCCTGCTGAGCGAGCAGCAGCTGTGGGAAAATCTGGCGAAAACGGCTGTCTGCCGCTGAGAAATATGACGGACCTATTTTTTATACACTTTTTTCTACGCCTGTGCCACGCGCCTCGCCTCATTAAACTCCGAATTATTCGGAGCGACTTTAATCACGAAATTAAAATTTGTATTCAGTTTTGTGGTCGAAATATAAATCAGGGTACATTACTACATATTTAAAGCCATTAAACAGCGCGATAGCTCTATTCAATCCCTAAATAAAAACATTCGACAAAAATCCTTGCAAAACTGAAATTTTTAAATATTTAAAAATTTTAAGGTCTCTACTGGATTCTGAACATGTTGTAGGACACTCCAGAATTTTTTGAAATTTTTTCCAACATATTCTTATCTCTGGGGTCATGTGAAAGTTAACGTGTCTCAACAATGGGCTTGGCGACCGCATTTTTACTTGTATTTTGCTAATTAGCTCAAAACGAAATTTTTTACGCAAATTAGAGAACACCCATTTCATTAAGAAAACTTAGCGGATTCGTGTGGTTCTTATGCGAACCTCTTCACATTTTTTTCTGCGGAGTTATTGCCTTCTAAAGTGAGGGGTCTTGATTTTTTGCGGCGATATTAGCTATCATTTGATTTAGCATCTTTTTTCTTAATTAAAACAAGTTTTACCGCTCTTAGTTTTTAATATCAGTAAAAAAAGAATCAAGCTTTTGCACAGAGGAAAATTTGCGTCTTTTCTGACTTGAATTCGCTCTAAATATTAAACTATTTGGAAGGTTAGCTTTAAATTTGGCGCAATTTTTTGTAAAACCATACTTTACCTGGTTGACTAATTAAACTTTATCTTCTTTCTTACGAAAGAGATATTAATATTTTGCTGAAAAGTCCGTAAAGACATTTTAATATTTTTAATAACAATTGTTCGACGTAAGTTTAAGCAACAATAATTTCAGCTGATGACATGTTTACTAGAATCCGTAGAAGTTTTCTGTTAAGTTTTACTTGAATCGAACTAGTCGTTCATACGGTACGAGGGTTTTATTGTTTTGCGCAGTGCCAGGATATTGAATTCGAAGCAGGGTGTTATCCTCGACAAGTTTCTACCATTTTATAGAATTAATTACACTTTTTATTCGAGTTCCCATTAATATTATTCAAGTAAATTTGTATTTCAAAATGTGATTCTCTGATTTTTTATGATACACCCTCGGTGATCGAAACTATTATGAGTTTTTTTTATAAGAATCGAACTATTGTGATTGGCAAAAGATCCGAACACAATTTTGTTGCACAATTTTGTTTTTAAAGTTCATGTTGGTTTAAAAAATATACTTACAAATATTATCAGCTCTTTTATTTTCAAAAACTTCACAAGAGAGCTCTTTTTTTTTACTATGTGTCTATGTTCAGGTTTATGTGTATACTTTTGAAGAAAAATATCTCGTAGCACAAAGAAGGGGGTAGCTAAATTCATACCTTAAATATTGAGAAATAACTGAAAAAAAATCTAACTATGCCAAAAATAAAAAATCCCTGTAAAATAAGCAACTTCATATTAAATTGAAACACATCATTTTTCACGTGTAGGCCTGGATGGCAACCGGCTCCGAGTTAAATCTCATGGCACCGTACAAAGTAATAAAACCCTCGTACTTAACAAATAACTATTTCAATTAGCCTAAAACTTTACAGAAAACTTCTGCAGATTCTAATAAATATTTATGCCGCTGAAATTTTTTGATTGCTAAAACGTACATCGACAGACTTTCTGACTGAAAACATTTAAACATTCTTTTCAACTTAAGGGGATTGGTTAAATCCGACTTTGAATTGTTTTCCTTTTCATAGGTACGGAACTGACTCAATATATATTTTTTTCGAAGGACTTAAGAACGAAAGAAAGAAAAGTTGTTCAATATCCGGGGTTTTGCGACATCATCAGATCAATAAAATGTTGAAAAATCAAACCTTTTGTTGAGGACATGATTATTTTGACGACAAATATTTATTTTGTGAAAGAGATAAATTAGCGGATAGCATACGACAGCATTTGAACAGTTACAATCGTTTGCAAATTTATTTTTTTACTCAAAATTCTGACATCATAGAAGAATGCTCGATAGATACAAAGTTGTCAAAGGGCGACGAATTCAAGATGATGACCATAAATTTTGCGAAAGACTTTGGAAAATGAAGAAAAAAAGGGGAAAAACTGAGATGTCATGTGTGTGAGTTGTAACTAGTTGTAAGCCACCAGGTTATCTGTCACCTTCGCGCTACGCACAGTATCGGGGCGCCCTTCCTTATCGACCGCGGGTCAAGAGTACAATTCTCAAAGGGGAAAGCCTCTTATGCGACATTGGCTTTTGCATGAGACTATAATCAATCGACAGTACGTCAAAAATAATTAGACAAGTGTCTCGGATCTATTGGTCCCTTGTAAGAACTATGCGCGTTTGTAAATCACATTAGCCATGGGTGCCGAACCTCTACCGGTTCACGCGCCTCTGCTTCTATCTGGCCTCGCTAGTTCAGTAGTAAAGAGCCTGACTGGTGACCACGCTGCCAGGAGTTCAAATCTTTTTGTCAATTTTTTTTTCGTGTTGTAAATATTTCAAATAATAATTTTTACTGCTTGATCAGCGACTAAATTATTTTTTGCAAAAATATTACTTAAAATATTCTTTACATATTTGTGGATGATAATCGTCATAGATTAACACGTAGCCGGGTGACGCACCGTTCACTGCAGCGACGGAGGAAATGAGGGTCATCCAAAAATTCGGCAGTTTTCAATTGAGAAATAAAAACAAAAAATTTGAATATAATTTCCTAGAAAATATTGAAATACTTTTTGTAGATAACATCTTCAAACGCACAAATTTTATAGATAAACCAATTTATGATTGTATGTAATCTTGTAAATTTGCCCAGTTTGAAATTATAACTGGTATACAAATTATAAATTTATCAAGTTACACAGCAATACATTTCAAAACTATCAAAATTCGGAATTAGCCCATCTGCAAATTTATTTATAAATTGCAAGGTTATCAAGTCGCCCAACATCTATTCTGGGTATTGCACAATTTTCCACATTGATAATTATTCAAAAATTACAAATGTATTTTTTTTGTGCAAAAGGTATATTTTTGAAAGAATCAATTTAATCGCCAGGCAAGCGTTAAAAATTATTATCTGATATATTTACAATACGAAAAAAAAGTTGACAAAAAGCTTTGAACTCGCGGCAGCGTGGTCACTAGCCAGACTCTTTACCACTGAACCAGCGCGGCTTGATGAAAGTACACGCGCGGGAACCGGTAGAGGTGCGGCACCCGTGGCTAATGCGATTTACGAACTCTCATAGTTCTTACAAGGGACCAAAAAATCGGAGACGCGTGTATAATTATCGTTGACGTACTATCGATTGATAATAGTCTCATCAAAAAGTCAATGTTGCATAAGAGGCTTTCCCCTTTGAGAATTGTAGTCTTGAGCCGCGGTCGATAAGGAAGGGCGTCCCGATACCGCGCTTAGCACGAAAGTGACACCTAGCCTGGTGGCTTACAACTACAGTTACAACACACACACATGACATGTTAGTTTATTCCCTGTTTTCTTCATTTCGCGACGTATTTCGACAAATTTAGAGTCACCATCGTCAATTCGTGGCCCTTCGAAAACTTTGTATCTCTGGAGAATTCTTCTGCATCAGAATTGTGAGTCAAAACATAAATTTGGAAACAATTCTAACCGTTCAAATGCTATCTTCTGCTAACCGCTAATTTCTCTCTTTCGAAAGATTAATATCTGTCAAAAAAAGAATGATTTCCTCAACAAAAGATTTGATTTTTTCAACATTTTTTTGATCTGAGGATCTCGCAAAACCCCGGATATTTAACAAGTTTTCTTTCTTTCGTGCTCAAGTCCTTCGAAAAATATATATTAAGTCAGTGCCCTACCTGTCAACAAAACAACTCAAAGTCGGATTTAACCAACACACCTTAACGGAAAAAGATTGATAAATTTCTTTTCCTAAAAAGAAGATAAACCTAAACGACTCTATCAGCTCAAGTATTATTTTTACATCACTAAGAAAAAGTATGTGAAATTAAATTTTCTATAAAAATACACATTTGAAAAATAAAAATTAATGAATCTGTTGAAATAATGCCACGGGTTTTTCCACTATTCTAAAAATATTTTGTATCCCATTCTATAATTTAATAAGATCTTCTTAAATGTAGATTTAATTTAATTTTAATAATATTACATCCACTATATTCAAAAGTGCGTTTACTCTCTAAACGCTCAAACTGTAAGCTTGAACTTATACAGAGTGTCCCAGAACTAAGTGTCTAAACTTATATGAATGTATAAAAAAAGAAAACAAAACTTCATTTGGCAAAAGTATATTGAAGTTTTAGTTTTTGTGTTATGAAATGATTAATCTCTTGAGAGGGAGGCCAACGCTGTGTTAGAGACCGCTGCCGAAGAGTGGAGAGGCAGTTCTCAAAATATTATTTTTCCTTTTCTTTCCACTTTAGAAAACACAACTTTTCTTAATTACTTTTATTAATGTTATTTTGGAGACGCTTTGGTGCACAGTGGTCTGGAAAGGGAATTTACTGTTCATAATCGCCCACAGTACGTATTTCTTAATCGATTTAAAAGTTTTTTTTTAGAAATGCTCAGAAATTAATTTCTAAGAGAATCGTGGTTTGCTTTTTTTAAAATTTTTTCACAGGGCAACAATATATAAACAAATATAGTGACAAAATTGACCATTTTAGCTTTGTGAATTTTTATCTCAAGAAAAAATACAGATAGAAACTCACTATCAGCCAAAATTGTTGCACATGCATTCATAGAACATAAATAAATTTAATAATATTTAACTTAATTATTATAAACAATTTTTATAAACAAATTCTTATTAGTGTTTTTTTATCATAGAAAAAATCGTTTATTTCAAGCTAGTTGCTAATATTTTTCATAAGAGTCATAATTTGTAACAAAAAAATTAGCATGAGTTAACAACTATTGTTTTTATAAACATTTCTATGAACAAATTCTTTATAAACGAGATTTTCTCATAGCTGAATTGATTTTTCTGAACAAAAGTGATTCACAATTGTCTTTAAAGCCATTTATATACTTTAAGCTTTATCAATCATAAATAATATAGATTGTTTATAACAATTTAGTTAAACAAGTCTCCTAATCGGCCGTTTCCTCGTAGAAAAAAATGTTTTTTTCTTCAATAATTATTAGAGTGACATTTATTGCCGTGACTAAACAACGAAATGAAATAAAGAATAATTTATATGATTGTTATAAACAATTTTTGTAACAAAACTATGATTCATTTTTTTACATGCACAAAGGACCGTTTTCCACTGAAATTACCCCACAATAAACTGACAGTGATTCCAAAATTCGATATGGGACATTAAATAATAATTTGCGTAATTGTTAATAACAATTTTAAAACAATACGTGACAATCTGCGGTTGGTCGTAGAAAAAAGTTATTTTTTCTTCAATCATTTTTGTGACAATCTTATTTGTGTTATTGAATCAATGAAAAAATTGATACTTATAATAATAATGAGATTATTATAAAAAACTTAAAATAAATAAATTACTATTCAGAACTCGAATCATTTTTTGATTCGACTTGTTCTATTAGTTCATCCAGTTCTTGATCAAGCTCAACTTCAACTCTTTCCCATGCAGGCTTCAAGGATGCAATGAAAAGATCTGAGGACTCGAGGAGTTTGTGAATTAGGTCATGCATGGTATGCAATCGAGAGGTTTTTCGTGTGTTGAACTGTCGAACGTACTTGATATCCTTGTTTAACGCAGCCTCTCTCAGTTATATAAACGAAAATTATGATTTCTCTTGCCAGAGCGCGTGCTTTTTAGTTGCGAGTCACTTGTTCTTCATTTGTTTTTCATGAAGTTACGTACAAAACAAATGAAAGATAAGTGACTTCTGAATACGCAAGTACAGCGTTATTGCACCTTATTTTCACTTGTTCCTTACTTATTTTTCAGGAGGCTGCATAAAACAATTGAAAGATAGGTGACTTCTAAAAACGCAAGTACAGCGTTATTGCTATGGACAGTTTGCTACAGAAATTGTTATTAACAATTACGCAAATTATTATTTAATGTCCCATATCGAATTTTGGAATCACTGTTAGTTTATTGTCGGATAATTTCAGTGGAAAACCGTCGTTTTTGCATGTAAAAAAAAATAAATCAGAGTTTTGTTAAAAAAATTCTTTATAACAATCATATAAATTATTCTTTATTTAATTTCGTTGGTCAGTCACTGCAATAAATGTCACTTTAATAATTATTGAAGAAAAAACATTTTTTTCTACGAGGAAACGGCCGATTAGGAAACTTGTTTAATTAAATTGTTATAAACAATATATATTGTTTATGTTTGGTAAAGCTTAAAGTATATAAATGGCTTTAAAGACAATTGTGAATCACTTTTGTTCAGAAAGATCAATTCAGAGAGAAAAACTTTTTTATAAAGAATTTGTTTATAGAAATTGTTTATAATAATTAAGTTAAATATTAATAAAATTAATTATGTTCTATGAATGCACGTGCAATAATTTCGGCTGATAATGAGTTTCTATTTGTATTTTTTCTTGAGATCAAAATTCACAAGGCTAAAATGATCAATTTTGTTACTATATTTGTTTATATATTGTTGCTCTGTAAAACAAATTTAAAAAATCAAACCACAATTCTCTTAAAAATTAATTGCTGAGCATTTATAAACAAAAAACTTTTAAATCGGTTAAGAAATACGACCTGTTTTGACGGGAAAAATCTTACATTACAATTACCAACATCACTACATAAAATCGACCGTAATGACGTACTCCAAGATTTTTTTGGCTCCAAAATCATTTAATGACTTGATTCATGAATGAAATATGGCTCTACATAATTATATGACTGAAGAGGCCCTTCGTCGTAGGGCGAAATGTTGATGTGTCCCTAAATAAATTTTAGACCAATATACCAACATTCAGTAACAGCTTCTATTTAATTTTATTACCTGGCGACAACAAATATTATCATTTAAGCCTGTTTATTTGGTTTAGCGCCAGATATAGCGCGCGAACACAAGTTTCGTGATTCATCCAATCAGAATCACCGTTACAACAGAAATACGCAAAACCTAGACTTTCTTGCGAACAGGGTATACGGTTTGCTAACCATAGCTTACAAATTCATGGTGAATGATTTCGCAAGTTAATCGTGATTAAGTGTTTGATTAATAAATAATCAAGATTAGATAACCATGGATTTCATCAGACATGGTGGAACCCATCCTAACGGATCGTCGTATCGTATTGAGATGCACAGGGCTGATGCAGTGCGCAGTACTTAAGATCTTGTGCGGTAAGAAAGCTGAAATAACGAGACATTATTCAAAGTGACAATTTAAGATTATTCTATGGGGATAAAAAACTGATTTAAAAGCCGATCACTACTTATGCTTTTAGCGTGATACCCAATCCTACAAACTATGTACCTAACTTTCGTACTTTTATTTTATAACGAATTTATGTAACCAAATATACAAACGAATGTTAGCAGAAAATTTTGCATGTCTAGTAAAGTCCTTTAGCAAATAGAAATGTTTTGTTATATCTTGAACTGTTTACGAGAAAAATTCGAAAATTATATTTTCAGGAAAACAGAATTTCCGGAATCCGCAATGGATTTGCTCGAATGAAACCAATAGTATGCCTTCCTTATATAGTCAGCTCGCCATTCTACTCATAGTGCGACAGGAGCAATTGAATTCTTGCGCCTTTTGCATCAAAGGTTGACAACATTAAATACGGTCAAACCTCGATAAGGAGTTTCAATACTGGAATGCTTCCGAGTTCCTGAATTTTCCCAGAAGAGCTTCAGGAACATCTACAAGACTCATCCACATGGTGTGGAATCCATTTTTGTCTCTCAACTATAAGTCTTCGCTCGTCAATTTCATCCGTCAGGATGGGACTTCTGTAGCTCAGACTCGCATAACATGCTCAAAGTGTGCTAGACTCCAAATATAATCCTGAAATTTTCAGGGGATTTTTCTGTAAGTTTGTTACACAATTAAATTTCTGTGAAATTATATTCCGTTACGTATCTCCAAACAACAGCTCCCAAATATTGTAAAGTGATTTGATGAAACAAATCAATCCTTTCTTCGACCTAAAAAAATGCAGACTGCAAAAGCCCGCTATTTTAACTATTGCTAAATACCCACTTACCAGCTAATAAGTTTAGTTTAATTGAATTTTCGCGCGCCAGCCGCGACCTTCGATGGATCGATGCATCGATAAATCGATTAAGTGCATTTCACGCCTCAGCGTTGCTCGCAGACGGCTGACCCCTGCACTCGCGGCGAGCTCCTAGTCAGTACCAAACCACTCACCACCCGGCAAAGGTGACGTTCCGACTAGCGAACACTTACCGAATTTCCTGTTGTGCGTCGAGGACATGAATTGTTGGTGGGTGAAGCCCAAATAATAAACTACGACTGATGCTTCTAAAACCCCGACTTAATAGTTTTGCGCAATCCTAACCTCGATTAGGATAAATCTTTCCAGCAATAGTATCCTGCAACGGTAAGTGCTCCCCCCAAAAGAAACTTAAAATTTTATCTCCTTCTGCTCTTCAAACATCTGCAAATTCGCTATTCTCCTTTCTCGCAGCCCTCTGTCTAGAGGATCTGGGAATTTCCCCTTTATTTATTAGCCGTTCTTTTCTTTACTTCTTCTTGCTCTTTTTACTACATCTTCCACCCGAAGAACAGGTCCGTTCAGTCGTTACCATGGATCAGCAAGGGACACTTTTAGCAGGTGGCACCCCTATATCGACATGCGGATCCCCAGGGGAAGAGGCCAAGTTCCTACTCATTTTCCCTAGGGCGAGTACGTCTAGCGGTACAACCCTAGGGCTTCCTACCAGGACTGTGCCCATTATATCCTCAAACAACCTTTTGAATACTACAACTACTGCTCTCATGATGACACTATCTCCGATTGGAACTCATACCACGACAATCACCTCCATGAGTCCAATAGTTCATAGTGTACTAGTGTCGTCTTTGATTACCACAACTGTTGACTTCTCCAGACTTCCCGGGAATACCATGGTTTCGTAAACCTCAGAAGCATTCACCGGGTTTATGCCGGCTTGGCTACAAACAAATCTGACAGATAGCCTTTTTCCCGCGATTACACCTTCAGCTTCCGTTTCAGTGTCGTCGGTCGGAGCTTATCCAGCGGGATGGCCCAGACATGCACCAACAGAAACCGTAGGTATAGGTGGAGAAAGACATTTCGGAACTGTATCACCTGTTTATCCGGGTAACCATCCAGCCACTATTCAAGAAACGTATCCACCTGCTCCTCCAACAAACTACCAGGCATCTTATCAGGGAGCCTACCCAACTACCTATACGACGGCTTATCAAGATATCTACCAGGCTGTTCCCACAGCAGCCTATTCACCTGCGCCTCTTGGAACCTCATCTGCTGTATATAATGGAGCCCATCCACCTACTTATCCGGTAGCCTACCCGACCTATTATCTAGGGGCAAATCAGGGACCGCAAATAAGCCCTGACGGGATCTCCCTCTTCCTGGCATGGATTTCGAAAACTTCTTCATGTAGAACTCGCAACATTCATAAGTTGAATATCAGTTGCACTAATCACATTGAAGTATCAAACGGCGCTAATTCAGGCAAAGCGAAACCCGACCCGTTCAATGTTTCACACGCGGAATCTCGGCGTCTAAACAGCAATGCGTCGATATATATACACTAGCTGTGCTTCGCTCCGTTCGACAATAAATTGCGAGAGTTAAGGATGATGAACGCTCAAAGTTACGATAATGCTGTATTGAGATAGTTGCAGATATAGAACACTATCGGATCAATCAAGGAACGCCAGCTGATCGAGTGAAGTAAGATTTATATGGTTTTAATTGTTATATTGTTATAAAATTCATTTTGCTTAAAATACAGAAATACGTGCGTCTAAATTTTTGAAAGCAAGATTCAATAATTTTAAAAAATAACAATTTTAAGCTTGCACATTTGATCCGCTGGAGTCATTTTTATAGACAAATGTTACTACATGGTAAATCTCCAATTATTTGTATCGCCTCATCGTAAAAACGTGTTATAAACGTTGCTTAAACCAAAATTATTATTACAAAAAAATCAATTTCATTAATTTTTAATAAAAGTTTATTTTTAATCGAGTTTTTGTAAACATTATTTTTTGTGGTAACATTATTAGTTACAAATGGTGAGTCGACGACCCGGGTGCGCCAAATCGCGCATCAGGTCATTTAGAAGGTTATCTACGAGAAATATTTTGAAATTTAAATTTTGTTCATAACCAAAACAATTACAAACGGTGAGTCGAGGATTCAGGTGCGCCGGATCTTGCATCCGGCGCAACTCGGTCGTCATTTCAGCATAAGTAGCTATTTTTGATGCTGGAAAGTTTGAATTTTTAAAAAGTTTTTTTAGAATACGTCTTAAACTACCTGGTGCACGATATTGCGCACCCAGGTCTTGGACTCACCATTTGTAATTTTTTTGGTAATGGACAAAATTTAAATTTCAAAAAAGTTCTCTTAGATGACCTTCTAAATTACCTGGTGCACGATCCTGCGCACCCGTGTCGTCTCACTATTTGCAGTTGTTTTAGTTATGGACAAAATATAAATTTCAAAAAAATTATCGTAGATGACGTTTGAAAAGACCTGGTGCACGATGAGGCGCGCCCGGGTCGTCGACATACCATTTGTAATTGTTTTGGTTATTGACTAAATTTAAATTCTTTTAAAGTTCTCATAGATGACGTTTGAAAGGATCGGGTGCACGATCAGGCGCACGCGGGTCGTTAGCTTACTATTAAGAGTTTTTTTGGGTGTTGGAAAAACTAGAATTTTCAAAAAGTTCTTGTAGAATACGTGTTCAATTACCTGGTGCATGACCCTGCGGACACGGGTCGTCAAATCACCATTTGTATTCAATAATGTTACAAAAAAAATAATGTTTACAAAAAGTCGATTTTTTTCAAAAAAACAACTTTTAGTAAAAATTAATGAAATTGATTTGTTTCTGATAATAACACAGGGCCACAAGATGAAATTGAGGTGGAGCATCTTTCAGCCTAGTTGACATTTCTGTTTTTGGGGTCGCTGATCACAATCCCGGGGTCCACATGACACAATCACGCCTAGATCAAGGTCAAATGAAGGTCAAACATCTTAATTCGATTAATGCCATTTTTTTGACCACGGATTATTAAAGAGCGTAAAATTTTACGTCCGAATACGTCTTGACCTGTTTGTCGAACCGACCTCTGAAGGTCGTTTGGAGGTCATCTAGAGGTAAGATCCTTCTTTTAATCTCTCGGCTGATTTCTTAGCTAGGAACAGATCTCGACCAGTAGACCTTTACGTTTTTGGGGTCGCTGATCACAATCCCGGAGGATGTGATTCCGTGAAATGATAGGTTCAGAATCTAAAATGAGAAATTGAATGAGTTAATGTTTAATTTCAAGCTTCAGTGTTTACATTTCACTGACTTTAAATTTCAGACCATGGGCCTATCATTTTACGAAATCACATTCAACTGTTGAGCATCTTCACCTTAAGGGATGACATTAGATTTGACCAACAGGGTCATTCTTCAGGTCAAACCGAGGCCAAAATTTATTACTTACATAATTTGCTATAAGAAGGGATATCGTGAATCGACATTTTTTGTGCCTGTTCCCAGGGCACATCCACGTGGTGACGGTGGGCGAAGGGTCACCGGCGAAGTCCCAGGGTGAAGGCGTTCAAGCCGTCATTGCAAGCACAAGAAAAAGTAGCCGTACGATACAGGGACTCGGAAGCCCAGTATCGGTGATTGGTCAGGGTGAGTAAGCGGGCCAGCAATCGTCGTCATCATGCGACCGCAGCTCTAATTTGGTGGAAAACTTGGCCCTTTTAGAGTAATGCTACAAGTTCATCAACAACCCCACGTTATCATCGATTAAACAACTTTTGCGTGGTTTGTTGGAAGTATGTCATCACGAATCAGGGGAGGCGATTTACGGATATATTGAAAGCACATTACAAAAAATGTTTCAATATAGATACCAGTAGAATGGACAATTTTTCGAATCCAAAAATATTATGCGTCACTTGCTCCCTGCGAATCACGGAAAAGAAGAAACGGATATTTGTTTCTCCTACGATCTGGCGAAAGCCAAAAGATCATGAAACTGATTGCTATTTCTGCTTGACCAATGCATCTGGGTACAATAGAACGAATAATTCTATAATATTATATGCATCCGTTCAATTTGTGACTCATGCTGTTTTAGTCAGCATTGAATAGGTTGAAAGTGAACATCAGATATTTACTGACGAAGTCTCTTTTGAAACAGAAACTAATGATACAGATAGAAGAATGTCATTTGAAGAATTCGAAGATCAGCAAAATCACGAGCTAAATAAAACGCAAAAACCAGAAGATGGTCAGCCTGAAAATTCTTATGGTTTTACTCAAGACGAGCCAAGTGACTTATAGTAGTTCGAGACGCAGGACTTTTGAAAGAAATTACCGAACTCGTATCTTCTAGATTAAAAGAGAAGAATTTTTTTGCGCCAGGTACTCGAGTGAGTTTTTATCGTGATCGACATCGTCCATTCCGGAAATTCTTCTCTGAAGCAAAGGGTTTGGTTTATTGCAATTATGTTGAATTACTGATAAATGAGTACAAAAGTGTTCAATATGTAGCTAGTAACTGGCGACTATTTATTGATTCATCAGTGAGGAGTTTGAAAGCTGTCTTACTTCACAATGGAAACATATATGCCCCTATACCGTTTGTTCATTCAGTGATCTTGAAAGAGCAATACAATAATCTCCATTTTCTACTCGAAAAATTGAAGTATGATAGTCACAAGTGGTAACTAGTTGAAGATTTGAAAATAACCAGTATTTTATGAGGTCAACAAAGAGGAAACACAAAGTATCAATGTTTTATTTGTGAGTGGGATAGTCGTGCCCGAGAACAACATTATGTGAAAAAGAATTGGCCACTCAGGCAAGAATTAACTCCAGGATATATGAACATACTACAAGAGAGTCTCATTCCTAGTCATAAAGTCATCCTTCCAACATTACATATCAAACTCAGCTTATTTAAATAGCTTATAAAAGCAATGAGAGTATCGGAGAGCGTTGCTTTCATGTATATATTTGAGAAATTTCCCAGCATTTCTTAAATGAAGATCAATGAAGGTGTTTTCGATGGCTCCCAAATAAGGGAACCGAAAGATGTTTAATGAATTTGAAGATCCATTTCCTCCATTCCCGTATTGATTACTTCCCTGAAAATTTGAGGGACTTCAGTGAGGAGCAGGGTGAGAGATTTCACCAGGACTTGAAAGACTTTGAGAGAAGATATCAAGGTGTTTGTGATGTGAACATGATGTCAGAGTACTGTTGGTATGTGAAAAGAGACACATCAAATGTACACAAAAGAAAATCCCTCTGTAGATCTTTTACGAACAAAAGAACATGTCATACATAAATTTTCTATTTGCATTGTGTGTACAAATCTACTATGCGATCCCATTAAAATAATCCATTCTTCCAACCTAAATAATCTCGTTATATAACATCTGAACTCAAATTTTGAATTAGAATTGCTTCAACACCCGCAATTTTTTCCATAGCGCCAAAAACCGTTGAGAAATGAGCGGAATTACACATAGCTATACACGGATCCACACACTCAGATTGTACCCATATGCGGAAATAGACACACACACACACACAAACTAGCCCATGTAAGTTAACACAGATCTACTTGCAGGCACATACAACACATACACACACACATAGATATAGATAGGCACACAATGACACATAGCACCTACATAAACGCCCAGATACACACGAGTCTACACACGGTACCCACATACACGAATAGACACACACAAACAGAATAAGGGGTGTCATAAAAATTATATCGTACGAATAACGGAGTTTGACCTTCATTTGACCTTGATCTAGACGTGATGGGGTCATATGGACACCGGGATCGTGATCAGCGACCCCAAAAACGTAAAGGTCCAGTGGTTCGAGACCCGTTCCTAGCTAAGACATCAGCCGAGAGATTAAAAGAAGGATTTGACCTCTAGATGACCTCCAAACGACCTTCAGAGGTCGGTTCGACAAACAGATCAAGACGTATTCGAACGTAAAATTTTCCGCTCTTTCAGAATCCGGAGTCAAAAAATTGCATTAATCGAATTAAGGTGTTTGACCTTCATTTGACTTTGATCCAAGCGTGATCGGGTTATATGGACACCGGGATCATGATAACACGTTTTTACGAGTCGATACAATTACATGGATGTTTCCCATGCAGTAACATTTTGCTATAAAAATGACTCCAGCGGACCAAATGTGCTAGCTCAAAATTGGTATTTTTAAAAATTAATGAATTTTACTTTCAAAAATTCGGACGCACGTATTTGTACATTATTGTAATCTATGTTTGTAACTGATCACGTACTGACACTGTTACGCGATAACTTGCGTAGTTGCAGGACATACGAAGTTAGATTAATAATCGGCTTGCATTTTGCATTGCGAACAATCTGAATATTACTTCATTTGATCAGCTGGCGTTCCTTGATTGTTCCGATAGTGTTCTATATCTGCAACTATCTTATCACAATAATATCGTAACTCTGACCGTTCATCATCCTTAACTCTCGCACTTTATTGTATGGACGATGTTTGTTACTTTAATCATTTACGTGCACCGTTTAAATTTTCTAGCACGCGAGATTTGATATTTAAATAATTATTGTTTAATTTTTCCCAACACAAATTGTCCGGCGCCTCAACGCAGCGCACTGCTCACGCGAAGCTCCTACGTTACAGATTTGTTCGATTCTCGCTGTTCGTCGTCATTCGAACCAACAGAGTCGAACGGAGCGAAGCATAGCGAGAATATCTATATCGACGCACTGCTGTTCAAGCGCCGAGATTTCGCGTATGAAAACATTGAACGGGTCGGGTTTTGCTTTGCCCGAATTAGTGCCGTTTGATACTTCAATGTGAGCATTTTATACGTGGAACTGCGCCGTTTTCACTTGATTAGAATCGCAGCTGATCGTTGTTTGAACGAAGCACGTCGAGTATTTTGAATCGTAAAAGTTCTATCTTACCGAAACGCTGTAATTCAAATTTTGTTACATACCTGATACAAAACTTGAACAGTGTGTGCTCGATACTTTAGAACAGCTGATATTCAACTTATGATTTTTGAGAGTTCTACATGAAGAACTGCTCCATGCCAATACTTACTTAATCGATGTAGTTCCGTATTAATATAGCGTCGATTCTATACTTAAACCGATAAAATTACAAATTAAATGGAGAGATTCAGTTAGACTTTTTTACCTACAGAGTTCTAATTTATGCGAAGCTCATTAGTCCAAGGTATTATTGAACTAATATAGTTGCATATTTTGTTCGGTGTACTGAAAACTTAATTCATCCGAAAAACCTAAGTGAAGACCTAAAAATATCAATAACAACCTACATCCAGGAAGTAGATCTAGCCACACCCGGAGCAATTATGATGTCCCAAGGTAATGTAACCCTTTCAATCAGCTTTGGGGTTCACCAGATCAAGTTGCCGTGTCTTAACAGCAGTGAACTCCGCGAACCGTTAATCCTGGAATTATCCTGGATCTATGAACAGAAAGTTTGTATCTATATTCCGGAGAGAAGACTCTATGTTGGTAGGGATACCAGATACACCCTCTATTTAACTACGAATTTTAAAATACCCTTGATCCTCAAGGAAAGTTAACCCAAACTCAGTCGGCTCAACATGAAATACGGATAACAAGTCACAAGCCTTTTCGTTTGCGACCATATCTTTGTTCTGAGGATAAAAGAGTGGTGATTTTAGAACAAGTCCAGGAAATGCTTGCAGAAGTAGTCTTTGAATCTTGTCAATCACCGTATAGCTCACCCATTGTTCTGTCCAAGAAAAAAGATGGGAAGCAAAGATTTTGCATCGATTTTCGTAAACTTAATTCGATTTCGGACGATGCTACCCATACGCTACCCCAAATTCAGGACTAGATTAAAGAATTGAGGAATTCCATTGTTTTCTCAACACTGGATTTACGTACAGGATATTAGCAAATGCCCCTACATCCTGACTCAGAGTAATATACGGCAGTTGCCGTACCACATGGAGACCTCTGTCAATTTAAGGTAATGCCGTTTGGTTTAAAGAAGGAGCCCATTATCTTCCGAAGTTTGATGAGCCAGACCATCCTTCAGGGTTATATGAATAAGTGACATTATCGTCTATTCGAAAAATTGGCAAGATCACCTTCTGCACTTCAACCGGGTCCTCGAGAGGTTGGAGTTACATAAACTCACGTGTTCTTTGAGAAAGTGCATCTTTGGTCAGACGGAACTTCGGTATTTGGGTCATCTAATCTCCTCAGAATATAATGAACCGCAATCAGAACATGTACAGGTATTATTACAAGCGGTCCCTCCTCAAGGACGCAGGGGCTTCAGCAATTCTTGGGAGTCTGTAATTGGATTCGGGAATACGTACCAAACTTCTCAGAGGTATCCGCTCTCCTCACTGACCTGCTGAAAAAGACCACCCGCTGGCGATGGACTCAGGAAGCCGAGAAAGCTTTCGAACAAATCAAAGCCCTATTCGAAAAGGATCTACGGCTAACCAGGCCAAACTCGGACTGGACCCCATGGCTTCGAACAGATTTCAGCCTCGCTGGGATAGGGGCTATCTTATATCAGTCAACCTCGAAAGAAACGAATCAGGTGTTGAGTTACGTAAGTGCGAAATTCGGTAACACGAAAGCCAGGTACCCAATCATGAAGAAAGAGGGTCATGCTTTGGTATGGTCCATTAAGCATTTTCGCTCTTTTCTAGATGGTCCTAAATTGGCTAGAGAAATCTAAGGAATCCAAGACTAAATTTGGAACATGGTATAGTTTTTTGCACAAGTTCCATTTCGCCATTCATCCATGTACCATTAGGGGGAGCGAATTTTCACGTTCACTCTCAGTTCATCCTACTGTGAAACCCCAAATGGACATTGACGAAAATGAACAAATTTGCCCTTCAGATCTCCCGATTCTTAAGCCAAATAAAAGTCTCTCCACTAGCGTTAAAACTGCCCAATTCTGGGTTTCATCGATTGTCCGGGAATCAGTGGTTACTCTGTGTTCCAGGCGAATCACAGCAATGAGTTTTATATGAGTAACACGATGCTGACCTTACTTGTCATCCTGGAACAGAAGAAACTTTACGGGTCATACAAGTGCTTTTCTATTGGGAGGGAATGCACAAGCAGATACAGAAGTATGTAAAGGCCTGCCATCTCTGCAGTTCTTGTAAGTCGTTTAGGACCACTCAACTACCCCCACAAAGACCCCACCAACCACGGGCTCCGTGGGACAAAGTAACTGTGGATTTGTTGGGGCCATATCCACGCTCCTCTCGGGGCAAGAAATTCCTCTGCGTTGTAACTGATCTACATACCCGTTGGGTGGAGGCCTTCCCAATGGGGAATTCAAAAGCTCAACATCTGATCAGGATCCTCGACTCCGAGGTCTTTCAGCGCTTTGGATACCCGCGAGCTGTACTCTCTGACGACAGGCCTCAATTTGTCAGTCAAAAATGGAAGACAGCCTGTGAGAACTGGGGTTGTGAAGCCTGGACTACGCCAGTTTATCACCCCCAGGCCAACCCAACGGAGAGGCAAAATCAAGCCCTTAAGACGGGTATGAGACTGCGTTTGGTGGATCTCACCCAAGAAGAATAGGACGCGAGAACACCTGAGATTTTATTTAATCTGCATAGCCGATGCAACGCTGCTACCGGGAAAACGCCCAGCCAGATCCTCTTTTGAGCATCACTAAACGTCCAGGAGAATGGTTTATTGGTAATACCTAGATATCTTCTTCCGAGCGACTCGCTCGCCTGGAAGATGTTCGAATTAACCACGCCCGCTATCTGTAGCGCTACCCCGTTCCTCCTGAGAGGGGTCCGCGATACCAAATTGGTGATATGGTAAAAACACGTGCACATCACCTTTCGGACAAGGAGAAGTTTAACGCAGGACTAGCGATACGCTGGAAAGGTCCTTATCCAATAAAGGACATTCTCAGTAATGAGATTTACCGCATCGACCAAGATGGCAGCTTGGTGAACGTACACAAGAAGGATCTTCGTCCGGTATATCCTCATACGTATCATTAACCCCCGCTCTCGGCTAATCGAGACAAGAAGGAGACACCAACCAATTCTGCGATCGTCGATTACACCCAGGCTGGAAATCCCACTTTCCGCGAAACACTTAAAGGACAAAAGCTAAAACCCTCCGGTAAGATTGAGCTTGCTTAACCAGCTGTCCCAGTAGAGGGTCCGAAACAATGGAAAGCATCTCTTGACGCACGTACAACAGCCCCCACGTCGCAAGCGAACCTGACCTAGTAAGAACAGCACGTTCCCTACACAGGAAACGGTCCTGGAGAGTAGAAGAATGGACAACGCTCGTTACCAGTTTCGAACACGGACCGATAAGAAGAACTATAAAGAGTAAGATAGATATAAGGGTTATGGTAACTAAATAGTAGGTAAGTCAAGGAAAATACTTTTGCAATTTTACTACCAGTATACGTTTCTCCTTTAGGCAAAAAGGATTAACGATCAAATAATAGTAAAAATCGGATCGGTAAACCTATAGTATGTAAGTTGATGTAAATACTTTTGCAATTTTGCTACCATTATACGTTTCTCCTTTGGGTAAAAAGGATTGACGAGTAAATAATAGAAAAATCGCATCTTATAAATCTCTATTTTGTAAGTTAATGTAAATACTTTTACAAGTTCGCTACCAGCATACGTTTCTCCTTTAGGTAAAAGGATTAACGAGTAAATGATAGCAAAATCGCCTCAGTAAATTTCTAGATTGTAAGTTAATGTAAATACGTTTGCAACTTGGCTACCATTGTACGTTTCTCCGTTAGGTAAAAATGATTAACGAGTCAATAATAGCAAAAACGCATCAGTAAATCTCTAGTTTGTAAGTAAATGTAAATACTTTTGCAATTTTACAATTTTGCTACAATTGTACGTTTCTCCTCTAGGTAAAAAGGATTCACGAATAAATGATTATAAATCGCATAAGTAAATCGCCAGAATATAAGTTAATGTAAATACTTTTGCAATTTTACTACCATTATACGCTTCTCCTTTAGGTAGAAAGGATTCACGAGTAAATAATAGTGTAATCGCATCGGTAAACCTCTAGTATGTAAGTTAATTTAACGAATTTGTCAATTTTGCTACCAGTATACTTTTCTCCTTTAGGTAAAAAAGATTAACGGGTAAAAGGTGGTAAAATCGAAAGAGCAATCATTTAGTACGTAAATATGTCTAGGAAAGATAGGTTGTCAATTGTTGTTCTGGAGGTAACAGCCCCCAGGACTGTTATAAAATTAAATTTCTCTGAAATTATATTCTGTTACGCTTCTCTGAACAACAGCTCCCAACTAACCTGAAATAAATGCAGACTGCAAAATCCCGCTATTTTTACTATGGTTCAATCCTCATTTACCAACTAATAATTTTAGTTCAAATGAATTTTCGCGCGCCAGCCGCGACCTTAGATAAATCGATTGGGTACAATTCACGCTGCAGCGGTGCTCGCAGACGGCTGACCCCTTCGCTCGCAGCGAGCTCCTAGTCAGTACCAAACCAGTAAGATTAACTTCAATCCGAATAAATCCAGGCTCGTCATTCAATTATTTCCAATCCGAATGAATCTATCCATTTCTAGGAAATCTCTAAATGGATCGTTTTTCGTGTATACTCCAGTGTTTTCCGGAAATCTAAATATGTGTTAAGTCTCTTCAATATTAATACGAATTTTTGTTTAGTATTAATTTTCAATGTTGTTTTGTATGTCCCGTGGTTTTCGAGATAATTCGCAATTTTTATTTTCTCCTTTTGAAAATCTTTTTATTGGGTTAATTTGTAGTGGTTGAGAACCACCCTTTGTATAAAACCCTGAATATTTTTTCAGTTTTCGCGTATCTCGCCGTTTTCAAGATAACTCCAAATTTTTATTTCGAAACTCTTTCTGTTATACTAATTCGGGGTGCCCGCTGACCATCCCGGAAATGAATATCCTGAAAATGTTGTCCCTTTCACGTATCGCTACTTTACTCTGTTAGTTGTGGGTGGTCGAGGATCTTTATCAAACAGCGACAATTTTTCAGTTCTCGAGCATCATACACCGTTTTGAAGATAAATCAAAATTATATTATTTATTCAATTTTTAATAATTATATTGGGTTATTTTGACTTCGTCCAAAACAGTCCTGCTCTGCAAGCTCCTTAACATTCGTTTGTTCTTCATGTATCTCTAATCGTTCGCGATATAATTAAAAAAATGCTATTGTTTTTAATAAATTTTTTTTATTTATTAATTTAGTTACAGTTGTTTGAGAATACCCCACTGCAAAATCCTTAGAATGTAATTAGTGATCACGATTCTATAAACGTTTTCGAAATAAATCGT
This sequence comes from Belonocnema kinseyi, assembly GCF_010883055.1. Classification (NCBI taxonomy): domain Eukaryota; kingdom Metazoa; phylum Arthropoda; class Insecta; order Hymenoptera; family Cynipidae; genus Belonocnema; species Belonocnema kinseyi. The sequence goes on from NC_046660.1 coordinate 139,182,623, forward strand.
ACTTCAGTTTTTTAATTTGATACAGCGATTCCCTTCATCAAAAACCTGAAAATATTTTTTAATTTCACGTACCTGTGACCCTTTTAGAGGTAATTCAAAATTTTTTATTTTTGTCGAATGTTAAACATTTATTTACTGGTTTACTTTGAGGTGGCTGATGACCACCTCCTTATATAAAACCTCTAAAAATGTTGCCAGTTTTCGCGTCTCTCTCACCCTTTTCATGATAACTAAAATTTTTTTTAATTTAAAACAAAATTTGTTTATTGGGTTAGTTTATGCAGGTCGAAAACCATACCCCTTTGTAAAAACCTTAACATTTTTGTCGAAGGCGATTCCCCTCTAGGAAATCCTGAAAATATTGTCAGTTTTCGCTTATCTTTCAGCGTTTTCAAGATAATACAAATTTTTCACTTTTTTAGGGGGGTATTTCATAAATATTTTCATTGGGTTATTTCAAGTTGTTCAAAAATAAAACCTATCTTCAAGCCCCTTAAAAACTACTTAGTTTTCATGTTTCCATGACCGCTTTCGAAAAAAATCAAAATGTTGATTTTTTAAATGTTGAAAATTGGTTGTTTTTTTGTTTAGCTTGGGGTGCCTGAGGATGATCCCTCATCTTCATTTTGTGTTTGTATTTAAACAATCTTTTCATTTAGTTACTTTGCTTTATTCGCAGACAAACCCCGTCTTCAAAAACTTTAAAATTTATTTAGTTTTCACGTTTCTTAGGCCGTGCTCAAGATAATTACAAATTTTTATTTTTTTAAGTGTAAAATTTTTTATTGATTTAGGTTGGGGTGGCCAGAGATCATCCCCCCTTAGTAAAACCTAACAATATTGTCAGTTTTCGCGCATCTCTCATCGATTTCAAGATAACTCAAAATCTTTATTTTTCTTTAAATTTTAAAAACCCTTTCTTCCCTTTTAACTATGTTGCGAGAAACTAACAATAAATTGACAACTAACTAATTCATTATAGTAATTAAGCTAGACACGTTTACGCTTTTGAAATTGGAAATTCTGGGAAATTGGGACCAATATGCTTAAAGGACTTCGCATTAAGTTAACTGAAATGCATGTACTTTGAAATTCGAGCGCTTGAGCGCGCATGTTCTGAAAAGCTCTTGCGAGAGATTCAAATCCAGCGCCAAGTATATGTCTGACCAATAAGGCATCGGGTCTTCTTCTTTTTGGAATTCGTTCTTTTAATATTTTCAGAATATTTCTGCCTACATACTGATTTTCCTATATAGTTCGTCGTACAGAGAGTACGCATCAAACTCAAACTGGGTGGCCATATTAACAAAATGGTGGAATTAAGCGGTTGCGTGACTTCAACGAAACGGGGCCCTCAAGTGGCTAGACCATGTATTTATAAGATCACGGTTCAACGCGCCACGTGCCTTCCCTGACAGAAACTCCACCAATAAGGAATCTCCGATTCCATCCTTGATGTTAAATCCACTTACTGGATACACTTTTCCGCTTTGAGAAAAAATCTGTATAGAATAGGAAAATACACTTTTTAGTTTTGAATAATGAAGTAAAGTGGAGCCCGTGAAGCAGCCAAAGGACAAATACAAAGAAGTTACGGTGGAATTCCATAGGAAAGAATAGTATAATAGTCGTTGACCAATCTCGGGATTGTTCTGGAGTTTGACACGTCACGTTTCTTCCCTAACAGCAACTCCACCAATAAGGAATCGGGTCTTCACATTTTTGCGTTACATTTTGCAAGATATTTCGAGATATTTCGCTATTCGATATGTATGATCTTTTTAGAATAGTACCTTATGTCTTTTATTACTTTCCTCTTCTTCTCGATTCTCGGTCCTCTGAGAGGATCTGGGATTCTTTTTTTTCATTTATTACTCTCGGTCTTCTGTCAAGAGGATCGAGGATTGTCCTCCTACGTCTTGGTCATCTGTTTAAAGGATCTGGGAATTTCCTCTTCATTTATTAGTTTTCTGTTTTTTACTTCTTCCTACTCTTTTTACCACCTCTTCTTACTTCTATTTTATGGATCTGGGAATTTTATCTTCATAGTTCTCGGTCCTCTGTAGATAGGATCTGGGATCCTATCTTTTTTCACTACTCTTTTGGTCTTCTGTCAAAAGAATTGAGGATTTTTTTCACCTATGTCTCGGTCATCGATCAAGAGGATCTGGGATCCCATTCCAATCATCATGATGGACCACGTGACCACCACCAGAAAAATGTATTTTGCCCCAAAAGTCTGAAGTCCGTGATCATCCGGCCCCAGCCAGCCACAGTATGTCGAAATTTTTTTTGGCATCGTTCGAAATTATTATTAACTCTTATTCTATGACCCAACTAATCTCTCGTAACTTGTGATCCTACGAATAAGTGTTTCATTCTTGGTATATTTAAAAAGAACCTTTAAGTTAAATAAAATTATAAAATTGCTTGACAAGTTAGGTCATGCCCAGGAGTGCTCCAGAAGTAGAAAAGCCACAATCCAACATCTCAACGATTAAGGAATACGTAATTAAAAATAATTTAAGGGATGCCAAATTGTTTATGGTCCCACCGAGTTTCATGGTACTACCTCCCTGTCGTCAGTCTGCAATTAGGGTCATGCATACCACGGTCATACGTAGCACGCTCAGCCGAACGATAATGGGATACCATATCCCAGAACGACGCTCTGGCTCACTCTTCTTTAGTTTCGTGACCTCATCGGGACTTCATACTTCAGTGTTCCCTAATTTAAAGTGCTCATCGTGGAAATCACTTTGGAAGTCTTACCCAGTACCAGGATTATATTCAGAGGACTACCTTGGCTTCGAGAAGCCGATTTATTGTCACGGAATTAATTGTACGGCGAATCATTCGGTGACTCCTTTTGTTTCTGATTTTCTTGCAAAACTTCCAAGTGGCCGCGTTCTATTAAGTTCTTTTGGCCCTTACAACATTAGAAATATTAGTTATTCAAAATTCGTTTTGACGATGTTCAGTGATTTTTCGCTAAGAAAGCGAGTTTTGAGAATTTTCGCCAAGAAAGCGAGTCAAAATTATAATGTAGAATTTTAAACGGAGACAGGGTGTTTTCGTAAGACTAATTAAATTCAGATTTCCATTTCATTACACCCCACCCCCCGGCGTAATCCCAGGGCTGCCACAGACTAATGTACTAATGTACCTAAAACGTGACTAAAAGAGACTAATGTTCACACAAAAATATGCCTGTTATGTCCATAGGTACACTTAAGTCCAAAATTTCCATTTAATTACACATATCGAGGCGTCCTAACGATAGAATGCCAACGCACGCGATCGACTAGATGATACTTACCCAAAAATATAAACAATAAAAAGCTAACCAAGAAGTTAGCGCTAGAAAGTTTTAGCCCGCGGAATTGACCAAGATGAAGCTAAAAGTTGGCCAAAACGAAAAGATGCTCGCTCGCTCCATTGAAACATTAAAGTGCTATCTCGGGCGAGCAAAGCATGAAGGTACCACTTCTCGCTTATAATCTAAACGCGAGAAGTGGCAACATTCATTCTTTGCTCGCCTGAAATAGAACTTTCATGTTTTGATGAAGCGAGTGAGCACCTTTTAGTTTTGGCCAACTTCCAGCCTCATCTTGCTCAATCATGCGAGCAAGACTTTCTAGCACTAACTTCTCGGTTAACTTTTTATTGTTTTTATTTTTGGTTAAGTACCGTCAAGTCGTGTCGCGTGCGTTGGCATCCTGTCGGTAGGACGCCTCGATATATTTGATCGGATTGCTTTGACAAATTTAGATGAAATTCTAGTGTTAAATTTAGGGGAGAATATCACGGTCACACTAAAATTTTCTTTTCTTTTTTAAAATGAAATCTAAAATATCACATTTCCTTTTCTCTGTCTTCTGGGTTTTATTCATTTCTTCTCGTTTTTCTTCTAATTATTTCCGCAATTCTTTTAATGCGTTTAGATTTTTTTCGGATTAAAGAATCAAGAACTTAACCCAACTTTTGCTTTTAAAGGATAAATGATTTTGTCAATACATTTCCTAAGCTTATATTTCAAACTAATAGTATTTTAAACCCATAAGAACTATGGGAACAGTTCATTAGAAAGCGAAGTCTATTCGTAAATTGAAATAGTACTAGTACAAATACATGTTTATTTTTACTTTGCATAGCCAAGATCAACAAAAACAATTAAATATCAGAATTCACGCTACAGACGCCGTGCAAGCCGTGCCAATTGTTCTGCAGTCGATAGTAACTCAAAGAGTAACAGCTAAGTAGATAAAAAGGAGCGTGTAATTATCAGTAATTATGAGAATGAGGTGGAGTCTAAAAGATATAAAAACTCTCAAATAAACTTTTCATTTTAAAACGTGACTTTTCTAGTGCGAATCCCGAAATATACCCCTCTTTTTGAGCATGTTTTGCCGACCCTTAGTTTTACGATTACCCATGTAGATTTCTGCTACACTCGTTATTTTACCCCAAGTCAAGCGAATGCAAAATATGAAGGCGTTTCCCCTAAACAGTAAATTAATCTTGAGTTCTCGTTGTTAAATTTCAATATAACTTTACTCTCTTTCTCAAATGTATAGCGTTTACCCCGTAGGAAAGGGTTTACCTGCGAGTTGTTAGATACTTCCTCGAAGTGGATTTTTGTTAAGTGTGCAGATCATTCCATGGTTTTTATTATCGGTACTTATCGTAATGCAGGAAGTTAACAGAAATACAAGGCTGACCTGGTGGGAAGACAGAAGGGGGTTTTCCTAGATTCTTTGATTCTACCGAATTTGCAAACGGCGCTCGTCTCTTCGGTGGCTGACTTATACGAAATTCGTATCTCGGAAATTAGGGCCGCGGCTTTAACTGCTTGTATGATTCCTGCTAATTCTTCGCGCTTTATAGGGAAAAAGCCTTGATTCGACTGGGTATGTTTCAATGCTAATATAAAAGCTGAAAATAGCCTGAAACAGTGGAAAAGGTCCGGTTTCGCGTTGGATGACATACAACATTTTTATTTAGATACAAAAGCCTGTAGCTCACTGTTGAATTCTAAGAAAATTTTTTATTTGAAAGCCTTTCAAGACGCTCTTGCATCTGCCATAGGGACGTCTGAGTTTTCGAGAGCAGTTAACTTCTTCATGCCTAAACTTGCACAGAGTAGTAATATAGACATTCAGTCATGGCAAGCTTTTGCGAATACGTTGTATCCTCTTAAAATGAACCATGATCTTTCTTAGGGTGTAAATACGCATCCCCTTCTGGATGCCCAGATCTCAAAAGAAAGAAATAAAGACTGCTTCTGCAAATGTAAAAAGGGGAAGCCCTTGGACACGATGGTCTCCCCGCCGAGTTTTACCAAGCTTTACCCGAAGTAGGTCTAGACTATCTTAAGTGTCTATTCAGAAGGATCTGGGAGACTGAGGAAGTTCCCCCTTCCTGGGCAACTATCCTCACGTGCATGTTATCCAAGAGGACCCGGGCTCTTACAGAGATATTGCGCTCGTGAATGCTATTGCAAAAATATTTACAGTGCATACCCGAATTTCAGGCAGGTTTCAGGGCTTCCAGTGGCTGTATGGACTATATATTTGTTCTGAATTATGTAATTCAAATTCATCTCTCCACTCTTGGACGTAAAGCTTCGCGTGTTTCGTTGATTTTAAAAGGGCCTTTCCTTCAGTAAATCACGACCTTCTTTGGTCTAAAATATTGAAGCTGGACATTAGCACGAAATTCATTAGGAGAATGAAAAGCCTTTACGATGCAGATAAGATGTTCATCCGTACACCTGAGGGTCTCACTGACCCGGTGGAGACCTGGAAGATATTTGTTCGGAATCGGGGTGAAAGGGTATCTCTATCAATCACTTGATAGAGATTATATTACTGGAATGGGGGAAGGGAGACTGCCTAGAATTTGTCTGTTACGGCTGCAGAACCTGGCAAATTCGGGTTCTACTGTTCCAAAATTTAACTGGATTTTACAGGTAAAAAATCTTATAGCGTTGTGTGGACAAGATCACAAGTGGCTTGGTGTAGACTTGCAGTATCTACAGGCACACAAAGAGACCATTTTGAACAAATTCAAGGCTCACCTCCGGGGGGTGGACATGCATAGTTTGGACAGTTCACATCCCTACAGGTGCTGCCCTATCTTTGTGTTCATTCAATGGGTCACGAGTACCTGACTAATGATACTATGTTTAAGTTTTCTAGAGTTCTCGAGCAGGTGCGTCTGATGGGTGCCGTAAGAGGGAGATTAACGTTGGGTGAACTTAATTTTGGTTTCAGCAAGGGCCACATTTGTTCAATTTGTAATCTGGGAGTGGAAGAGACTCTTTTTCATTTACTAGTAGAATGCCCGATGTACAGAGATGTTCGAATATCGTTCGTTGGAACCACGATCGGCCTTACAGCCTGTGGTGCCTTGTGGATAGCGTTTATAAACTCTCCAGATAAAAAAGAACTTTGTCGTGTTGCAATGTTTCTACTTGAAGTTCTAAAATTCAGAAACCTTATTGTGTCTTCCTAGCTTAATAAGTCTATAAGTGTTTGTAAAAGCTATCTAACTAGACGTTCATATTTCATTTTCTTTGCACAGGTCTTAGAACCTAAGCAAATATGGCAGCATATTATCCCATATGTATGTATATATCTATATATTATACTTGTATCTTATGCTGTTGTTGAATAAATATTATTAATAATATATTATATAATTATATAATATCATTTTTGAATTTTTCTCATAAAAAATAGAATATATCACAAAAGAGCAAGGGGAATTTTTTGTAGGACATTTCCAGGGGTCGAAACTTTTATGTTAACATGTTTTTGTATCATTCGTTTTTTCAGCGATAAATGTGGTAATTCTGTTTGATGAACAAAAATTGCTACCGGCCAACAAAGCTGTGGCCCACAACAATGTATTCCTGATGAAATGGCGAAAATTAGCTCACCATAATTCGAAAAGATGATCGGAATATCTGAATTTAGTCGAAAACTACACAACTTTAAAGAAAAATTGGTGTTCTTTAAATAGGCATTAAAATACAATAATTCGTAAATTCGTAGAAATATTTTTTTTCTGAAATCGAAAAAAAATACGTGTCACCTAATGTTCTCTAAAAAATAGCATTTAAAATTTGTACACTTTAATTATTTTTTTGAGTACATTAGCGACGGATGAAAATGTTCCGATAGCAATAGTATGCTAAAAATGTCATGCCAAATGGAAATATTTTATTATTATCAAAAAGACTATATATAATATTCTATAGAACTTTAGACAGCAAAAATTCAAATATGAAATTTGAGTGGGTTTTTTTTTCTTGTAGCTCTGATAGATGTACTAAATGATAGTGCCAATAATTTTTTATTTATATGTTGCCACGAAAAAAAATTCATATAAAAAATATCCCTTATCGACTTCTCTCACGATTTTAAATTGAACATTTTATAGGCAGCACTTAGAATAATGCAATAGAGTTCTTCTAGAGGTCAAACTGAATCATTTGACCTAAATTTTAAAAATCGTATAGTGTTATCACTTCCAATTAAGGCTTTTTTTCGACCACCTCAAAGGAGAGTTTGGGGAAATCTTACAAAATATTCATAACATAAGCTCAAAACAAGAAAGCGATGAATTTACCATAAGTCACGTCTCCTAGAATGACAGTCTCAGCTTCTGTAAATTCCTCTATGATATCAGCAATAGTTGTAGCAAACATCAACAATCCTTCAGGCATTTGTAATCCCACCCGACTACTTTTATTTTCTTTAATCCTCCATATTGTTTTGTGTATCTCAAAATTATAGTTTGAAGGTAACGCAGAAACAGCTGTATTAATGAACGTATCATTAAGTAGTTCTGAAGGTATTTTGCTCACTCTAGCTGGAGCTTTAAAAACTTTGCGAACAGGTTTTGCTTTAACAATAACAACAAAATCGTCCTCTTTCTCCATGTTATAAATCAGAATCCTGTAAAAATATAACATCATATTTAAATTAAATACGAAATAAAACGTTCACGTAACCTCCGATCCTTACAATATTACCATCCTTGAAATATTTGACAATATCTTATCCTTACTATTTACAACAATTTACATAAATTCTTATATATCCAGGTTCTTACTTCTATTTTTTACGATGACACAATTTTGGGCGTAAAGGGCGAATGAATCAGCGAAGAAACGAAAGCAAGAGAATGAAAGCGCATACTAATCTTAATCTACAAATACTGACACAGCCAAAAAGTGATAGAGGCTTATCTCACAAGGCTTTTTTCTCATTACTATTTCAAATACTTGAATCGTTTTTTTTTTTCTAAATTTTTTGAGGCTGAAATACGAAATTTTTTCCTTCAGAAATTGGAGTTTTGAAAGTTATATACATATTTGCGGATAAATATCTTCTAAGAAGAAAAAAGGACAAAATCCATGATTTGCAATGCATTTAAACAAGTTTCTAAACTCAGCATCCTTAAATTTGATAGCTCTAAACTTGAATTTTCAAACTTTGGTTTATTTTATTTTTTTGATGTAAAATATTACTAATCGTACATTTATTAATTTAAAGTTTGTTTAGTGGATTCTACATCAGCGATTTTTAAGTATATTTTTATTTCATCTTCGTGGAAGTTTATTCGATATGCATAGAACATTCTTGAACTTTTAAAAGGCTTGCAGTACATATGGTGGATTACTTTCTTAGTCCATATGGATAAAGTTTAAAAGAATTATAGTTATGCGTACCTTTTTTGTAATACGTTTGTAAATTCTCAATGTTTTCACGTGTTCTTTTCTACACTTTTACATACTTGAAATATGACAGGTGTTACGACAGCCTGAATCCTATATCCGCTATTATAATTTGACCATACGTTCCACTAGCATACGAGGACTATACATCTAGTTTCCAGGCCCGGCAAATCAGTACTCTTCTAGCCGTCGAGCAATAAAAACGTCCTGAATTGCTGTGCGCATTTCAGTTCTCAGTTATAAAATACCAACTTATTATTTAACTCGTAAGATTTTGGCGATTCTGGCAGGAATGTCTAAATCATAAATAATAGGATATTGGTGAAGAAAATGGTACCCACCTAGGAAGAACGACACTATATTAGAAAAAAAATCGGTGAAGAATATAGATTCAAGCGTATGGATCGAAGAAAATAACCAGATCTGCAATGACATTTCCTGTATATGCCAAAGGCGATTATGGGTACCAATTTGCAATTACGAGTAATCTACATTTAAGTTAATAGTTGAAATCAAGTGCGTAAAAATCCTCAAAATACAATATCGAGCAAAGATTCACAAAAAATGAAGGGCTGAATGCGTAACTATTTTTAATATAATATCATAACTATAGAATATACTACAATTAAACCTTATAGAACCATCAAATTGACCACGAATTGAAAAAATAGTTACAACCTATGTGGTTTTTATACTACGTGAAGACTGATTACCATGTACACAAACAACAGAGCACGAAATTACGCTGCATTCAGGAAAGATAGTGAATCTGAGATCAAATCAACTACAGGAAGTCCAGAGACAATTTACCTTAGAGAACACGTAGGAAGTTTCAGATAAAGAAATCATCAGACATTCCCAATCTCTCATTAAGTTTCTACTTTGGGTAGTACCCAAAAAGGGAAACAAACTACGAATGGCCACCGATTACATACATATTAGTGAAGAAAGAGACAAACACGCACACGCCTTAACG
>NC_046660.1:139192444-139208922 GCF_010883055.1 Belonocnema kinseyi
ATAAGGACAACCGCAGGATTTCGCCGGGAGCGAATTTCGCTCCTAGCGAAATCGCGGTAAAATTTCAGCCACAACCACGTCTCACGACCGTGAGATAGGTGGTTACAGTCTGAAACGGAATCAATACGACCATCCGGCAAAAGTTTCGTGCACCCTGAGAACACGGAGCGATCCAACAACTACCGTCTTCTACATTTTTCCCGAAAGTGTTTTAACATATTGTTGACACGCAGGGATGCTTTTCAGGCTATTAACGAGTGAACGCTTGGCACTAAGAGTGCTTTATAACCATCTCTGTCACTCTTACGGTATTAACCTTAATATCATTGCTCTAAACGCTCATAGGAAATCGAGTCAATTGTCGAGAATGGGAAGTGCCGCATATACTGAAAATTTATATTCTCGACAATTGTTTATGTTGCACACTCGAGGCCAGACATGGTTCTTTTTGACTTCGAGAAGCGAACCATATTCGTTATCGATTTTTCGGCACCAGCTGACAAACACATTATAGCCAACGAGAATGAAAAGAAAGAGATGTATAGAGACATTATACGGGATTTGCAACGATTGTAACCGAAATATTCTGTTAAACTAATCGTCCTTATCATCGGTGCTCTTGGAGGTGCCAAGCTTTCACTCGTTAATAGCCTGAAAAGCATCCCTGCGTGTCAAAAATATGCTAAAACACTTGCGGGAAAAATGTAGAAGACGGTAGTTCTTGGAACGCTCCGTGTTCTCATGGTGCACGAAACTTTTGCCGGATCGTCGTAATGATTTCGTTGCAGACTGTAACCACCTATCTCACGGTCGTGAGACGTGGTTGTGGCTGAAATTTTACCGCGATTTCGCTAGGAGCAGGTGCAATTTTTCAGATTAGCACCCGCTCCCGGCGAAATCCTGCAGTTGCCCTTATGACAAATTTATATATATATATATATATGTCGTGGGAGCTAAAGCGTAGGCTTTGGACGTATTCCGTCGGCTTGCGGGTTTGATTCCCGCCTCGCACTCTGAAGACCCTCGGTGGCCCATGCGGTGAACACTAGCCTAGTAAGGGAGTTGTTTATCTCCGAAGAGTCGTGGGTCCGGTAACTCTAGAGAAAAAGTTTTTCTCTAAGTACTTAAAGCTGTTGATCTTGGTTGTTCGGAACCCACCTTATACTGTAGGTCCCCTCCCACCACCAAGTAAGTGTGTGGGGGGGGGGTGTAAAGGAATAGGGAAGAAGGTGTAAGAAAAATGTAAACCCTTAGGGGAGGATCTTCGAGCCCCCCTGGAGCTACGGCTGCAGGCTACAACATGCGGGACGGCAGTGATGGTAAGTTGCGAGATGGTTAGGCAGATCTCACTAATCAAACAGATGTCTGGCAATAACATCTGCAACAAACAGAAAGCAGTGGAACATCAACTAGGCCAGCTGAGGATGCTTTGGCTAGCGTTAGCTATTTGCAGCCAACCACCTCGGCAGAAATACCGTGGGAGGTCATCTAGTGGAATTCTACAATGAAAGAAGAATTGGCGCGTCTCTATTACGAAAGTAATAGGGAAAAAATATTTTCATACAAAGAAAGTCGCACCAAAAGATCCTATCGCTAAGGTGAGGGACGTCAGGACTAATCGACACATCTCAGAAAACCGAGCAATGAAGATTAAACAACAGGTTGATTTGGAGTGGAAATACGACGGCAAGGAATATCAGTAACAGGACGCCACGTGAAACGATCAAGCAGGGCCAATTGATGTTCTTCCTCAACCTGTTGATGATCCAGCACCACCCCATGTTCCAGAGGTAGATGGCCTTATTGAACCGGAGGCAAAAGCAGAGGTTCAGCAACGAAAAAGTCGGTTAAAATGGGCATACCAGATGAACAGCAATGTTACGCGCCTTTACTTTTTGACTGAGAAAAGTGGGCAAAGTTTGAGGAGAGAACATCATCGACTTTTCTTATTTAAGTACCCACAGCTACCCACAAGAATAAATGAGCAGAATCTGGCAGATTAAAAACGATTGATATCTGTAAACAGATTGCTTTTGGCTGCCGACAGAGCTGCAATCAACATAGAAGTGGAACAGCTGCTTCCTATTGATGAACGCTCCTTGGAAGACGTTCCGAACGAAGATTTGATTAAAGTTGAAGACATAGGTGTTAGGGATATTGAACATCAAGTACCAGATTCACAAGAACTACATCTGCATATTATTAATGATGATGTGAACAGCGAGGTCTCAGAAAAACTACAGCACCTTTTAAGGAATTTTGGTTATACTCTTAAATATTGTGCATCTGTGGCAACCGAGTTATTAAAATGTTATTAAAAGGCAACCAAGTTATTAAAATCATCTACCCTCGGTACAGCGAGACGTTAACAGCATTAATACTGTCCTGTTTCCAGAAATGGAAGAATTCGTCATTGCGATACAGGACAAGGTTCTCAGCACCATAAATTATCACATACACGTGTTTCATCAAAAAGTGGTTGACCAGTGCACGAGAATACGGAAAATGATGATTCTAACATGAAGTGATTTAAGTGTGTTACGATCGGACATCGGGCGAAAAAGTGTAAAAAAAATAAGCTCAAAGAACAGGCTGGTAACAGTGCCGAAGATTTATGTCTGCTAGGAACGTCTGAAGTGTTATTGGAAGAGGAATTTTTTTAAATCGGACATATTGGGGTGTGTGATACCAGGTGTGTTGACAGTGGATGCACATCCCACATGTGTAATGACATCAAATCCTTTACAAACATTTGTCAATATATTGCATGCGGAAAATTAAATCTGGCAAGCAATGCAAGCACGGACATATTCGGGGAGGGAACCGCGACAGCATTAAAGAAAATAGATGTTACTAAAAAAGTTATAGAGTTCAGTGACACTTTATACGTTCCGGACTTACGAACGAATCTCGCATGGGTTATTTAAATATTCAATCTGTTCGTGAAGCCATCAGGACTGAACGCATTAAGGGTGTCAACATAAATAGATTAAATGAAGATTTTGAATGTGCTGTTTGCCTACAGGAAAAGATGTGTCGACCACCGTTTCCTAAAATATCGCAAAAAGTGACAAGTGTTGGAGAGATAATACATTCCAATATTTGTGGACCAATGCGCGTGGATTCTCTTGGAAAGAAAGTATATTTCGTCACTTTCATGGAGGATTCTTCCAGGTGGTGTGAGGTTAGGTTCATAAGCCAAAAGAATCAAGTAATGGATGAATTTGAAAATTTTAGAGTATTCATAAGCACGCATAGAGGTAAGAATATTAAATACTTACAGTCTGACAATGGAAAGGAATGTGTCAATAAGAATCTTGACGATTTGCTCCAGAAACATGGAATATTACGAAGACTCCTTATAATTATTATAATCTCCTTATAATCCAGAACAAAATGGAGTTTCTTAGCGAAAAACAGAACATTGATGAACATGGCGAGATGTCTTTTGAAACAATCGGGATTGACTGCAACGTTCTGGGCGGAAGCTATTAATACGGCGAATTACATTCGAAACAGATCACCGACAAGTAAACTGAATGGAATGACGCCTTACGAAACTTTGTTTGCATAACCACCGGATGTGGCTGATTTCAGACGCTTTGGAAATTAAGTTTTCGCCATGAATAGAGAATGAGGTTTTCGATCCTAATGAAGACCTTGTTAGGGGAATGACTAGTTCATTGGACAATGTGACCAAAGTTGAAAACGAGGATCAATTTTTCGAAATCGATTTCTGTCGTGATCGAAACTTGGATCATCAGTTTAATGAGATCATGCAGGAGATACCTAATAATCGTGATGAATAATTGGACAGCTTGGATTTTCGTGGTTTCACTCGAGATGATCAACTAGATTCTGAAAATGAGGATTTTCATGGTTTTATACAGAATGAACAACTGGATGCTGCAAGACTGAATCATACAAAATAATTGGTAGTAGTTTTGTTCTAACAAATAAATATGGTTTGGACGGTGTTCTAGTGAGAAGAAAATCTAGCATCATGGCTAAAGAATACTCTCAGGAATATGGGAGAGATTTTAATGAGACATATGCATCAGTCGCACGTTTGAGTTCCATACGAACGACCATAGCTTATACCACTCAAAGAAAGATGCATATTCAACAATATGATGTAGAAACAGCGTATCTCAACGGAAACCTAGAACAAAACAAGTATTTATGGAAGTTTCAAGTGGATTGGACGAAGTTTTTAAGTACATCATCAGCGAGGGAGAAAGCCAGGATGGGTTGAGCAAGAAGGCTAAAATCATGTTGAACGAATGCTGAACGCTAGAAGAGCGTCTACTTTCTTTATCAGACGTTGGATACCGGAAAAGAGCCTTTGTCTTAGTACAAGAATCTTGGGCTTACAAACAGAAATTTAGAGGCTTAAGTATGAAGGGCGGATCAGTCATATCATAGTACTGCAGATACATCTACCTAGTGTAGCAGTTTATGTGAAAGGTGATATTAAATTTATTGGATTGCCAAAGTGATTTTCTAGAGACGACGCAATAAAGATTGAAACATATTTATGGGACAGGCGCCAACATCACCTTCATGGTGATTAGTTTAATATACCTACCATTTGATCCACCATCTGAGGAAGCGCGAAATCTGATAAAATCCTGCTGTATCAAATGATGGTCATTGCTCATCGCATGTGATGTTAATACGCGTCATTCGACTTGGGATATCAGGGACAGCAACACAGGGGTAACTCTTTATTATGTTATCTCTTACCTAATGATTTAACTTTGTTGAATCAAGGTCATACACCCACCTTCGTAACATCTACATTTCGCGAGGTTTGGAGCATTGCCGAAGCGTTTAAAGGAATGGCATGTATCGTCCCAATAGTTTTTCTTTGGTAACAGCGGAGCTCATTTGAAAGGTGATGCGTTAAGCTGGTTCCGTATTAAGCCAAACGAATTTTTATAAGTGAACGAAGCGAGAGATTTACACAGGCTATAAAGATAGCAAAAAAACAGAATGATGTAATCACAGAACGAAGAGAGAAGCCACGAGTCATTTAAAAAGACAATACAAGTAAACCGCGGAAGACTAAGAGCAATACAAACCACGATAAGCAACCACCCCTTCAGAATAATAAAGACGAGTTAAAGTGCTATAATAGCCAGAATTTTGGACATATTTCGAAGGTATGTCTTGATTCTCCTAAGGAACTTATCTGCACTGTTTGCAAGGCAAAGGGACACACCAAGATACCATGAAGATCCAGCGGAAGATGTTCCTGTGTGTGCGTGGTTCTAAACGACTACCAATCAATAGACGTATTCATCGGCCGAACATACACTGAACTACCTCACATCCATTACTACTAGCAAGTCGAAGAACTAGGCTTTGAAGAAAGAGAAGATGCGCCTTTCATCAAAATGAACTTTGAAAAGAACAATCAGGAAACCAACTTTATCGAAAGTAGTAAGATTCATTCAAACTCGATGCATTTTATATCGACCGTACGAGATGATGGAAATCATTTTCTTCCTGTTATAAATTTCGAGTCCAAAGATTCTATATCTACCAGAGCAATAACCGACCTAAGCGGAATTTTTTATAAGCATAGAAGAACGATCTCGAAAGAAATTGACTAGTTAAGAAGTACTGACATAATAGAGACGTAAGTAAGAGAGATTCCAGAAAGCAAAACAGTGCGCAAAATTCCGTATAATTCTAGAAACGTCGAACGCCTTAAAATGCGCAAAATTCTATGCGAGTTTAGAAGAACAGGAATGATGGTAGATACTAATTCTTCCTACGCAAGTCCCATTTTTCTTGCAAAGAAGAAACCCGACAAGGATTTTTTTCGTCCCAAAAATTCTGCGAAGGCTGATTACTGCGTTACTACATTATTACGCCTACTACATTTATTACGTGGACCCGGAATCGCCGATTGAGCGGCAAGTCACTAAAACAGTTATACCGTAACGAATCTTTAAACGTGATTATCTCGAAATTGTCTTTTCAAAAACTGCTCGTGCTATAACTTGAAAAGTTATTGGCCGCTTAGGCTGAAATTTGCAGGGGTTTCTCTTTATGGTAACATCGGAAGGATATACCTAAAAGTTTAAAGATATCGGGTTATTAAATAATTTTCTTGCGGTCAAAACTGTTGAAAAAATGGTCGAAAATTTGGGCCTTCGATTAAACAGCCGATTTAAATTTTAATTTTCAACTTTTTTTTATTATTTTATAGGTTTATCCTTCCCTTTAACAGATAAGTAATCGAACAAAAAAATCTTTTTTATATCAGATAAATGGATCAATTTAAAAAAAATCATTAAAATCGATTTATTTTACCCTTTCTAAAGGTATCTCCTCCCTTAAGACCATTTGAGAACCAAATAGTTTTATTTTATTTCGACGACATACTCATAGTTGGTCGAAATTGGACCAAACTGAGAGAACGACTTATCATGACTTTGGAAACGCTGAACGCAGCAGGACTGGCGATTAATCTGTCTAAGTGTCAATTCCTGAAAAAGAAAGTTCCATATCTCGGATATGAAATCTCAGACGACGACATTGAATCCGGTCAACGTAAACGACGTCCGGTTCTAGAATACCCACTTCCTGAGATTATGTAAGCCTTCAGGAGATTTTTGGGAACGACTAGTTACTTCAGAAACTTCATTCATCGATTTACCGACATAGCGCGACCACTATAAGGTCTATTAAAATCAAATCATCCATACAGCTGGGGAACGGAGAAAGAAACTGCATTTAAGACATTGAAAAAGCCCTTAACCAACCATCACAGACTAAAAATATTCGTTCTGAATAGAAAAACCGAGCTTCACACAGATGCTAGCTCGAAGGGACTAAGTGCGACGTTGCTCCAACAGTCACGCGATTGTGAGCTCTACTTATAAATATGAAATTTAACACTGTTACCGACTGTTCATGCTACCTGATTCCGAAAGATATGCGCAACGACTTGGTCATCAGATTTCACGAATTTGGAGGACATTTTGATTTAGAACGCACCTTTCAAAACATGATACACCACTATTTATTTCCTGGTATGCGGAAGTAAATTCAACAACGCATCAGAACTTGCCTACAATTAATGCTGTGCAATGCTTCGAGAAGACATCAACAAAGTGAAATGCACCCAATATCTTCAGGGAAAAGACATTTTACGACCGTCCACGCTGTCCACCTAATTCAACTCCTTACTAATTCACCGGCAAATAAGTATGTCATTGTTCTCATCGATAATATAACAAAGTTTGTCCGTATGAAAGCAAATAAAGATATTAAAGCAGGCGCCTTGGCACGATACATAGAAAATTACATCCTGGACTTCGGAATACAAAAACGATTAAATTCGAGCAGAGGATCTTGCTTCACTTCTGAAAAAATTTGAAGGATTTTACTTAAATCATGGAACTCATCTTACGCTCAACTCACCACGCCACGCAAAGAACAATGGACAAGTAGGACGTGTCAACTTTACTTTGTCACCTGCAATGTTCAAAAGCTTGTACGAAACGGATAATAAAAATTGGGATCAACAGCTTACGACTATGACCACTTCAGAAAGTATTATCTTGCGATATCTAGGACTTTTCCGGACTTACATATGAGAAATCTGGCCGAAGTTACGACAGTACAGCTCATGTTAGCCAATTAGGCGTTTAGAAACCAGTGATAGACGTCGGGGGGACGCAGACTAAGTAGATCGCGAATCAGACCGAGAAGAGAAAAACTACCTAATGTTGACAAAAACTTCAAAGTTGTTAGACCTAGGCGACTAATTGAACTATCTAAGGGGCCATTCACAAAATACGTGATACATTTTTCAGGAACTTCCGACCCTCCCTCCCTGGGTGATACTTTTTCCATTGGTCTTAACACGGAGAATGATATTTTGGCAGACCCTCCTCCCTAAACATATCACGTATTTTGTGAATGACCCCTAAAAAACTCAATAACTATATCATGTAAAGAAATGTACACGAGTACGAGAAATTATACGACCGTCGAATGTTAAGATATTATTTGTACTTAATTTATATACTCAAATTAACTCATGGTAATTATAGCGCACTCTGGTTGTCGCGCGGATTACTAGTTGATGTTCGAGACTAACAGTTCTAACAATTCATATACATCAATAAATAAATGTAAAAAAAATTCGAGAATTAAATATAAATTAATAAGTATATAAAAAATATAATATATGAGCAAATAAAAATTTGAATGTTTTTTAATTTTTTACCAATGTTAGTCAAAAACAAATTTTTAAAATAACAAAATATTTGCTTTTTGTGTACTTTTAACTCTTCTGTTTATGATGAAGCTTTGCGGATACATTAATTTTCACGTTCCTTTTTTGTCACTTTTTGTGGTTCCGGGCCCAGTGTGTATAAACGTATCTTTTGACATATTTGGTCCAGATTAATGATCCATAAATTAAAAAACTAAAACTTCAATACATTTTTGCCAAATGAATTTTCAGTTTCTTTCTTTGTGTTTTATGCAGCCATATAAGTTTAGACCCTTAGTTCTAGGACACTCTGTATACAACATAGTGAATGCAATCATAGTTCTTCTCGGCGTTACTTAATAATTATTTATCGTGGAAAAAACCTGGTTACTAATAAAAGAATAAAAGTAAAAACCAAATGCAGTCAACAAACTATGCAATCAAATCAAAATTTATTTTACAGTTTTTAAATATTAGAAGGAGTTGTTTGATTGATTTTACAAACTCTAAAATGAATTTAATTTTATTAGGGAACCTCGAAAGTTTTAGCGTTTGTACTCGTACGGTTTTAAATATTATAATAACCAGGGAGCTCAGAAATTAAATGTAATTTTAATTGATCAAATATCTTTTATCCTGGGATAAATTTGACTGTGGTCCATTTTTCTTCAACTGTGACTCTTCATTTTTGAAAGTATATCCGTAAGTGATGATTTTCACGATTTTGAATTTGAGCAGTTAATGATTTTAAGAGAGGTGCAACGTAGCCGAAATCATACTAACGCGAAGGAATAATCAAATATTGTTTGCCTCGAGAACGCGGAGAAATGTAAATGGCCAAATTCTAGTGAGATTAAAATATTGATACATGCCTTAAAATACTGTGGTCTCCTGGCAATTAAAGTCAATACATTATTTAGCAGGCTTTAAGTTCTCTGAATTTGCAACAAACTGGGTGGACATAATAAAATACTTTTGTAACTTTAATGGTTACTTTTTTGTGTAATTTATTGTACGAATGACCAGTTTCTTTCCTATTAAAATAAAATGATATGACTTCTGCACACGCTTCCAAGAGAAAGCGATGACCAAACATGAACGGTGCCCAATGGAAATTTACATAATGCCCATAATGTTCAGAGACAATTAAATAATATTGACGGAATACTAGATATAGTTTTATGAACAGGTACGACAAGCAATTTATTTGGAACCACCTTTATCGAATTATCATAGAAATTACTTTATAATTTGACAGCTTCCTAAAAGAGTGCAAGATGCTATGGTATCTGTAGACTTACCGTAAATGAATAAAGTAATTAAAACGAGTACATGGCTTAACAGGGACAGAAAGCGGGGATAATTAAGGCAATTTTCATCGAAATAGAAAATCAAGTTGATGGTAGGAAAAAAAGATAGATAGAATTCAAAAGAAAAATATAAAATTAGTAAGGCAGAATATCAAAATGGGAAAAAATACTGCGATTGGAAAAGTAGAATTCATACAGCGTAAGCAACTGTAATAATAAAAGTCCAATTATATGCCTATGGATATAACACTATTGAGGACCTGGCAGTTTACATGAAAGGGAAGACAGAAGAAAATTTAATTAGACATTATAAATGAATAAAATTCAACTTTTCCATGATCAAAGTGGAATGTCAAAATGACAATACCGATCTAGTTATTGATACGGGATCAGAAGTTCACTGTATGTCAGAAGATTTTTTTCAAGAACCAGAAAATTCAAAACGATTAATGCTTACTTTTTGAAACTTAACTCTTTATAGAAAATTTAGTAGATCGTCATACACAATTTAAAAACAGATAACGATTGCACTAGAAATATAAAAAAAGCGTTAGTTTGGGACCAATATTAGTGTGAAAAAAATAAGGTTGAGATAAAATATTCAAATCGTACAGTTGTAATAAATAATGAAACATTCAGCAATCTAATAGTAACATTTAAGTCGCAACAAATTGAAAATTTTTCGATGTTGAACGAAAATAATTTATAAGCATAGCGTAAAATAATAATAAACAAACTAACAAATGACAAAGAAACCGAAAATAATATGTAACCGAGAGTAGTATTACTTGATCAAAACCTAAAAAGTAACCAACAATTCAAAAATTCTGTAAATTTAATATCTGGTTATTCACAAGCTGAACGAATGTATATACTTTTGAGTTAGTAGAGGTCAATTGTAAGAGTAAACTAAGTGGTATCCATAATAAAAACAAGTTGCGAAAATATCATCCAAGATAGGACTTACATCGGAGCCTTCGGCAGGGCAGGGTCGCGGCCAACACCATAAGTGAGACAAATATGGTGAAAAAGCACTCCTAGGGCCGCATTATGTCTGTAAAGATACTTCGTTCCAGAGTGGGTGAGACACCCAGATAGTACGTGTTCTAGGTACTCGGCATGTGCATGACACGCTGTGCGCCTATCACTGAGAACTTCTTGATAGAAAATGCGGTCAAAATATACAAAGGTGGAAATGAGATCATCCTAGCATGAGAAAATAAAACCCTCTATGTCTGAATTAAGCCTTGATGATCTGAGAAAACTAAAAGTTTGGTCTTTTGACAAAGACTGTTCTTCTACATTTCTGTGATAGTTTCCGTGCATTTTCTTGGCAGAATTTTTCAACCTCTGCTTTTTTTACTTTAGCTTTTAGAAGTGAAGTATCTAAATGGAGCAATGTACTTTCCTCACTTCTGATGTTAAAATTCAGGACAAGCGTCTAGGCCGCCTGTTCCGCGGCTTTGTAAAGAAACGCTCCTTTGCCAACCATCTTGTTGTTCCTGACCATTCTTAAGAGAGGATCTTCGTCATTTGCAACGATGTAAGCTGTACCTAGAACAATTCGGTTATGACCACATTAGAGATTCAGAATTCTGTGTCCGCATTCACGGCATTGGATGTATAATCGCGGAAGACGAATTAATATGCAAGCTCTTATGAGTATGCATGATCTTACGTGTGGCGATATCAAGGACATGTAAATTCGTTCTTCGTTTATTGAGCAACCCCCAACGAGTACAGTAGAAACGGAACGGCAAGAATGTTAGCCGCAGATACGTTGTTCAACGCCGACAGATTTCAAGATCAAATCTATCGATTATGTTTGTATCTGCTTCGGAGAGACTCCTTCTCTGATGTTACGTCCTGAATGCGGCTTTGAGGCACGCTCAAGTACGTACCGGTCTCTCCAGCGTCAATATGTCTAATAACACTTGTATCCACAAGCTCAGGGTCATTACGAAAGCCAATAATCTTTACTTTCTTCAAATAAATTTTGGCACACTTGTCTAATCAAAAGTCAACACCAATCTCTCTTGTGCACTTCTTGACGATATATAAAGCTCTCTGAAGTTTGCTTTTACCAGAAGGATAGATCTTTAGGTTATTCATATAAAATACATGAGTGACTTTATGCTTGTCCTATTTAATTTCGCCACAGAGGTACCCAGAAGAAATTCGTATTGCGAGAGATAAGAGGCAGAAGTGAAATGCAAACGAGCAGAGGGCTCATGGTGTCGCCCTGAAAGACGCCTCTCTGACAGGTGACGTTTTTCTTTGTTACACGATACTTTCCAGAGAAGATAGTAAACCTAATTTTCTAAAAGGGTATCAATCTCTCTATGCATCTCACTATGTGTGGATGAACTTTCAAGCTTTTCAACAGACAGATGGTAAGTCTGTAAGAGGTTGAATTGAAAGCTTTCCGGTAGTCAATCCAGGTCATTGACAGGACACAATGATGGCCTGCTGCGTCCTTGCAGACGCAACTGTCAATCAGCATGTTCCCTTGACAGCCTACAACTTTTTTCGAGCCCAGTTGTTTGTACTTCTCTCTCCATACAGGCTCAATTCTTCGAACAATCCTGTTGTTTATGACAGATCTAAAGACCTTATACAGTGTTTCCTACCTGTAATTTTCTGGTTTAGACAAGTTGCCTTTTTTCGGTAGGAGTAGAGTGCATTCTAACACCAGCTATTACGAATGGACTTTTCCGACTTTAAAGAAACGTGATTATGCGGGCGAGATGTTGTTTTGTAGTAGTAAACTTCTTCCATCAAAAGTTATTGATACCATTTGGTCCTGCAGCGGAAAAGTTCATCATACCTCTAAGTGCTTTTTTACCACTTCCGCAGTGATTCATAAGCATTCCTCCTCAGATGTTATAAGGTTGTCGCAAAATTCCCAAACTCCTTCTTTCGAACCTTTTCCGTGAATGGTCTACCTAATGTTATTTAGTCAAACACACACTGAACACGGGACCCATTCTGTCTTCCCCATCCAATATTCTTGTTCAGTTAATGTAAGCGTCTTTTGGTCTTTTAAACTATCGTTGGTTTTATCGTGCTATTTGAATCAGAGAAAATTCTCGCGGAACCATAAACTAAACAATTCATAATACAGAGGTCTGACTCCTCCGAGGTATCCTTAGGAAGCGAGGCATACATTTCGACCAGATCTTGGGGCTTAGGATGAATCTGCACGTTAAGGTTTCTCCTTGTCCTGAAATCACTATCATCTCTCAGAAGGTGCTTGCTTTCCACGGTTGGTCTCAATGTCGCTTCCTCATCTTGATATGTAGCTTGTTCAAGTAGCGGTTGGAGAAGCACTTCGGGCACATATTCAGTTTTCAAATGTAGGCACGTTGATTTCGCATTAACGGGTGCGAAACGTACTGAAGTTCTGGGTGTTTGTGTTACCACAAAGTGAGCATATGCGCTACATAGTCTCTGTGAACAGGCATAATACTGGCATCGTACCAGTCTAGCAAGTCATTTATGCATTGATTCGTCCAGTCAATGTGGGCATTTCGCCGGTTCGTTGTCGTGTTTCCCTCTAAATTATTTTCAGCACCCCGATCTCTAGGGTGATCAGCACTGTTTGCCAACACACTATCGGGTGCTCTGCGCGTTCGATCAACTTAAACCGCATCTACAACTTTTTTGTGGTTTGACGGTGCCATTGTTATTCCCACGAACAGCTAGGGAAAGCCATCATCCGTCTTTGTAGAGCTCCGCATGCAAGGATAAGGCCACTCGCGGCCACTGTTTATGTGTACAACGGTAAAAGACGAATCCCAAACTACACCATGCTCCTAATTTTATACCTACAACATCATGTCAAAAGATTTCAAACACCGTATTAAAATAAGTTATAGCATCCTCATTTCATCAGTCACTTGACTTAGTCCTTGGCTAGGATAAAAACCCGGGTTCACAAGAGGAAAAGTTTAAACAAAAAAAAATAATAATAAATCAAATTTGCTGCAAAGTATCCTCATATATAGAAACTCGCACTAAGAGATCTTTTTGCTAAAGTGACGGCCATCAGGACTAATCTACACATTTCAGAAGACCGACCAATTGAGATTAAATAACAGGTTGATTTGGCGTGTACAAACGACGGCAAAGAACATCAGTTAGAGAAGGCCGCATCACTCGATCAAAGCAGCAATTGATGTTCTTGCTCGACCTTTTGATGATCCATGACCACCACATCCTCCAGAGGTAGATGGACTAATACAACGAGAGGCAGAAGTAGAGGTTAAGCAACCAAGTAGGAAATTAAAATGGACATACCATATGAACAGAGATATTATGCGCCTTTATTTTTTCGCTGGCTGATCAAAAATGCTCAATATCTGTAAACAGATTGCTTTAGAATGTTGTAATAGCTACAATCAAAATGGAAGTCGATCATCAGCTTTCTATTGAGGAACTCCCCTTGGAAGATGATGACAACGAAGAACTAATTGAAGCTGAAGGCATCCAAGAAAAGTGAGATGTATAAATGAGCTTAAGCTCTTGTTCTTGTTCTCTTCTGCATCTCACTCTTTCCTCTATCTACTGTGCTCCTAAGCAATAGCTCTGGTTACCGATGTGACCTGCAAAACAGAAGAAAATTGAGGGTCAACCACCTTTCATATATGGACGACCTTCAACTATTTGACTCTTCTATCGAGGACTTTAACATCCTTGTAGAGGCGGTAAATAGGTACTTTGAAGTGATTGGCATGATAATGGAGAAACATATGCATATCTTGGAATACCGCAAGCGGAAACTCAAAAGTTGCCTCTGTCAAAACGGCCCTAAAAAAAAGTTATTGCCGAATTCTAACAAAACTTATGGCTTCCGAATTTTCTAGGAAGAGTAAGATCTAGGCGACCAATATTCTGGCCGTCCCCATATTGCTTAACAAGCTTGATGTAGTAAAATGGAACATCGATTTGTTCAAGCAAGTTGACCGAAGCACATGCAAGATGTTGAGAATCCATCAAAGTCATCACGCTAGATCTTCCGTACTTCGTATATACCTCCCTCGAGATAAAGGATGTAGAGAATGGCTCCGCTTTTAGTGCCAAAGCTGCGGCCTTTCTATACTATGCTGCAGAGAAGCTTGGTCTCCCTTTTGATCCCAGCGACACTGCACATCGCCTAGCACCAATAACACTTGCAGTGCTCAAAGATCGTGAACAAGAAGCAGAACAATTGCTTCTACTAAGAGAACATGCTTACAAGCCCCTCCATGGAAAATTCTACGGTCATAAATTTAGAATGTACTTATAAAATAGTGAAATGCTTTTCAATCAGATCTTCAAAAAGTATAATTGATGAACAAAAAAGTTTTGTGAATTTCAGAATGTGCAATACGTGATTTCTGTGAGACAATGTATTTTTTTCTTTCTGCCTAATAAGAAATAAAAAACTACTGAATATTAAGTAATTGAAACTAAATTGATAATAACTAATATTTACTAACATTCATCTAAACAGATTGAGTCTAAAGACTAAAAGAAGCTTGGAGGGATCGATAATGAAGCATATAAGTTGACAACGGTGAGGTTTATTTAATGTTGTGCGGTGTATTTGGTTTTCTGCTAATGGAAAAAGTACTTGGTATTTATTGACTGACATCCTCATAAAAAAACTCAAATATATTTACCAAAATGTATGTATAACAGTGAAAGCTCACATATTAGGTTAGCTGTAGTGCACAGTATAGGTTTACAGTAGTGAACAATATATACATCTGTAGATATTTATTAATGCATCGAGATAGCTTAAATCACCTGCGTACTGCGTATATTAACAAATTTTGCTATGATAGAAAATGAAAATGTCATGTTTGTAAGTTGCGGTTTCAAACGAATTGGAACGGTCGACCAATGAACGTAGAAGTCGGCGAAAGAATTTTGGCAAGTAGGCGCGGACCTAGGAGAGGGAACGCGCGAAATCGAAATTCTGTACCATAGTACCGAAGTGTGGTTATTTTTTAAATAAAATTTATCTTCATAATAAATATACGTGTCTCTATGAAATTATAAAATTAAAAAAGATACATGGAATTACTTTGAAAAACTTAGTCCGGATATATTTCAAACATAACCTAAATAAATAAAATATACATGCAGAGCTAACATTTGACGCCTGCATTTTGATTTGAAATAATAGTAATAATAGTAATATCAATAAAAAGTAATGTTATTCTTATAATTATTACAATAATATTATTATATAAATTAACTGCTCGCAATTTGATAGTCAGGTAAATTCCGACTAGAAGAGACAATCAAACAAAAACT
The DNA here is from genome assembly GCF_010883055.1 of Belonocnema kinseyi. Classification (NCBI taxonomy): domain Eukaryota; kingdom Metazoa; phylum Arthropoda; class Insecta; order Hymenoptera; family Cynipidae; genus Belonocnema; species Belonocnema kinseyi. The sequence goes on from NC_046660.1 coordinate 139,208,294, forward strand.
TCGATCTACGAGGGTGGTTCAAATATAATCGAGACAAAGGTTTTAGATGGCGCGCATGTATGTTTTGAAGCTCGTGGCTTCAGTATGTGATAGCTGGGTCCCTTACGAACAGTGTGGCATAGTCTTCGTCGGGAGCGCATGTTTCATGCGCGTGCTACGATCATGAGTGTACGTCAAGTGCCGACCGCCGTTGCGCAACGTATTGTCATTCGGTTTTTAGTGTGGGAAGGCGTTAAAAACACGGAAGTTTTTCTGCGTTTGCGAAATCAGTTCGGTAGTGAGTGCCTGAGTAGGGCTGCCGTATTTAAATGGGCCAAAACATTCAAGGATGGCCGCGAAACCGTCGAGAATGAGCCGCATGATCGTCGACCGCGAACCAGCATGACACCAGACATCATTCGCCGCGTAGAACAAATGAGTTTGGAGGACCGTAGGATGAATGTTCGAGACATTTCGGCTGAACTCGGCTGCATACTACTCTAACCTTCTGAAAACACACGTGAAGCCCACTTGTCGCTCGAAACGGAGGAGCATTCCAGCACGAAGTGCGATTCTTCTCCAGGATAACGCGCGCCCTCATACCACACGTCTCAGGCTCGATACAATATCGGAATTGGTGTGGGAGGTAC
>NC_046660.1:139208932-139214158 GCF_010883055.1 Belonocnema kinseyi
GCGACCAGCACATGTTTGGACCACTGAAAGAAGCCCTCGGGGGTCAAAGATTCAACACCGAGGACGATGTAGAGGAGTTCGTGCGCACGTGGCTGTCCGAGTTGCCAAAGGAAGTCTTCGATACCGGCATCAAAAAACTTCCTGAAATGTGGGCAAAATGCGTAACTTATGAGGGGAAATACCTAAAAAAAACTGTCAATTTTTGTAAATTTTTTCGATAGTAAATAAACGTGTCAGAGAATTTGTCTCGATCATATTTGAACCACCCTCGTACGATATTCCATGAACGGAAGCAGCTTCGGTTTTGGATGAAACTGATTTTGAACCTGTAAATGCTCTAAAACACGATTCCGTCATCCATTTTTGTCGTCAATTTAGGTCATAAATATGGTTCTTTTAGATCACCGTGATGCTTTATACGATCACCTTTATATAATTTATCTAAATTTTTAAGTTTAGCTATTCAAAAAACTTTAGGAAATACCAATACATTTATAAAATATAGTTTTGATTTTATACATATAATTGATAATATTAAAGATATCCTGGATGATTTTGAGATCCTTTCTCTCGATGTCACATTATTTACAAACAACTCTCACAAACTTATTATTGCGAGTATAAAAAAGAGATGGTCACAAATAACCACACATATGATTCTTCCGCAAGGCTCTTTTATTAAACTTCTGAAATAATGTTTAGAAAATGCATATTTGTTTTTCAATAACAGGTTTTACAAACAAATTTTTGGGGTAACGATGTGTTCTCCTCTTTCTGCATCTAATGCTAATTTATTCATAGAAGATCTTGAAAGCTGTGTGCTCAGAACAAATTTAATACAAGGCTTAATTTCGCTATAGAGAGGAAAAAAGCTAGGAGTATAAGCTTTTCAGACTCTCTAGTAAAAAGAGAAAATGGCAAATTGATTACGGATTGTTATAGAAAGTCATATGGGTCGGGGAGATATTTAAATTTCAAAACTTTTACTCCCATTTAATATAAAATAAGTGTAGTTAACTCTTTGGTCGATAGAGCAGTTAGGCTTTCTAAACATGAATTTAGGGATAAAAACTTAAATCTGGTTAAAAGAACTTTAATGGAGAATGACTACCCTCAAATTTTTGTTACAAAATTTATGAACAAAAGGTTGGATAATATTGATTATCGAAACAATAGTACCACCGATAACAATGTGAACATTGAATTTAACGGCAATGAAACTACACAATTTTTTTTTGCCTTATATTGCATCATACAGTAACAAATTTAAAAACATCTTTAAAAAATTGGGTTTTACGGTCGTTCTACCTTCCGATCACGATAATCTTAAATGCTTCATGAATGGAAAGGATCCCTTAAGAAAGGGTCTTAAAACACACACAATCTATTGTGTGAAATGCAGAAGTTGTAAAAGAGTTTATATTGGGCAATCTGAAAGAAACATCGATACAAGGATGAATGAACACACGAACGAATGTAAGCATGATGACAGAAAATTATTACTTCATTTTCATGAAATGTCACTTCGTCATCGCGGCCTACGAAAGAATAATGTGATGGTGCACCAAAGTTTTTATTTCATTGACTTAACATGGTTCACTCCATAAAGTTAACAAGGACTATCGCCATCGAATTATTACATGGTAAAGAATACATTAAATAGGGCACAAATTTCTTTAATAGAATGTGATTTACGATGACTTTATTTACTGTATTTAGGCTATGTACATAGTTGTATTTCACTGAAGAGGCCCTCCGTCAAGGGCGAAACGTCTATTAATAAAGAGATTTTTTGGACCAGTATACCGACAATTTAACATCTATTATAATAAATCGTATTTGATAATTGTCGATTATTTTTTACGCTTTATTGATATTGTGCAACTACGGTCTTCAACAGAGACAGTTGTGATCGAAAAGGTAATAGAGTTGTTATCGCGACATGGAATCTGCGAGGAGCTAATTTCTGATAACGGTCCTCAATTCAGAGACGAATTTACAAAATTCGCTAAGAAATATCATTTCAGGCACGTGACAAGCTCCCCTTATTACAGTCAATCGAATGGCGAAGCTCAAGCAGCTGTAAAAAGCAAAACAGATGATAAAAAAGAACGATCACAGTAACAAAGCAACTCGCAGACGCTCTTTTATCTTATCGTAGTAATCCTCTAGCCAATGGATTTTCTCCAGCTGAAATGTTAATGAACAGAAAATTGCGTGCTGAAATACCTATGTTGCCGAGGAAGTTAAAATGCGAAAACAATACGATCGAAGTTTACCAACGAAATTTTACGTTAAAAAAAACAAGCCAAAGATTATAAAAAAAGGCATAACGCGAGAGATTTACCAGAACTAAAAGAAGGGGACGGAGTCTGGATAATAGATTCAAAGAAATACGGTACGGTAATAACTAAACTTGAAACACTTAGATATTATATTGTAAATTCAGACGGCAGAGAATATAGACGAAACAGATGGCATCTCGTCCGAGCTCCTCATTATGATGAGAAGGGCAATCTCTCTGAATCTGAAATCCAGACTCTTGATCCGGAAAAAGAACCGATAATACAACCTCAATTGGAACCTCTTCCACCCCCGATACCGGTTGTACCTATCGAACAAATTCTAGAGCCAGACGAATTAAATGTACAAGCAAACGATCAGCAAATCAATCAGATTGTTGAGCGACAAGAAAGGAGAAGGCTCCCGTTTAGGCAAAGAAAGAGACAGCAGCGGTTCAACGATTTTATCACTTAGATAAGACAAACATAAATCTCTACCGATAGAGACTATCTGCAGGTTTCATTTGAACGATTTAGTCCAATTTTAAACATTAAAAAAAGTTATATATCTGAAGTCATCGAAACCCGTAGATTCCGAACTATTATGTTTTAGGCTATTAACTAAGAAATTAAAAAAATTCTTTCCAAATTTTAATCCGAAACTCTGCTTGTTATTTATGATCGTATTTGTATATCAATTTCGGAAAGGACATTTTAAAGCCTTCAAAACATTGAGACGAGGCCCTTTTAATATACCTACCTGAGTGCTTGCGGAGAATTTCTCAGAGCTTCTCAGAGCCTTGAGAATCTTTAGCATATACTCTGTGATTTCTATTGGTAGGGATATAACAATTTAAAAATTTTGTCTGTCATATTGGATCTGATATTTTTAATTTGTGAAATTTGCCGTCAAATTTGTAATGACATGCCCCAAAAACTCCCTTGTGCCGAGCTTCAAGCAAATATGTAAACATTTTGAAATGGAGTCCACCATATTTGCTCTGCCACTTTGAATTTGTAATTTTTGACGTTATATTCGAAATTATTTACCTGAATGACTATCCACGCGAGCGAATAGTCTGCTTTCTTGTTTATGCACGTATATTTAAGTTTTATGTCAAAAGTAGCAACAAGTAACAGGTTTATCTTAAACTATAGATTTCACACGACACTTACAGGGCTTATTTTCTTCTATAAGAGGTGGAAGTTCGGGGAACTATGAATCGGAAGTAGATACTTTGTTATAAATTATTATATTGTGTCAATGAAAAAGATAAATGTTACAATTTATTGTCAACATTCTCAACTCATCTGCGGTTTCCTTAATTCACCGACATCAATGAGTAAATACAGAAAAATATTCACGAATTAAATATAATTCTTATCAAAATTTAAATATGTTTCTTAACTTCTGCGCCAATGTCACTGCAATCGGAATTAATCAATTAAAAAAATATTGTTTTTTGTGTTCTTCTAACTGTTCTGTTTATCGTGAAGGGTTGTGCGTAGATAATTGCTTAGGGCAATTTTTTTAATACGTAAAGCAGTTCGAATTTCAACACATATAAGTTTATAAATATTGACTCAAAGAATCATGCTAAATGTCTGTCCCCACAACTTCACACTCTTTTGATTGGTTACGATAAAAGCGGAACCTGAAGCGCATGCGGAGATTGCGTACTAGGTATTCCTACAGATCATCAATGTAGTGTTGCGTCAAGATCATAGAAATTTTTTATTCGCCCAAACAAACAGTAACACGAAGGCCTCTATAGTGCGCAATTTTCAAATCCCAGCCTTTAATCGCTTCCTTTTTTTATAAGAAAAATGTAAATTGACTATGTGAAGCATTCATATGTTCAAATAAATCATAGTTAACATTTAAACACTGTTTACAAATAAATTTAACGAAATTGAACGCATTTTAATATGGAAACGTACCTTGAATGTTACGCACGTTAAGGGGGACTTATACTTTTGTAGGTCAATTTGCAGTGATTTAATGTGGAAAACTAAAGAAGATTTTAATATGGAATTTTTTCTATTCTATTTTAACTTTATTGAACTTCACACAAGATTTTTTTCACATGTCAATATTGACTTCTAAGACCTGTAGATAGATTGTTCGAAATTTTAACTTCTCGCAAAATGAACATTTTCCCAAAGAAGTCATTTTTACCACTTTTTCTATCCTATTTGAAGCTGCCAAAATCAGCAAAACCAAATTTGTCAAAAATGAGCGATCGGGATCTCGCCATGCGTTTTCTGTGAATTAAAAAAATGTATCGCGATACTTTTAGTTGCTCTTCCGTAATCGTTTACAACAGTTTAAAAAATGCAACTTTTGAGGAAACGTGTTTAAAGTTTAAGAACATTATAATATGTGAATCATGGGACATCCGTTTAGTCGACAGTACCTGGTCCGTAGAGTTCACCTTCCTGATCAAGAAGAAATTCAAGATAAGCCACCAGATCTTCTCTTTGCTAAATCCCTCAAATGAATCGTTAAATCGCTGGAGCGAGGAAGGAGCGCGCGGACCGGCCGGGCATCATTATGTTTGACGAGCTATATTTCTCGAACTAGAGACAATTCTGCCAAGCCCTTTATTGACTCATTTCTAAGACTCTTTAGATTAGAAAAATTCAAAAAAAACATTAACTTTTTCAAACCGACGTATTCAAGGAAGTTCAGCGAAATTTAAATGAGTCATTAAATAAAAAAAACCGAAGAAAGTCCGAAAAAAGCTAACGAAAATTAAGGAGGAGCAGTCTTTATGAAAATCAAAGCGGAACAAGCAGGAGAATTTACGAAACTTAAAAAAAATCAAAGGTCCTTTAATAATAACGGCAGTTCATCCTTCTGATGCATATTGTATTGCTGATATAAGAGTTGATAAGAGGGGCCACAGATATGCTTCTACAGCGCACACGAGTCAACTTAAAC
>NC_046660.1:139214168-139221027 GCF_010883055.1 Belonocnema kinseyi
CCCCCCAAGCGACGGAGAAAGAGCATTAACATTAGAAAGTAATTCAAATTTTAACTGCGAGAGCGATCTCGAAATAAATAATGTAGAAAATGAGTCAGGACGACTAAAGCAAAACAGGCGCTCACCTCAGCGGAGTGAATGTGAGTTATTAAGATTTTCCCCTGTAAAGCATTTTTAAAATAACCTTTGTCTTTTTAACTCGAGGCCGAGTTAATCGATTGGATGGCCGAATGTTAGCGTTTTGAAAAGTTTTTTGTCATTTGTAGTCTCGCAAAGTGTTGAAATGTCGAAGAGAAGGGGGAGAAGAACGCAGCGCATGCGGAGAGATGCAGGAGAGGCTCTCGTCAGCGAACACTCGAGACGAGTAATGACATAAAGAGCGTTGATCGTGAGAGTCGGAAGAAGCGTGTAGCCAGCGAAACTATCCGAGTAAACGCGATTACTATTAATGCGATATATGTGCGTGGTTTCGGTTAAGATTATTACTTTATTGCTTATAAGATAATTCCCATGATTTTACTCAATAAACTCCTGCTTATCCAAGAGTGCGTCTCCAATTACTAAACGGACCTTTCCATGAGGGTAGATCAGGCTCTTCAAGCCTATTTTTATTAACAATTTAGACTGATAATACGTCTATCGGAGTATTATTGGAACTTTCGCTTTTTGCACATCAATTTCGATACATAAATTAAAAATCACAAGTTCTGTCAAAAAACGGTATAAGAATTTTTTAATTCTGAAATTCGTCGAAAACCTTTGCTCCATATTTCGCACCATTTGGCTCAAAATTTGAATTTTCCATTTTTTTCATTGTATTTTCGATAAATAAAACCAAAATGAACATTTATAGAACATAAAGAGTAACAGAAAAAAAAAAACATGAATCAGAACAATCTATTAATCATTCGTCAAAAAAATGTTTTGGCCCTGAAAAGGGCCTTTTTTGTCCTGATAAGGATACATTATTTTAAGTACATCCACTCGCCTCATTTAGGATATTATTTGATAGCTTCCAAGAGATTAAAAAAAAAAGTTCGTTTGATAAAAGCAAATGAGGGGTAACGCGCTGGACGCAATAGTGGGGGTATACTTATCAGGTTATCAGGATACGAGTCCGGCTATGCCCGCATACGAATAATGAAGTACCTCTTAGCCAAACTAAAATATCAAGTTTTATCAAAAAACGATTAAGGGGAAAATCTTAGTTTTTTTTAAAGCTACAATTCTTCCCTTGAACTTTTTCACTTATCTGTCGTAATTTGGCCAAAAATTAGAATTTTCTACTTATTCATTTACGATGAATGGAACCAAAAAGAAACGAGTCCTACCAAAAAAGGGTCAAAAATAAAATTTCAACTATTTTTAAGAACTTAAATTCCTCTCTTAAACTTTTTCTATATGTGTCATCGCTTGGCGTAAAAATAGAATATTCGACTTTTGGATAGCATTTTCGATAAATAAAACCATAACCGTTGGTGAAGGAATGCTGAATAACGAATTCTTTCTTTTAGGATCCAAAAAAGTGTGCCAAAGCTCCACTTGATCCATTCATTTCTTCTAGAGTGATCATGTTTACGGACGGAAAAACATACAGACATACGCCATCGCCAAACCTTTATTTTCGGCTTCAGGGGGTCTTAAAACGTGGAGACCCGTTGAAAACTGAGGCGTGAACTTTCTGACAATTCTAATACTGCCTTAATAAAAAATTATGAGAATGTAACAAAAATTTCAGTAGATTAATGTTAAGATCTTACCAACACGAAAAATATACAAGAAAAATAGGTTTCTCCCATTTTCCTCTGAGTATATATCATTTCCTCTACGTATATATTCAATGCATCTTTTTTATTTCACTTATTTTTGCATACTAGTCGTTTCCAAGAAAAACCGAAATGCCGATTTAGAACCATGCAAAATGCAATATTAAAAATAATTTTCACGACCCCGACAGGTAGTTTATTACATTCTCATCAGAGAAGGTATTAGATTTGTGTAAAATTTGACCCCCCCCCCCCCCCCCCCCCCCCCCCCCCCCCCCCCCCATTTTCGTCAAATGTCCACGTTTTGAGACCCCCTGAATCCGAAAAACAGGTTTTTATGAACGTTTCTGTATGCCTGTCTGTCTGTCCGTGAACACGATTACTTTTGAAAAAATTAACATATTAGATTGGCCTTTGGTACACTCGTTCAGTGTCCTAAACTACAGGTCAAGTTCGTTAGCCAACCATTTTGGATAAAAATTCAAAAAGTGGGCACATTTTGAATATTTTTGAGACCACTTTTTCGAAAATTCGCTGTACGGTTATTCATAGTATTCAAAAAGTCGAACAATTTATACTAATGGCTTTTTTCATAATGTTAAAAATAACCAGAGTTATAGCATTTACAAAATTTCAAAAAAACACATGAAAATGTACATTTTAGGCCAAATAACGCACGATATGAAAAAAAGTCAAGAGAAGAAAAACGTTACTTTTGAATACCCTGCAAGATTATCATAACAATTTTTTGATTTTTTTTGAAAAATTAAAATTTCATATTTTGACAGCATATAAAATTATGAAAAATCCAAAAATTACATTTTTCGGCCAAACTATGCTATGAAGACATGAAAATTGTGCATTTGAAAAAGATCTCCAAATTTGTTATCAACCACTTTTTGAAAGGAAGTATAGTTTTGGCTCTAATCATGAAAAACATGATTAACAGTAAAAAACAAAAAAATCCCCCCGCTTCTTGGGCACATTCTAATCACAACTTTTGACATTTAATTTCTTTTTCGTCTCGTGTGTGGGGTTTCAACAAATTTAATTAATAATTTGTTATTTTTTCATGCTAATACATTCTAATCAGACAAGGTATTAGATTTGTGTAAAATTTGACCCCCTCCCAGTTTTTGTCAAAAATTCACGTATGAGACTGCTTGAATCCGAAAAACAGGTTTTTACGAATGTGTCTGTCTTTCTTTATGTCTGTCTATTTATGAGTACGATAACTTTTGAACAAAATAATCTATTAGATTGGCCTTTGGTATAATCTTTTAGTGTCCTAAGCCAAGTTCGTTGGCCAGCCATTTTGGATAAAAATTCTAAAAGCGAGCGTATTTTGAAAGTTTTCGAGACATTTTTTCATGATTCAAAAATTCTCTGTACACTTCTTCATAGTGATTGAAAAGTAAAATGTTAATTTTCGACAGCCGTACAAGATTATCATAACAACTTTTTGAATTTTTTCAGAAAATTGATAATTTAAATTTGGATTAAACAAAAAGTAATAAAAAATTAATTTTGTTGTCAAACTATGCAAGGTAGGAAAAAACTATGAGGCAAACATTATGCACCCAAAAAATATCTACAAATTTGTTATTAATCACTTTTTTATAGGACACAATTTTTAATAATGGTTTTTTTATATGATTGGTAGTTTCTATTTTAATCGTGAATAACCACATTAAAGATAAAAAAAAATACATTTTTGGTCAAATGACACAAGATATAAGAGAAAGGTTGTTTAACCCAAAAAAATCTAAAAAAATTTTTGAAATAATTTCTTGATAAAACGCATGGTTTTCGTTTTAATCGTAAAAAATAACATTATAAATAATGAAATTGACTGTTTGGAAAAACGGCACAAGACAAATTAAAAAATTCATAAGGGCGTATGTTCCAAAACGTAGCTATATAACTATGTCAGTTATATATTTCGTACAATCATAATTCAATAAATTCAAAAATGAGTTTCAAATTAATTAGTGAAACACTAAGGAAACTTCAAAAGAATTTGAACAAATGCCTCCAAATTTAGGGTGAGTTTTAAAGATTTCAAGATGAATGAAATAAAAGCTTTAAAACAATTAATCGAATGAATAGAATTGAGAAAATTTAGAAGAATGTAAAAGAAATTTAGGATAAACTAATAATAATTTAGGGTGAATTCAAAATGAATTGCAAAAAATATTTTCAAATTTTTTTTAAACGGGACAATGAAATTTCGTCTATTTTAATACCAATGCAAGTTACGAATTATAATAATATACATTTATGGGAATGATATAAAATTTCAGGGATAAACTCGAGTGCGAAGCACGAGGTACGTGATGAGAATGTGTTCGGTAAAGCCGAAGGAGCTTTAACAAAAGAGAATTCACAAACATTAAGTTACTGTTGTCGATACTTTTACCTTTAGTTTTAAATAGTCTGTGCAGAAAAGACGAGCGCGTAGCGCGAGGTAAATACATTATCGAGCGCGAAGCCCGAGATAAGTATACTGTCGAGCGCGAAGCGCGAGAACCAATAGTCGCGCGCCCTCGACGCGCTAAAACTTGCTTATTTCCATCCTCGGTAATTTTTGTCTTGATCCCAACCATGTTCTTATGAACCCATCTTGATTGTTTTCTCCATAAACAGAAGCAGCATCTGTTACTGCTGTGACGCACTATTCTACATTTTGAGTGCCAAAGGGGAAGCGGAGAACTTACTTCAGAAGAGGATGCCTTTGATCATTAAAGAACGATCTAAGATGATAATCAGAATTATGAGCGACGATCAGTGGGGCTATGACTGTGTTGGAATTTCTTTTCCCTCTTAATCTACCATGCTGCAATATTTTCCGGTGTTAAAATTTAATTTTGATGTTTGAAAAGTTCGAAACGGAAATGAATTGATCTTTTCATTTCGGGTCCTTCCTCTTTTTCTATAGAGTTTTCCCTTATCCTATTGTTGGTGTGGTTCTTGAATTTCGAATTGTTTTTTTTTTCTCATCTTCTCTTGCTTTCAGTTGTATTTAGAATCCATTTTCTCTCGCGGATAGCGTATCATCATATATTATAACCAGTGAAATCGCTTGTGGGTGTGTGCGGAAAATATTTCTTTCAATAACTTTATACCTACATCCTTCAGTGATCTTATAGGTATTTTAAATGATTATTTTTCCAAGCGTGCTTTGCAGCGAACGGTATTATTAGGTTACTCTTTATTATAAACAAGCATAGTATTTTTATTTAGCATATATCAAGCATTTATTTATAAAATTGTTTTATTACTAATATCTTATAAACAATAACCTACTGATGAAACAGGCATAGTGCCGTTTCGGACAGAGTGGCTGCAGTCGTTAACGATCCCCCGTGATGGTATTGGACGGTTCAAGGTGTTCATAACACACCACACATTTTTTATACCACCTACCCAGCAAACAAAAATCCATTCACTTGCATTTGAATTGGTTTTGAGGTGTTCTGAATAGCGTATTTGTCACTGGAATTCCAGATACTCGCCCATAGATTACAGTGAGTTTCGAATGAGATACCGGCTTTTTTAATCGGCCACGTAATTTTTTTCTCGTACCCATTCAGTAGCGACTATGAATTGACATTAACCAATAGAGGAACAATAGTTACGATAGAAAATGATTAATTTAAATAGTTTAAATTATTTATTAAAAACTAGTTAAACGGGCAACATTTAACAAAATCCTGGCAAACATGTAGTCTACTTTCATTTATAGACTATTTATTTTCAGGCATTTTAATATTTTGTTAAACATTGCTTTTCACATATTTTCATCACACATCTGAATGTCGAAAATTTATTTATATATTTTGCACGACAAAAACTGAATTTTTTCTTTTCATTTACGTTTATATTAAATTCACAAAAACTATCACTCTCGTTTTATTTTATAGAAATTACCTTTAACAAAAATGCGGGTATCGAATTTCGAAACATTTGGATGTTTGCGATGCAAATGGATATAAAAGAATTGCAGAGTGCGTTTCTAACACGTGGACTCCCTGCAGCCATTAGCATATGCATTGAATAAATTGAATGCCACTGACGCTTAATTCAGTATAAATCTTATAATTTTTGCACAAGATAATCTATTGGAAACCATTGTAAAAAGAGAATTACAACTAAATAATCATTAAATCTAGAAATAAATTGTCGCATCAATTATAATATATAACAATACTATTTAACTCGAATTTCTTTCATTTTTGTTCAATCAGAATTTTCCTAATTCCTTCATACTTCTCATTAGAAAGAATTAATTCTTTAAAATTTTAATCTACATATTCTACTCAATTAAACATAACCTAAGGTGATAGATATTTGGCAGACAGACGCTTATTGAAAATTGCTGTGTGTGCATCGTATTTTTACTATTGGATGTGATCTGTTAACAACTCCATTTCATATTGAATCTCAACCCATTCATGTGCACATTAATGAATCGTAGAATGCCCATAGGAATTATTTCAGGTTAGTCAGCCTCATTCAACTCTATTGACTAAGCATTTTAATAAATGTGGAATGGCAGATTTAAAGTACCGCGCCAAGGTGTTCGATTACAATTGTGGCAAACCGATTGCATTTTCATTCTTTCAATCTGCCAATGACAGATACGCAATTCAAACCGACTCGATTTTTATCGGTTCTGTTTTTCCTGGGTATATACAGCATAATCATTGAACCGTGCTTATTTCTTTTTGACATCGATGGATCGGATTTGCCTGGTATGGTCCATGATTGCAGACGCTTAGGATTATTGTATGGAATCGATTTTCCATCAACGGTGATGATTCGATGTAAAAAAACTCCTTCCAAGCAGGAATTCCCGCGAATGCTGCTTTTTTGTAATAAACTTGAAATTTTTGTCACGGAAAAATAAAATTTTCCTTCATATGGAAATGGCCTCTATTTTGACTGGGAAAAAAATGTTCAGCAACAAAACTATTATAATTTTTAATTGAACGAAAAATGAAGCAACTTGACGAGACCAAATTTTAAAATTATTGTTATAATTGGGTACGGATTTGACCAAATTACTTTTCTGATTGATAATATGAGTGCCC
>NC_046660.1:139221037-139228847 GCF_010883055.1 Belonocnema kinseyi
CCCCTTCGAGGCGTGGAAAAGGAGTAGGGTTTTGAGCAGCATTATTATTGTGACATGTCAGAGGAGTGTTTCTGGCCGTACGGATGTTTAAAATCACCAAAACGGTGAGTTAACTATGATCATTCCGAAATCGTGACAGGCCCATATTTGAGACATCTTAGTAACAAAAGTAACAATAATTTTAACGTAGCGTATACAGATATGGCATTTTTACCGTATTTCAATTGTGTAGTACGGCATTTTTTGTCGTATTTTAATTTTGTGCTCCGGTATCTGGTCACAGAAGAATTATAGGTGACATCTGTGACATCTCGAAACCTTTTCCAGATGTTCCTTCAAAAGAAAAACTGGTCAAAGAAGAGTAATGTGTCACAACTCGAAGCCCTTTTACAAGTCTCCCTTTAAAAAATATGGTTGTTAGTGATTGGTAAAATTTGCCGTATTTTAATTTTGTAGTCAGGTGTCTGGTCACATAAGAGTGAAACCTTTTCCAGCTCTCCCTTAAAAAAAAACACGTCAAGGACTGGTCAAGAAAAAGTGATCCGTCACAACTCGAGACAACTCGTCACAACTCCATCTACAAAATTACGCGTGTTAGTGTCTGGTCACAGAAGAGTTATATGTCACATTTCGAACCCCTTTTCCAAGTCTTCCTTTACAAAAAAAGCAAAATTTTGTACTATTTTGCGAAAGTAGCAAAAAGAATTATCAGAACAAAAAACGCATTCTTAACACAAACATTTGACATTTGCACATTTTTTCCAGTCACAAAAGAGGTGACACCCCTATTCAGCAATTGCACCCAAATTGATTTACAGTGCCGAAATAGTCATAAAACCGGCACTTTCAATTATTTTTTCCATCGATAAACTATAACTCATATAAGGACCATAGCATTTAATTAAACTTGTCGTAATTTATATTTAACAAAATTTCATATTTTACTTCCACTCAAACCCTGAATAACTTATAGTAAAAAGGAACGTAAATTAAACAATAACGATTCATTTTTATAGGATACTTACTTATGATTGTTTCTTTGAACAATTTGTACATACTTTTTCAAAATTATTATTGTTTGTGTTATATATTATTATTCGAGATCAAGAAAAGCAACATAACCTCAACACTAGACCCAGGCTCGGCCAACTCAATAGGGGAAAATGGCGAATTATTAGAACATGGGTGCGGGGTTTGAGAGGCAGCGAGGGGAGTTAAATTAGTTCTCCTGTCCATCGCAGAAGGCGCAAATTTGTGTAAAAAGCGCGTGCGCGGAAAATTGTTTGTTGGCATTTGTTACTGTCACGTGTTGTCTGGTGCTGTAACCGTATGAGACCATAACCGCAAAACGGTTTTTCGTGTGCCGGTATCACTTCAATCAAAAGGATTTATTGGAAACGCAAACTAGTGTGGTTATAAAATATTTAAAAAAACTGTATATCCACCGAAGAATGAATCAGCCCCATGGCCAGTGCTCGTAACGAGTGCCTGAACTCTTCTACGCATGCGGCGCGCTCGGTCTCGATTCGTTGCTGTTCGCGCGCAATTTGAAATGCTAAAAAATAACATTTTTATTGTTTATTATGAATAACGTCATTTTAACTTATATAAATTTTCATTAGACCGATATTAATGAATACTGATAAAAATAAAAACAATAAGATTTTCGAATAATGAAAAATATGCAAGAAAAACACAAATGAGTACCAAAGGATATTTTTTATTTACACAGTATGCACTTAATAAATTTTTATTTTCATTAAGATTCATCAATATCGGTCTAAATAACATTTATATAGGTTAAAATAATATTATTCATGATAAACAATAAAAATGTTATTTTTTAGCATTTTAAATTGCGCGCGAACAGCAACGAATCAGAGACTGGGCGCGACGCATGCGTAGAAGAGTTAGGGCACTCGTTACGAGCACTGCCCATGATTATGGCCATGCAGTGATGCCAATGTTGGCACCCTGTACTACTGCACTTGCGTTAGTGCTGCGCGCTGGTTGGCCGCACTTGGCGCGCGATTCAAAATTACTTAAAAAAAAATTCTTGTACTTTTAACAAATAATTATTAAAATATGCACAAGAATGTATATAAATTATATAACATTTAATTACAGGGAAGAACTAAATTTATAACACAAATATTTAATAAATAACAGTTTATTTTCACTGAACACAAAAGACTGACTTATATTTCACAGAAAAAATTATTAATAGGTGCATTTTTGAATTTGCCTTCAATGAAAAGTTACACAATTTATATACATTCTTATTCACTGTTTAATAATTATTTATTTAAATTACAACTATTGTTAAGGTACTATATTAGAGGGGAATATGCAAGCTGCCATTCTGGCTCCCCGCCAAATTCAAAATCGCTACATTGATATCGAATTATATAAATACACTTACATGATATAGATAATTTATTTTTAAATTATACTGAAGCATTGTTATCAAAACATAAATTATAAATAAAATTACGTGATATAATATATGAAATATTTAAATTCGACTAAATGATTTTTTAACCCACACAATTGCTAAAAAGTATCTCTTGCAAAAATTATGATGGCAAACGAAATTTTACTCAGTTTATAAATAAGCGTGCGCTAAAACTATAATCAGGAATAATAGACTATAGTTCAAACATTACTAGAATACTTTTTCAAGAGTTTATTATGATAGCTATTTATATTTCACATTATACGTCATTTTTATTTGCGTGGGTTAATGTACGTCCTTCTGTAGAAAAAAGGGTTCCTAACCTTACTTTCTTCTGGATCCCATTGCGCTTTAGTATATCAAAAAAATGCTCATAGGCAATTTAATTACAGGTAAACATAATCTTCAGCCCCACTATATTTGAATTATATTGTGATAGTCATAAATATTAGTAATAACTTCGCATAATCTTGAATTTAAATTCGGTTTCCATTTGTCGCGTCTACAATTTATGAACCACATTGACAGTCTTTCTCTTCGCCCTAGTGGAAAACGGCAAAGTTTAAATCCATCCTCGCTTCTATTTTTAGAAAACGGAGTAGTGCAGCAGATCATTTTTCTTATATTCTAAATTTAATTTGAATTAATTTATACGACATGCTTATCGTACTGTTTCCCGCGAACTGTCCAGGAACCAGAATGGCGGTTGCATATTCCTGTCTAATATAGTGCTCTACTATATCTAAGGTACTATAGTCGATGGGAATATACAACCACCATTGTGGTTCCCCGCTAAATTCAAAATTGCTAACTTGATATAGAATTTTTAATAGATGAATTTTGGTCTAAAACCTGATTAAATAGTAGTGGGAAACGAAATTAAAACAAACTAAGCTGCAATATTTCAAGATAATAATATCATTAGAAATATAAATGTTCTTAAACTTTATAATGTAATAATCAACTGAAAAGAAAAAAATGACAAATTATTCTACTTACCGATAACACGTTAATTTGAACTATCGATTTAAAATTGTATATTATTCCAAATAAATATAAAAATTGATACATATGATAAATAATTTATTTTTATTAAATTGAAAAAAACAAACATTTTTTTACTTTCAGTAATAGTTCTCTGAAACTTAATTTCTATATCACATTACATATAAAGCCGTTATTTGAGTTTGTATTTAAGTGACGAATGTACAAAACAACTGCTGTAATCCTAAATACCTAAAAACCCTCGTTCTCTTGTAGTTTACTAAATCTTACGATCTCTATATCACATTTTATATAAAGCCGTTTTTGGCGTTTGGTATTCAAAATAACTATACTTAAATATGTATCTTTGTTTTGTTTTAGATACCTAAAACTTAAGATCTATATAACATTTTGTATAAACCCTTTTTTCGAGCAAAATATTTTTCATGTATATCTTACAACACTTAATATTTAGAAGAATATCAATAACTGCAAAACCGACTGAACTAAAAATTCAATCATTTCAACTTCACACCACTACGCTAAAAATTAAATATATTTGGTAAAAACTGGTATTAAATAACATACGTCTAGAATAATACTCATTATAAACTATGTAGGATCTCGCAGCCTCTGGTTTTTTAAACAAACGTCATTAATACTCATAATAAAGCTACCTTTTCGAAGCGTAAAACAATATATTCCAGTTTTTAAACATAATATTGCCAACAAATCTATTCTTGTAAGTCGAAAATACCAAATTATAGAAATAGAAATTGGAACTATGTTTGAATTAGGACACTGGGAAAGTATAATTAAATTGGTGTTTGTAATTAATCATTATATTCATTAACGAGAGTCAATTTTTCGAAATTTTTCGGAGGTCTTAATAGTCTCTCCAAATATTTTCAGATTTCTGATTAAAATTCTCTAGCCAATAATTTATATTTAATAAACTACTGTTTTCAAAAAACAGTTTTAAAATAAACAGTAAAAACGAGAAAACTGTTCCATGTGCTTATGGTTATTCTACTGGTAAAAATAAATTGGTAAAAATTTGATATATGTGGGAAATTATAAATGTAAGCGCAGTAAATTTCGGAATATTTTAGTTTTGAATTTGTTAAAATTTTTTTCATCTAGCTTTAAGTAATTTTTTACATTTTTTTCTACAGCTCTCAAATAAAGAAAGGATTTTTTAAAGCCAGCTGGAACAATAAGAAAATGACTTTTGAAAATAGACTATCTTTTTGGTTTTTGGTTACATACACACATCAATTTTTTCCTACTGTGTTTTTATTTTAAAAAATCCCTCAGATGTTACAATATTGTTTAGAGTCAGATGATAAAAGATAATTTCAAGAACTGAAATTTTCTAAAACTGACTGTTCTTACATTTCGTATTTCCCAAACTTATCCAATTTTTTTCTAAATTGATTTTTACTAATAGAAAAGACTTAGATATCTAAAAAAAATTCTTTCGTCTTTTCTGCATATTTAAAATTGTTTTTTTAAAACAGTGGTCCATCAAACATAAGTTATTGCTTAGAGAACGTTAATCAAAAGCTAAAAGAATTTGAAGAAACTTTTAAGATCTCCGAAAATATTTAAAAAATTGACAATACTGTAAAAATAATATTATGATACAAAACTATAAAAATAATAATCTTTTAAAGCACATTTTGCCTACGCTAGAGTTAAAGGCCTTTATCAATGAATACTCAATTAATTACACTTTCCGAAGGTACTATAATATACTACTTTTCTACACAGTTTAAATTTCGATTTCCATAATTTGGTTTTTAGGCCCACCCTACTATGCATAATATTAATTAAAGTTAAGAATTTTCGGCCGATGCTGATCCGTATACTTTTCTACATGCATTAGTATTTTCATTGGTTCCAATAGAGTAACAACGCACGTTGAAATAGTGGCGTGTTAATTTTCCTATAATATCACAAAAAATTGGAAAAGTCTCTTATACACCTGATTGCCTTAAAGTCTGAAAAATTCTGTTGAAATCAATCTTCGCTTCTGTTAATAGCGATTCTTTTTGAGCCATGAACAATAATTCGCACCAAACAATGAAATTATAAACTGTGCAACCGACAAATTTTAAACCCCATATGTTAGCATAATCGGAGAAACATCGGATTTCTTGTGGAATGTCGTTCGCATTTTGATCGTTCAAAAATTGTTTGCAGATGTTGCAAACATTTAATTTCAAAATTGCGTTCACGGCACTTTCCGCTATATAATGGAGAATGGCTGCGTCCAGTTGAGTATACTGACAAGTTTGAGTTGATTCTGCGGAAATATTGCTTATTTGTGAAATATCATTGGTAGATTCAAAACTGGTCTCACCTCGGCTCTCCCATTTTCCGTAGCTATTGTAACTGTGTATGATGTTATCTAGCAGGATATTATCAGAATCGTTTGTATAACTGGAGTTATTGACTTTGCCAATATACTGTGACAGAACAATAGCTTTGGCGCACCTCAAGTGCATCTGGCATTTGACCAGCCCTTCTTCGGATTTGAGAAAACAAATTTTCAATGGCATCGTCTGTGCAACGACTAGTCAGAAAAAGTCGTACTTTTGCTGAAAAACATACTCCGTTAAATTGATTATTGAGGTGGATGCCATTATCAACCCGGTATTGAAAGGCTTCCAACCACCCCAGTGGGCACAAAATTCGGCGACGTCTTTACTACATCGTTACGACATCTTTATGACAACTTTACGATATCTAATGTCCATGCGGTTACGGTATCTTTACGATATCTTAAAGACATCGTCAGATCATACGACATATTTACGATATCGTAAAGACGACTTAACAACATGAACATAGGATGTCGTAAAGTTGTCGTAAAGACATCGCCAAATTTTGTGCCCACTGGGACCTTGATCAATTTTCATGCTTTGAACAACTTCGATGAAACTTTGTAAAAACTCGACTTTTTTTTCTCTATTTCTGACTGTTATTGAAGTTTTTCTAATTCGGGACGTACATAATGTAATCCATTGATGAAACCATCGAATAAATCAAGCAGTAGTTAAAGCTGCCTCAGGTAGGAACTTTAATCGTACTGCCGTTTCTAAAGCTGCAGCTGTTTTTATATCGAAAAATTTTATAGAAGAACCTATATTCATTTTGGAGAAGTTTGTTGGATAAATATCTATATAATCAAGATGTTGCAATAAACGTAAGTCTGATTGTGACTCTGTTTCAAATTTCCATAACTGGGCAACCAAACTGCCATCGACAACGTTAGTTGGCAGACTCTGTGAAGTTTGAACATCCAGTGGCAAAAAAATGAAATGTGTCTGCGTTGCTTGCTTTAAATTTTTTTCCAAATGGCATGGATCAGCAGGAACGTGAATTTACTCACCGTTATGAGAAAACGAAGTAACACGACTTTTTTGCGAGATGCCTACTCCTAACGAAGTCCAGATGTCTCGATCCTGTGACTTCGGCTGCTAAAGCTTGTTTCTAAGTTAGAGAAAGACCTCTTACTAAAGCTACTGTAACATGGTTATCTTCGCCAATTTTACCTGGGGGTAATGTGATTTTTCCTACAATCTTTTTTTCGCTTTTATCATAACTTAATTTCCCACTAATTTTAAATTCATCTACAGACACAATACAATCTTTACCGCTTGGATGTAGACCATTAATTTTAAATTTTAGAGGTCCTAGCAATGCGTGGAATATAACATAATCAATTTTAATACCTTTAACTCATTGCATCGTAACAAAACGTAACAAAACGCATTTTGAGAGCATTAGATACAGATTCATTGCTCCACGTAATTTTTGGCTGCTCTGCAGAAAAGCATTTTTTTAAAGTTGCTTGTGCCTTGCTTAAGTCTTTTTTTAGCCGCTCATTTCCTTTTTGGATCTCCCTGCAATCATGGTCGATCAGTGCATGACCAGGTGTATGGTCCTCTACAGCTTTCGAACGAAAATGAACCTTCGAACAAGATACAGACATTGGATCACTATCATTCCCATTTTCATCAGGAACTTTCGATGAGTCATTTGCTTCCGAATGTTCATTTCTGGGAAATAAATACAAATTAATATAAAATTTTTACTTTCAAATACATCCTTAGAATTTATAAATGTTCAAATCAAAGAGTTGTCAAAAACTTATGTAATGAGGTAAACTGGGAGGAATAATCGATGAGCGTTTATTCAAAAATTAACCACTCTTTTAGGGAATACAAACATCATAGTATCTACATCACAGTTGACCGAAAGAGATTTACAGTCTGTCAAGTTAAAGCGTGGGTGGCTTTACTCGCAGTCGGTAAGGTGTATCGACATGATTTTGGTGTCAAAATATTAAGAAGAGCTCCCTCT
>NC_046660.1:139228947-139232098 GCF_010883055.1 Belonocnema kinseyi
ATGAGAATTGAAAGCAAACTGAATGTTAAATCAAAAAGCATGAAAGAGGGAGCTCTTCTTAATATTTTGACACCAAAATCATGTCGATACACCTTACCGATTTCGAGTAAAGCCACCCACGCTTCAACTTGACAGACTGTATAATTCAAATGAACACGCAAGAAATTGCGTTTTTTCGTGTTAAATCAATTAGAAACTGCATAGTCTTTAACCGATACCTCTCAAATTTAGAGATAATTTTTTTGGCACTCGGACGAATAAAATATAGAAAAAATAAACTCATGACAAAAAAAATTATATATAATTCAAAAGTAGGGGCCATCAAAATTAAAGCACAACAACAACATTAAACCAATGAAAACTGTTCAAATATTCAGACATTGAATTTCACTAATTTACAAAATTATTTTATCGTTATTCAGTTGCAAATTGTACTCATTTATAAATTCTTAATTCATTTTAAATTGTAAAATAAAACGGTTTTTAATTCAAAACATTTTTTAAATTTTAATCCAAAAATTGTTTGGCACTGAAGGTCTAATATTTAAAATGGTTCCTTTCAATATTGCAATCTGAAATGAAATTTTGTCATAGAATTTTGTAGGATTAAATTTATAATTATTCAATTTCACTTTGCTACTGTAGTTTAAAAATTTGAAATCTATAAGCTATCAAAGTAAAATGATGACATTTCTAGCATCTTCAATTAAAAATTATTCAAATATGAAGGACTTCAAATTATGATTGTACGATAACATTTAAATTCACATCTCCTTAATTTCTAATGCTCCTAATTTAAAATTTATCAATATTAAACATTTTTATCTGGAATTTTTCGATTCTCATCGATACAAAATAATAATTTTTAAACTTTTCAATTCCAAACTTGCTAATGCTTACTACTTGAATTTCACATAATCGAATTTGCTAAATGTCATAAATCTATAGAAGGTCTCAAATAATTGCTAAATTTGAAAAAACTATAGACTTCAAATGATCTAATGTATCATGTTTTATGTTAAAATGGTTGAGTTTTAATGTTATTAATAAAGAATACTTTGACTATTACAGCCTTCATTTATAAATATATAACTTTGAGAAATTTAAATTAGATACCTAACAATTTTATATATATTTCAAATTAAAAATGTTAGATTGGAGATCCTTTAAATTCGAATTCACATTATAAACAGAAGGCTAACAATTTAAAAAAAAAAAATGAAAAAAGAAACTTACTATCAGGCATAAAACTGAACATTCTAAATCGTATATTTTGAAATTTTTAACATTTTGAGTTTAATATTAAAAAATACAAGATTTAAAAAATAAAGGTTTCCAATTCAATGTGGAAATAAAAATGTTAAATGTTTAAATTATCAAAAAAAGAATTATATCTTGCAGGATGATAGGCGGATCGTTTGGATTTGTAGGTGTGGACCATGCGAGAGAAGTTTTTGGAGAAAATTAAAATTCTTTGAGACGTACCTAAAGCTCTGTTGATATTTGGATTTACAGAAGTTGATATGCTTGCAGAATTAACAGTAATTCTGAAAAATATAAGAATAATTCAAATATATCGCTTTTATTTATAGTTTATACCTACAATTCTATGCTTCCATTGCAAACTCTTATAAAATACTAATATTTCAAACAACAAATTTCATTTTATATCGACATTTTAACCCAGATGATTGCAAGTTTTTTAAAACTTTTTACAACAACAAACCTCTTTGCCTTCAAGTTATCGATCAGCTGTGGTGATTTTGACACATTAAAAATTGTTGGAATTGCGTTAGGCTTTAGTTTTATCCAGTTATCTTGTCTATTTGATTCAAACTGCAAACTTTTAAAATGCACCTAAAAAACAAGATAAATACATTTACATGATATAGATTATTTATTTTAAAATTATACTAAATCATTTTTATCAACACATAAATTATAAATAAAATTAGACGTGATATAATATATAGAATATTTAAATTAGACTATATGATTTTTAGTCCACAAATTTTCCAAAAAATAATTCTTGCAAGAATTATGATTGTAAACTAAAGTTTACTGAGCTTATAAACAGGCGTGCACTGAAATTATAATCATATGATTAGCAACAAATAATAATAGACTATATGTCAAAAACTAATACAATACTTTTCCAAAAGTTTATTATGTTAGCTAATTATATTTCATATCAGACGTCTTTTTATTTGCGTTGGTTAACGTGCGCCATTCTCTAGAAAAACGGGTTCTTAACCTTACTTTCTTCTGGACCTTATTTCACTTAAATATAATTAAATAATGCTCATAGGTGATTTAATTACATATTAACATAAGCTCCCGATCCCAAATATATAAATTATATTGTAATGATGATAAATATGAGTACTTACTTCGCATAATCTTGAGTTAGAATTTGGTTCCCATTTGTCGCGTTTACAGTTTGTTATCCAATTTAAAAGTCTTTCTTTTTGTCTTAGTGGAAAACGGTAAAGTCGAAATCCATCCTCGCTACTATTTTTACAAAACAGAGCACTGCAGCAGACCATTTTTCTTATATTCTAAGCTTAATTTTAATTAAAAATTAGACATGCTTATCGCATGGTTTCACGCGATTTTTCTAGGATTACCAAAATGGCGGTTGCATATTCCTGTCTAATATAGTACACTACTATTGTTATTAAAGTGATTTTGAATTGCGCACCAAGTGCGGCGAACCAGTGCGCAGGCCTAAGGCAAGCGCAGTAGCACAGGGTGCCAACATTGGCATCACTTCGCCATGGAGAATAGACATAAGTGTCCATTTATACCTCTGTTTCCCTGCTAGATGCAGGTAAGCAGTTGTCCAAGGCTATTCACACGACCAGTTTCCCCAGGAATTTTGACCGCGGAAAATGTGAAAATGGCGCGGGAATTTAAATACTGTTAAATTATTAAATAAACCAAGTTTCTATAGTTTAAATTGAAAATTATGTTAATTAATTTCATTTTTATAATATAATGTAAAAATACGAGGGTAGTTCAATAAGTCCTTAGGATGAAGTATAAAAATAATTTTTTTTGGGTAAATTTTTTTTTATTTTTCAACATAATCTCCTTGGAGCTCTATACACATGGTCAATCGCTTTTCAAGTTTTTTTAATCCTTCAGAAAA
>NC_046660.1:139232198-139240833 GCF_010883055.1 Belonocnema kinseyi
ATATATCTAGTCGGGAGTGGTGCTGACTGAAAACAGATGATTTGGAGCGATTCGCGCGCCATATGTTGGTCATTCTAAGGATTTATTGAACTACCCTCGTATATAAAATTCCCAACCTTGAAATGAGTGTTTCAAAATGAATACGCTAACAATTGTTTACAGATGAGTTCATGTTGTCAGTTGTTGTGTGCTGCGGAGACTTTTATTCAGCAAGAGAAGGAAAGTTTGTAAGTAGATATTATTTCCTCTTAAGTACTTCATTATTATTCTGAAATGTAATATTTAAAAAATAAATTTATGCTTTTGTCAGCAGTTTTAAAAATGTTGTACAAGTGGAAATAACATAACCTCTAAAATCCTACATTTGAAAATTGACTGTACATAAATTAATTGTTTGTTAGGTATAAAATATGGATGGGCGCACACAGCGACTGAAATTAGTTTCAAAATAATGCAGTTTGTGTCATAGATAATTTAAAATATTAAAAGATATATAACTTCCAATCCTCTTAATGTAGAAGAAATACGGAGAAATATGGTAAACATAACCTGTCAATCATAATATATCATACTAAAATGAGATACAGATTAATGACGTTATGAATACAATACAATGATATACATGTTTTCATGAATAAAAAAACAATTCTCGTGTACAAAAATGAACATGTAGCGAGAACGCGGGTAAGCGTGCGATACGAGATTCTTCAATGATAATTTCATTAATAATTTTTTTAATATTAAAAACAATACGTGTTTCAAATTCTACTAGAATTATCTTCTTACTTGAAAATAAAAAACACGGATAATTAGTGGTAGAGGCAAAGATTTTTTGGTGATGTTGTTTTGCACAGGAGCGTATAATTTTCCATGCTTTCCATGGGCGCTATTTTCCCTAGATACGCCGCCGACAACCAAGATGGTTGGGTGTGATGGAGTGCGACTGAAGACGAAACTGGAGGAGCTGATGGCTAGACCGTTGTAACGGCACACGCCGTTTTATGAACTAAAACTCCAAGGCGCTAAGACCCATTTACCAAATACTTTCAGAACTAGTAATTCTTTGGCGGGAAGATTCAAATGGCTTTAAAGTGGTATTGATTATGAATGTGTAGAATCAATAAATATTAAGTAATTATTATTATACATGAATTCTACGAATACTATAGTTTTATTGCAGCTTAGGGAACCTGTATGTGAGTATTTGATCCGAATTTAACTACATTAAATCTTTCATTAAAGATATTTCTCTGTTCAGTGTCCAAAGTAGATTTTGTGTTTAGGAGCTTGAGATCTTAGGCTATTTTTGAGAATCGTTAATGAGTCATGGCGCCAGTCAGACGCTATAAAAAGAGGAGCTTTGGACTTGCAAACAGGAAACTGTGACTCAAAGAGATTGACGTTTCACGGCAATAAAAGTTGGACTTTGGAACCATTATCCTGGAACTGTTTCTATTTAATTGCCGAAATGAGTAAGACAAGCCGAGTTACCTCCTTCATGATTGATTATTCGACACTAAAAGTGAGTGACGTCAGCATTTTGATTGGTTAAAAGCTAAAAGTAGGGATAAATCCAGCCCAAAACGAGATTATAAATATAGATGCAAAGCTCAGAAAATTCAGTTATAGTTAGAAGTTTCAACCTGATTAGAGGTTAATTGGCGGATACTTGTCATCTCGGCGCATTCTTTTAAAAACCTTGAACCTGCGACTCTGAATCTTTTTAGTATTTTGATTTAGCCGACTTAGTAGAATTCAGATAAATTCAAAGGCATTGCAACCTATCGTTTCCGCGTTGGCGCACTGCGCGACTGGTGTTCAAATGTGCTTCGCTTTTAAGTGCTAAGCTTACTTGTGTGTTTGTCAGGAACAAGACAAATAAAATAATTGTTTATTAGTTAAAAACAATTTTTATTTCATACAAACAAATAAGATGATCAACGTCAAGTCCTAACTTCGAATTTTTCGACCTTATGGAAGTGTTTTCCGATTCTCAATATCAGCCTTTTCAAATCTGCCGCGTCTAACACGAACATTGTCGTTTATTCTAGAGATCAAATAAGAGAATATGTCATCCATGAACATATAAATATCGATGAGCTAAAATAAACCAATCTTTTTTATCAGAAACTATAAATCTTTGTGTTGATTAAATCATTTATTTTCAAACCTGACCTATATTTCGCAGCTAATCGTTTCAACCATTCTACGACAGGTAACGGACCTAAACCTCAACAAATCAGTGAAGAGCATAAACGGCAGAAATTCGATAGCAGAGTTTGGACAAAGATATTATAAACGTAGATGCGGTACGGGGCGTCAGAGTGGGGAATTATATATATAGGATATCACCTTTTCTGCCCTATCGAGGTGCTGCCCTCACCGCAATACGAAATCGAATTCTGGTTTTCTCATTCTTCGTCAAATATGACAGTAAAGCAGTAGAAAGATGGGTTGAGGTTATAAAGGTTGACATATATCGCTACATATAAACACGGAACTACGGAATAAATAATAAATAGCGCAATTTCTAGTTGCACCAAAATTACATATTTGAAATAAATAATAGAGAAAATTATATGATATGATGGTAAGAAATAAATTGAATTTTCACAGTAATAATCTGAAAAAGGTAATTATGTTTATACTCAATAAAATCTAAATTATTATAATTCCTTTATTATGACTCTTTTTTTGACTTTATTTATTCCTTTATTATTTTCATGTTTCTACTAATGTCAAATATGACTTTTTAAATTATAATGTTTTATACTTTGAAGTTTAATTTTCACTAATATACTGAACCGAAATTTGTGTACATTTAATAATATACACATTTGTTTGGAATTCTGAGACTTGGGACAAGTTTTTTGTACATAGTCTTTTTTTTAAGTACAAAGAAGTCATTGAAAAGCTATTTCTTAATTAAAAAAGAGAAACGTTAAGATAAATTAGAGTTTAACAAATTTTTCGTTGATAAATATATATTTTTAAATTAAAATAATCAAATATTTATACAAAGGAAAAGCTTTTGTAATGTTTAAAGTTTAAAAAAAATTATTCTTTAAATTCAAAATTACCACAATTGAAAACATTTATATGTTTCTGGATATAAAATTTTGGTTGAAAGTTCTCATAGTATTTTTATTTAGTTGCAAAAAATCGAATGCTTAATTAACAAAACAAAAAAACTTTGAGATAAATTAGTGCTGATCTAAATCCTGCAAAATTTGCTTGGGAAATGTTATTAGGCTCGAAGAAAATGAAGGGAAACTTTAAATATTGAACGAAAATTTCTTTGATAAAAATACTTTCTTATCGTGATTTTAATAAATAAATCAGATTTATTAAGAATAAATTTGTTAAATTTTACAATTGTATAGTTAAGGAATATTCCAGTTATGATATATTATTCGGGAATTTAATTTTTTAATTTTATTATGCCGAAATTACACAATGTCAGTAATGTTATTTTTCGGGATTTTTCGGTCGTTCCTAGAAGTACAAAAAAATGGACAATTTCATACAATACAGCATTATACAGCAAAGTCCAAATTTGGAAAATTTGCTGTAATTTTAATTTTGACTCCTGGATATCGTAGATTTTCTTACTGTATTTATTAAAACAAAATTTATTATAAAACACATTTTTTAACCACACGTTCTTATTTATCTTATCTCATCAAATACAAAAACTTGAACATTAAAGATTCATTGTATATAACACTGGAGAACGTTCAATATTTCAGTCAATTGTCGAGAATGGGAAGTGCCGCATATACTGGAACTTTATATTCTCGACAATTGTTTCTGTTGCTCACTCGAAGCCTGACATGGTTCTTCTTGACTTCGAGAAGCGAACCATGTTCGTTATCGAATTTTCGGCACCAGCTGACAAAAACATCATAGCCAAGGAGAATGAAAAGAAAGAGAGGTATCGAGACCTTATAAGGAAGTTGCAACGATTGTACTCGGAATATTCTGTTAAACTGATCGTCCTTATCATCGGCGCTCTTGGAGGTGCCAAGTTTTCACTTGCTAATGGCCTAAAAAGCATCCCTGCGTGTCAAAAATATGCTAAAACACTTGCGGGAAAAATGCAGAAGGCGGTTGTCCAAGGGTCGCTCCGTGTTCCTAGGGTGCACGAGGCTTTTGCTGGATTGTCGTATTGATTTCTTTACGGACTGTAACCACCTATTTCACGGTTGTGAGACGTGGTTGTGGCTGAAATTTTACCGCGATTTCGCTGGAAGCGGGTGCAATTTTTCAGATTAGCACCTGCTCCCGGCGAAATCCTGCGGTTGTCCTTATGACAAATTTTTAATTATATATATATCCTTAAAATATTCCAGATTCGTTTTTGATAAGTTTTTTAACCTTTTATATTTTCAACTTAATCGAGTTTTTTCTAGGAATAATAGATGTTTCAAATCTATCATACATCAAAATTCAGGAATTTTACTTCTAAATGACTTTTTTGTAATAGAAAAATGAAAATTATAACGTTAAAAGTTTAATTTGTTGTTTAATTTTGAATGTTTGATTTCCAGTTAGAAATTTTAATTGAGCAGTGAAATATTTCTAAATATTAAGTAATTGTTTTTTTTCTTTAGACATTTTCAAATTTGAGACTAGAACAATATTTTAAATTCTAATAAAAGCCTTTCATTATGTATATATATTTATTTTGAAGTTATTTTTAATTGAAAGTGGGTTATAAAGTTTTAATCGCGAGTTTCCATTTGTTAAACTTCTAAGACTTTCCAATTGAAACAGTTTAATTTTTAACGTTGAAATTGGGAAATTCTTCAATTTTAAACAAATTCTGAATCGTGTTGTGAAATCAATTATGATTCACTTGTGAATCCTTGGTGCCCACCTCAATTAAAAAAGAATCATAATTTATATTCGCAGTTGATTAACTAAAAACGATTTCTATCTAAAATTATAAATTTGAAACGCTTCGAATTTTTAATTTTCCAGGTCTTTAAAACTGCATTCTAAAATTCGAAATTGAAAAATGTACGCTTAAATATTAAAACTTAAACGGAAAATTCTGAAGTGAAAAATTGTCGAATTACGTACTGTAAACTGAATGATATAATAGGAAAAAAAGCAATTTAAGCAATTAAAAAAAACTGTTAAAATCAAACTTGGACCCATTTCTTTTCTAAAAATGCATAAATTTCTCGATCAAAAAATTAATTCACTGCCATTTGCCTATTTTTCCCAGCCTCACAAAATTCCCGGTCAATTCCCGTTCTAGCGCCAACCTGTTTCAAATAAAAATTATTAAGAAGATTTTACTTATTTTGCACATTAGTAATTTATAGCCTTTAAAATTGAATAGTTTTAGGTCAAACATGAAAAAGTAGAATAAAATTTTCTATTTATAGCGTTCCTATTACATATTGAACAATTTAAACCTCTGAACTTTTTTTCAAGTTGTTTAAAAACTTGTTTTTAAATACTTTTTGTGTATAAGAAACAATTTTCTTCCATCTAATAACTATTTTGGAGTAGAAAGAAGTGAAAAGAAACACAATTATAAAATCTGATTTTTTGTTTGTGCTTTCGTGATAAAGGAAACAGCTATTCAACATTTAAAAAAAAGTTTTCTTTTTATTGATGCTACGATGTTCCCTAAAGAGCTAATCGCAATTTCGAAAATATTTCAAGCCTTAACAGTCAAGACATTTGATATTTGTACTATTTAGTGTATTGAATAATTAAAAACTTAAAGCTGCTTAGATGTGCAAGAATTTTACATTGAAAGTATTCGATAATTTGTAAGTGAAACTTTTCAAATTATTTAGTTGCACATTGAAAACGTTTAAAGTTACAGGATTAAAAATGAAAGTCTTTTAATACTTGAATCATTATTTCAGAACGAGAGGAGTGCTTGACAGAACTGATAAAATATTTGGTTTCAAAAATTCTTTAAAAGGGTACTTTTTCAAGTGTTATTTCTTTTTTTAATAACTTGGCATCTTCACAGATTATTTATTTTGCCGAGAGAAAATAACACCTGATTTTTGTCCAAATTAAAAAAATGTATATTTAATGCTTCCTTAAGGTCAATTTTTTCAAAGTGTTTTTTTAATAAATTGACTTTATTATTGTTTCTGATTTCATTTTTCCATTAATGGATTATATTTTTCATAGAAAACATTGAAATCTGATTTATCTATGTTTATAAAATAATAATTAAAAGTAGGTACTTCTCTTTTTAAAATATTGATTCAGGAAAAATATTTGTCAAACTATAGAACGAATTTCTTGGCCTCAAAGATACAAATAGTAGTTCAATTTTGAAGACTTGCAATGGAAAATTCTTGAATTTTAACGATCTGCAATTTAAAACTCATTAATTTAGAATATTCACAATCAGAAGCTCTTGAATTTTGAAAGATGTATAAAAAAATAAATAAAATATAAATGACAATTAAATTAATTAATAAATTTAAATTCATTAATTTGAATCTAACAAATTTTTAATTAAAATTTATTAAATAACAAAATAAAATAAAAATGCATATAAATTGTCATGATTCTGAAGATTAAAGGTGAAGATTTCTCAAATATAAATCTTCCTAATTCATGAAATTTGAAATGCAGATCATGAAAATTAATGAATTTTCAATTTTAAAACATACAACTTTTGTAATTTTTATTTATAAATTCTTTAATTTAGATTTAAATCTTGAAGTTACGATTAAAAATTCATGAATTTTCAAGATATAGATTTCCAAATTATTCCATTGTTTAGACTTATGTTTCAAAGTATTAGGTTAAAAATTTTAAGTAATTTGGGGCCCAAAAAAGTCACATTTGAGAAATTTGAACGGGCATATTCACCAAATCGTTCTTTAAGGCAAATAAATTCACTTATGTTTTTTTATTTAAATATATATAATTTTTAGCCTCTGCTCTGAGAGTACAAAGTTTTCTGATTCAAAGTAGAGAAATCCTAACACCAAATACAGGTTTGACCTAGAGAGCAATTATAGATTTATTAACTTATTATTACGCCGCCATTCAACTCATTGTCAGTGATCGGAACGTAATAATTAAGAAATTTTAAAATACATGCGGGAAATTCATTAGTCGAATAGACTAAAGTATCTGTAGAAATTGCAAACTATACAAATATAAAAATATACACTCAATAATATTGAAGAACTATGTATCGATATTGAACTAAAAGTTTTATCTGTTTGAATAAAAACATAATATTGTGAAGTAAATAAATTGTTGCTTATAAAAGAATATAAAAAGATGAGAAATAACAAAGATATATTTGGAAATAATAAAATAACTTTATAAATATTAAAAAATATATGAAACAATAATATAAATTATATATTTAATTTTCTCTCTGGTATCTGTTAAAATAACCATGTTTTACGAGGCGTGAATATTTTACGTTTGTTATGAAATATAAAAACGCATTAATTGGCAATTTAATTTAAATTGAAATGGTTCTTATCCAAGCTAAGTTTACCATCAGCGCGCCTCGAAGGTGTGCCTAGAGTTGCTTACAGCGCTCCAAGTGGCTCTTGGCAAACTATTTCGATATGTGCTATCTACGGGGAGCGGTGGGTAGAGGGGAAGTGACTTTTTTCGTCGGACGCGCCGTCTATATTTATGGCGGGCAACTAAGCTCGCACCGCATCTACGTTTATAATATCTATGGTTTGGACGTAACACCGGAGATGAGGTGGGAGATTCTTTTCTATCTTTCTACCCACTCTCCACTACGCCAGGGAGGGGGAACAATTAGCCTAGGTCCAGAGAGAATTTACTTCAAGCTAATAAAGCGTGTCCTATTTGGCCATGGCTATGTAGAATAATAGTTTTAGGACTTGTAGTGTATCGTCGATATATAATATTGTGTCATGGTCTAACATTTTTGGTTAGGAAAACGAATTGGATTGGAAAAAAGAGAGGTTATCGTACGCGAGATAGGTGGAAGCACAATGGAGATGGCGTTGTCTATCAAGATGAAAGGCGCGAATTGTGATTTAAATTTGAAAATAACAGAAATGTGAAACTGAACGGAACGAAAAATGGCGAATAGAGCTCCTATTTGTATGATTATATAAAAAGGTTAAATAAGTAGGTTATTGTTTTTAAAGAATTATAAGATAGGAAGAAAAATTTTGTTTTTAGGGTTGTAGAGGAAAGGTACTATACTGAACGGTGGTAAGAACCCGTTTTTAATTAAAGATGACGAGTTGTTTTCTGGAATCTGAGTAACCAGGGCAGGCCCATAGCACGTGATTGATATCCTCGTTAGGGAAACCGCACAAAGCGCACCCCAAATCATCGATAAAATTTTTTCTAGCTAGACTAGCAGCTAGGTTGTAGTGATTGGCCCGTAACCTTGAAATAATTATTATTGATTTGCTATCGAGTTTATATTTGTGGAACCATGGTTTGTTAAATTTCGGTGAATCAAAAAAGGTTTTAAAGTAATATTGGCCAATTCCTGAAGATTCCGAGGCTTTACACCCCAAGCTTCTAAGGCAGAGTTTAGATGTAGGGGAAGGATTATTGGCCAAATATCTGTGTGTGGGAGTTTTATATCCAGAAAGGTTCCATCTTTAGAGGAAATTTTAGCCAAATTGTCGGC
>NC_046660.1:139240933-139246453 GCF_010883055.1 Belonocnema kinseyi
AAGTTTTGACAAGCTTGAAGTACACTTTTTGAGTCGGAGAAAATTAGTGAATTGGGAATGTTGTTATCCAAGATGTACTGAATTGTCTCACTAATCGCTAGTACTTCTGCTGAGTAGATAGAAGCGTGTTCCGAAATCCTCATTTTAATTTCTACATTTAATTGCGGGGAATATACAGAAACCCCAACAAATGATTCTGGGAATTTTGAGCCGTCGGTGAAAAAGTGGGCAAAATCCGGAAATTTAAGTATAATCAAATTGTTTAAAACTTCTTCAGGGTATTTACTATGCTGTAAGGCTAAGCCTATTTGTAAATTGATCGCTGGTTAGAAAAACTTCAATGGGTAGGGACTTAAGAAATGTAACGGAGTGGCTGAGTTTAAGACTCTGTCTTTATAACCCTTAAGTTTGTAGAAAGATTTTAGAAGGAAAAAGCTCTTATGCAGGTTGAATAGAGTCAAAACATTTTTTGTTATGTAGTACAGGTTATATAAAATAGAATGCACTGGGTGGTTAGATGTAAGGAATGTTTTTATTTAGAATTTGTCAGATAGTAGTTGAAATCTGGACTTTATGGAGAGTTCTTTTAGTTCAGCTTGCATAACAATGATAGGTGCTGATTTTCGGCATCCGGAGATAACACGTAAAAATCTATTGTGCAGTTTGTTCAGTTTCCTGAAAAACATATCCCCACTATAAATGGATAGAACGTGACTGCCATAGTCAAAAGAGCTCCTACACAGAGAACGGAATAAGATTTGGAGTGTTTGGAGGTGAGAACCCCACCAAGTACCACATAAGCACTTCAAAATGTTGATGACCTGATTACCTCTATTGATCAGTTTTGAGAAGTGTAACTCCCAAGATAAGGTACAATGAAAAATGATCCCTAAAAAATTAGCTGACTCAGATGAATTAATGGGTTGGTTGTCAATAGATATATGGACATTATCTGGTAAGTTTTTGATTGGGATTGGAAAAATGACTAGTTTTGATTTCTGTGGGGAAATAGATAAACCCCTTTCCTTCAGAAGGTTATTTATGTTGGTTAAACTTTGTTGGAGAACATGAATACATTCCTCCAATTCGTATGATGTAAAATAAAGGACTATATCCTCGGCAAATTCTAAAATTTTGCAGCCAGGGTAGATGTTTAAATGTAGTTTCCGCGTGTAAATGGTGTACGAAACCGGATTGAGAATGCAGCCCTGCGGGAGGCCTTTTTTGATAGTGAATGGGCCTTTATTTTCGCCATTGACTCTAAAGAAAAGCCTTCGTTTTTGAGTTACATTAAAAATGAATTTACAGATTTTAATAGGAAGACCAATCTCCAGTAGGTCATTAGTTAGAATATTTGGAATGACATTTTTATATGCGGCTTTTATGTCCAAGAACAGACAGGCTGTATATTGATTTTTAGCTTGGGATAAATACAATTTCGAGGAGAGGATCGCCAGGTTATCAGCACAGGAACGGTTTTTTTTAAAGCCATACTGGGACGGAGGAAGGATTTTTTGATTTTCTAGCCAATAAATAAGTCTATTCAGGATCAGTTTTTCTGCGATTTTTAAAAAACAAGAGGCTAGCGCTATTGGTCTAAATTTCTTTCTATCACTTTTAGGAAGAAGGAATATTAAGAAATCTTTCCAGAAATCAGGGAAGATACTTTCATTAATTATATGATTTAAGATATGTAGTAGATGGAGAAGGGAGGCTTTTGGAAGGTTTGATATTACTTAAAAACTAATTTTATCGAGTCCAGGAGAGGATTTGAGTTTCAAACCTTTCAGAATAGAAGCCATCTCCTGAAGAGTGAAGGGTTGATCAAAAATTTGAACTTGCTGTAGAGCAGCATAGTCATTTGGAGGAAGGGAAGTAGGAGTATTGTTATAAAGAGAGGAATTGTTTAC
The DNA here is from genome assembly GCF_010883055.1 of Belonocnema kinseyi. Classification (NCBI taxonomy): domain Eukaryota; kingdom Metazoa; phylum Arthropoda; class Insecta; order Hymenoptera; family Cynipidae; genus Belonocnema; species Belonocnema kinseyi. The sequence continues at coordinate 139,242,844 of NC_046660.1, forward strand.
TAAGAAGAAGTTTGGGAGAGAACGAATCACTACATTAGAAAAATCATTTGACATCGCTAAGAAGCTCTCGATATAGGCGTTTATATTATCTAGTGTATCCAAGTTTATAGAGCTAGAGGTAGGTGATAATGGGTTCAATAGTCTGTGACGAAACCCTCTTATTTTATTCCAAACATTAGAAATAGGGGAATTGAGTGACAGGGATTTACAGTATGCTCTGAAACTGGTACGTTTAATGACTTTAAATCTTTTTGTGGTTAATGCCTGGTATTTTTGGAAATCAATAAAGTTTTCGTAGTTAGAGGAGGCCATGTAGTGTTTAAATTTTGCTAATCTTATTAATCTTATTAATTTTTTCCTTGGAGGCTTTCTATCCAATTTGGGATCCGCCTTGTGAAGGGCATCATCTATATCCTTTACAAAATTGTAATATGCATTTTTAATATCACAAGGAGATTTTAATTCAGGAAAATTGCCATCATTATGGATTGAAGACAAGAAAGATTTGAAATTTTTCCAATCAACTCTTTTTAAATTATATTTGTGTGAGAAGAATTGGTGGTATTTGAAAGGAATACCGATATTTATTTTCAACGGGAAGTGATCACTACCCATTTTATCTTCAAGAACTGACCATGAGGCAATTAATTTTAAATGACTAGAAACTATCGTTAAATTTATAGCTGATTTTTTCTACCCTGGACGACGAAACAGAGTCGATTCCCCGCTGTTAATAACAAATAGATCCGTGTCAAACAACGCATCAAAAATTGAATTTCCTGAGGGACAGGAGGATTCACATTCCCAAGATCGGTGATGTGCATTGAAGTCTCCTCCAACAAAGATAGGAGAAAAGCTTAAAGTCGAGTCAAAGAAAGTCCGCCAATTAATTGATCTAGTAGAAGCGCAGGGATTCCTATAAAGGTTTACGATGAGTAACTGACCCAGGTCAGTTGGAATGACCACTGATAATGTATCGAGGGTGCCATCTATACAATAGATCGTATCTATTTGTTTGAATGGAATGTCATTTCTAATGGCTATCAAAAGACCACCCCCCAATCGACCAGGGCCATCCTTCCTTATAACATTAAAACCCCTGAGAATAAATCTGGACTGGGGATTAATCCAGGTCCCACTCAAGAGAATTACATCAAATTTGTGTGAGATTTTTTCCAGTGAGCCTTTCTTCGGGAAAATACCTTGACAATTCCACTGAAGAATATTTAAAGAGCTCTCCGTAGCCATTATCTAAGGTGAAATATTGGGGGTGGCGATCTGTGAGGAAGGTATAGAATTATGAATCAGAGGGGAAGTGGAGAAGGAATTGAGATTATTTAGCATGGCTAGGAAGGGGGCCATTTGGTTACACAGCTGTGACAGAAAAGTCATCATCTGAGTAAGACTTTCGGCAAACTGGGGAGGAAGAGATAAATTGGAAGGAGGAGAGGAGGTAGCACCATGAGGGTTAACATTTATCTGTGAAACAGGGATATTAGTTGCATCGATATTATTGGAAAAATTAGGCACTGTTATAAAAGGACTCGAGGCAATTTTTCGGTTTCTTGAGTTTTCATGGGAAGTTAAAGGTGCGCCATGTTGTTTATCCTTATATTGAACCCGTGATTTTGGTTTTGAGAACGATGTGATAGATGCAAAAATTTGATGTAGACCTGAAGTGGAATTACCCGTGGCAGAGTCAAGGTCCACGTCTCCGAGGTTCGGGAAGTTTGAATAGATAAAGTTAGGCGCCTGTGGAGGAACAGAAGTAGATTTTAGTGGCCCTTTAAGCAGCGATTTTATATCGAAGGTAGAATTACTTGCTTGCGCGCGTTTCTTCTCTTGATGGAAAAGGCGTGTAGCATCATTAATAGGGATATTTCTTAAGGCTGCGATCTTTCTGATAGAAATTTGGTCTACATAGACTGGACATTTCTTCATAGACTGGACATTTCTTGTCAGAAGCTCCAGTGTCGTGGGGAGTTCCACCACAAGAACGACATCGAGGGTTTTTGCATTGTTTTGCAACATGACCGAATCTGCAGCATTGGTAGCAGATTCTTGGTTGGTTGGGAGATATAGGGATCAACTTTAACTCACAGTTGGAAGATGTCAATGAAATCTGGGACCTCCTGACCTTCAAATCTAATCTGCATCGTTTTTGTCTGGACGAATTCTCCCTTGTCATTCTTAACAACAAAGCGACGAGCACTAATAACTGGGCATTTGGAACTTGTGACAGAGTATCTGATTATATCCTCATTGGATATTTCCATAGGAATATCGCGCACTACACCCTCACGAGCGACCCGATAGTTAGGGATAAATGCAGTGAGATTAGATTTGGCCAAGAGAACCGAACTGTCAATGATCTTGTTGGCACTTTTACCATCGTGACATTCTACTAGGACTCTGGAGAAACCAGATTTCACAATATGTTTTATTAGTCCAGGAAAAGAAGTGCGGAGAACCTTCCCAACCACCATGACGTGTTTGGGTTCGCAATATTTTGTAGGTTCAACAGTTACAAAGAAGGGACCTTTATTATGGACTGCATATCTGTTTTTTATCAGTTGCTCATAGGAGTTGAAAGCTCCCGAATCATTTCTGTGGTGGATTTTGCTTTTCTCTGAAGAAGCATCGAGCAGGTGGGAGGAGTTTCGCTTCTTCGGTCTCTCTTTTGACGAGTTGAGGTTAGGGGTGACAGTACACGTTGGCGAGGTACTCAGATTCCGTACATTCTGGGATTGTTGGATTTCATTACTCAGGTTTTGGAGGGAGTTACTCACCATGTTCTCATCCAATTCAGAATCAAAATCCACATCCATGAATTTGGTTTGCAAGCCAATGTTGTGAGTGAAATTGTCGTTGTCTGGGGGATCCGATTTCCCAGAGGGGTTTGCCATGTTTTTGGCGTAGGCATTTTGGCCTTTCTCACAAAGTGGACCACCTATCTGCGATCAGTATCAGGTAATACAGGGTCAGGAAAATAAGGAGGAAAGTGGAGGTTTAAAGAAACGACACTTTAGCACAGCAAGTGCTATTATCGCCTTAAGAAACACCAGATCACAGAGCAAGTAAACAACCCTTGACGGCGGCTCAGACGCAACTCCAGGTGGGAGATTGCTTATGCCGTGTATTTGATTTCGACCGACTTACCGCAGCGCGCCCTGTTTGCCTTAGCCTTCCGGGAACTAAAATTAAAGGTCCAAAAGCGCGCCCTGTTTGCCTTATTGTTATTTTTCGGGAACTAAAATGAAAGGTGGTTTACCTGCTACTCACTTGGTAAAACAGGGTATAATTAGATAAAGTTGGTAGAGAAGATCGGAGTTGGTAACAATTATATATAATAAAATAATAAATTAAGAAAAATGTATCAAATCTACTCCTTTAAACTTAATTATTTAACTAAGCTTTGGCTTTAATGCTTTTTTCAACTAGAAAATGTTATAATAATAAAGATTATTTTTCATTTATTATCTCCAGTTCTGAGAATAATATAATAATGAATTAATTTATAATTAATACTGTGAATAATTATACCTAATTATTTTAATCCATGTTATTTAAATTTAAATTCATTATTGTGTTTTTAAAGATAAGGAGTTTA
>NC_046660.1:139246553-139248993 GCF_010883055.1 Belonocnema kinseyi
AATCGTAGACTAAAATTCTACATCTTTCGGTTCAGCTGAAAGAAAATCTGAATTAGTAGTTACCATTTTTATTTTTTTTAAAGTTTAATAATAATTGATATAACTATTATTTTTCGTGGAAGTTTTCCTGATTATCGATACGATAAATTATTAATACTAATTTGCAAAGCTTTTTACTAAATATTTGAAATGCGACATTATATTTATAGTTAATTAAGTGGTTAATAATTACTAATATTTCATTAAATAACAAAGCTTTAACTTTGACAAATTTTCAATTGTAAAATTGTAATCGCTTCGAATGAAAAATTATTTTTCAATTACATTATTCAATTTTTATCACTCTGAATTAGTCTAATTTAAAAAATTCAAGTTGTTCATTTGTTTTTCAGAGATTCTGATACAAAAATCGTTTAATATATGTTTTTTTTTTTTTAATTTCAAGCAAATTCAATTAGAAATTAGTCAATATCGTAAAAAAATTTTAAATCTTAGTATTTGATATGTGCATACAAATGGGAGAGAAACACTGTCTTGATTTGAAAGAACACCGTTAACTGCATTTTGGATAAGGCCCTTGAGCCATCTACCGTTAATTGCTTCAGGTGACTTTATCCGATTTGCAGTGAACGGTGTTCTTCCAAATCACGGCAGAATAGGCATGTCGTTGCCGGATCTAAATAACGAGCGGGCTGTTCTACCTAGATCTTGGATTGCTAAACCTCTATTGCTTTTACAATCCAACATGGTCCACTCCCCCTTGTAACTTATGATCAATCCCCGCGCCAAGTTAGGTAGCATGTGGCTAGTCCCCTCCTATTCCTGTGTCTATTAGAGGCGGTGGAGCCTTGCCAAGGGGACACAGGGGCCACTGCCTCCCATAGAAATCATCCAGCGAGGGCCAAAGTCTTGATTTGCCTACTCGTAAATAAAATGCTTAAACTCATTCAATCGCAGGATGTAGAAGTCTTTCAATTCTTTCTTGCTTTGTTTAATCCTTAAAATCTATCTGGAATCTATGTGGAATAATAGAAGCCTTTCCAAATTATTTTATATTTATCCGAAACCTTTGCGAAACCTGTGAAATTGTTCCGATTTCTATGGCATTTAACCGTTCTTTTAATAATGTCATTGTAAGTTTTAATAATGTCAGCTTTTAATAATATAAATTTAAGTCAAAATCAATTACACTTAAATAAGTTACTGCACATTTTTGAATGGACATACTTTGACGTGGTAGATCTTTAACCATTTTTAATAAAATCATATGGTAATTATTACATCAAGAATGTAAAGATTCATTAAGAAATATTAACCATCCTAAATTTGTAATGTGCCAATGGCGTAAAACACATCGGTATTTTGCAAGTAAATAGTCGCTAGCGCATCTGGAGTACGGTGGGACGACACCTTGTAAGATTTGACAAGCTTACGCCTGTGGCGTAGAAAATATCTGTAATGCAGCTAATCCATTTATCGTTCGGGAAACTATCCTTTGAAACAGTCAGGCCTGACGTTGTAAAAAGTAGAAATATAGGCGGGAAGTCTCTAGGACAGTGGTCGGCAAACTTTTTGCTCAATTTTCAGGTATGGTCAGGTTCCACTCGACGTAATTTTTTCTACTACTTTCCGGTCTATTTATGTACCTCAGTGTGAGTGAACTTACTCCAGCAAAGGTTCTTTTGTCCACAGGCATGTCAAAGTAAGGACATTTTCGAACTTTTAATTTTTTAACTAGCGATTTGAAAATAGCATTATCAGCATCTGCGAATTTTTCCGATTCCAATGATATATTACTTGCCTAGAAAAGTTGACAATTTGAGAAGTATTTAGTATTAAATTGAGTGTAAAGCTGATGTTCCTTGATATTATACTCCTTCAAATATTTAACTTTTCTAGGCAAGTAATATATCATTGGAATCAGAAAAAGTCGTAGATGCTAATAATGCTATTTTCAGATCGCTAGTTGAAAAATTAAAAGTTTTAAAATTTCCTCACTTTGACATTTCTGTGGATAAAAGACCCTTTCTGGAGTAAGCTCACTCGCACTAAGGTACATAAATAGACCGAAAAGTAGTAGAAAAAATTAAGTTGGGTGGAGCCTGACCATACCTGGAAATTAAGCAAAAAGTTTGCCGACCACTGCTCTAGGTCCTAGGAGTCTAGGACTCTCGGTAGATTACTGGGGATGAGTATTCCATGATGGGGGTGAACTTCAATATTTATTTCTGTTCTTATCGAATTTTCTTATCACGTTTATTATGATTTACAGAAGTTGTTCTTTTCAAGGGAAGAACTTTCCGATAAATTCAATATAAATGAATGGCAATTTTTTAAACAACATACAATTGTTTAGAATTTGCCAGTTATTATTCTCATTATGAAAATGTGAATTCATCCAACAATGTATTTTTCATATTTTTTAAATATTAATGAAACG
>NC_046660.1:139249093-139255182 GCF_010883055.1 Belonocnema kinseyi
TTAATATGCATAATGAAATTAAGAAAAATTCAAGATCTGACATACAAAATTGTATTTATTCAAGCGAGACGTGTACGCAAAAGTATTTTAAATTATATTTGATATGCGCAAAAGAAACTTAATTGTTAATTAAGCGTCAAACACAATCGTAAAAATCTGTTTTTCGGATTCAGGGGGTCTAAAAACGTGGACATTTGACAAAAACTGGGCGAACCAATTTTCCAGAAATCTAATACCTTCTCTGAAGAGAATGTAAAAATCGAGAATTATTCTAGATCAATCTTAACTCTTAAAGATCTACACCCCTTTTCTCACATTACTTGCTTCCACGCTCAGTGAGTCACGCCTACACCACGAAAGGTTTATAGAAATAATAAAATAAGAGACTAAAAGCGTATATTCGCTGGAAAAGCAGCGAAATTTAGCTGTAATTGAATGAAATTTCCCTGATCAGCAGCTACATTTCACTGTTTCAGCAGTGTATATACGCTGATTTAAATTAGACATATACTGATTCAGATTTAGAGAGTACAAAGAAGACGAATTTTCAACAAAATACAGGAATGTTCAACTCAGAAAGGACAATTTTTATAAAATAGTTTCATTTCAAGTGAAAAATATAAATTTGAATTTTCAACTAAATTGAAAAAATATTCAACTGGATTCGTTATTTTTTTTTAAACTTTCAACAAAATAGCTTCATTATCAACTGCGTTTAGTTGAATTTTCAGTTAAATAAATCATTCTATTGACCAACAAGGCGAATTGTTAACAAAATCCATGAATTTTCAAGGCAATAGCATTTGAATTTTTAACTACAAAGTTTAATTGTTAATCAAGAAGACGAACTATTCTACCAAAAGGACGAATTTTCAACCAAAATAAAAACTCATACACGCGCTCTGCGCGCGAATCACTACTTTGCTTGCAATTATTTTATTTGGGAATAAAGTTCAATAAAATACCACGATAATCATTTTTACTTTCAGAACTTCTATTTGTACACGGATTCGCGTGCGTACCCTCTCACGATGCAGAATAAATGATTGTGCAACACTAAACATTTTTATCAAATGTTTAGGCAAATGCGAGTACTTCCAATAACCTCGTATATAGCCGCATTGTAATTTAACTGTACTAAAATTAATGCACTGATTTTAGGCCCGCCTTAGTAAAAGAAAAAATTTCAAATGCGCATAGAATGTGAATTTGAGAGATCTCTGTTTCAGCGTGCATTTAAACATAAAAAATCTGCTCGCTACGCGGGCACATTCTCATCTCCTAGGGCGCGCAACTGTTGGTTCTCGCGCTTCGCGCTAGGTCTTTATATTTTCGCACATTCTTGCGTAAAAATTTTTAAATTAAGACTCAAAACATCCACCACTGTAAATTTGTAATTGTGAATTCTCTTTCGTTAAAAGAGAGTTTGAGCGCACCTACAGCACGCGACTGATGGCAATCTCACTCCGCACTTAGTCTTTGCATTTGTTCCGCATTTCTTGCGCATTCGGGCACAGACCTTTTAAAATCAAAGGTGAACGGACCGACAACTGTAATTTTGTGATTTTGCACTCTCCTTTGTTAAAGCTCTTTTGGCTTTAATGAACACATTCTCATCACGTATCTCGTGCTTCGCACTCGATTTTGTCCAACATGTCAACTTTTCTACATTATACACAACACTTTTATATCAATTATAATACATTTTTATGTAACTCTGCCTGGGATTACTTATTAAAAAATTGCAAAATAAAAAGCAAATTGTATTTATCTTGATTATTTTTGTATTTGTTTCTTATTTTGCTTTAAATTGTATTCTAAGTTGCTCTGAAACATGTATCATTTCAATAAATGTTTATCATTACAATTCATAATATGCATACAAATTGAATCATACTAATTCTTATTTCCTTATTTTTATAATTTTTTATTTTTAATGTTGTTTTTTACGATTAAATAAAAACTACTACGCATCTGCATAGGGTCTAATACAGGAACCTATATAGGTTATTATATAGGAACCTATGTTCTCTTTCGTCTTTTCTGTGCTTTTTCCAAAAAGTGCATTTTTGCATTTTTATTTTATGTTTTACGATTAAAAGAAGATCTACTCGTCCAATCGAAAAATGATTAATAATAAATTTATGAATCTTTTTAGGCGAACAACTGTTGTCTGGTAATTTAAGTTCATACCTTGTGTCGTTTTTTAAACAAATTTAATATTTCTATTTAGAATGTTATTTTTTACGACTAAAGCAAAAACTAACTGCACGGAGAAAAATGGATGTTCAAAAGTAAAATCTAGATATTCTTGGTTAACATATTATATGTTTAACTATAGGACAACAATCTAGATGTTCGAAGTTAGCATCTGTAGATGTAATTTGAGGAGTTTACTTATTTATGGTCATTTAAGGAATTAATTGATAACTTATTTGTGAATTTTAAATTAAACTTAAATGTTCGTACACGAACGAAAAACAGATAAGGGGTATAATATGTCGACCAGATGATGCTATCAAAAATTATAGCCCTTTTTTGGATGAACAATTTTTGTCTCATTTTTTTCGTAACTTATATCGAAAAGTGATTCATTATCAATTTGTAGTTCGTTCCAGGGCGCGCAATTTGAGCTTTTTCACTTTTTTCGTATCTTGCATAGTTTGACCAAAACATGGAATTTTGGAATTTTTCATTATTTTTTGTATGATCAAATTTGGAATTTTCAACTTGTTGACCAAATTGAAAAAGTTGTTGTCATAATCTTGTAGGGCTTTCAAAAAGCAATGTTTTTTTTCTCCAGACTTTTTTTCTTATAATGCGTTGTTTGGCCTAAATTGTTCATTTTAGTTTTTTTTTGGATTTTGAAAATGCTATAAACTCTAGTAATTTTTGATTTTTCGAAAAAAGTAATTAGGATAAATTGTTAAATTTTGTTAACACTATGAATAACCATACAAAGAATTTTTGAATTTTTAAAAAAGTGGTCTCAAAAATATTTAAAAAGTGCCCACTTTTTGAATTTTCATCCAAAATGGCTGGCTAACGAACTTGACCTTTAGTTTAGAACACTAAACGAGTGTACCAAAGGGCAATCTAATAGATTACTTTTTTCAAAAGTTATCGTGTTCACAGACAGACAGACATACAGACATACAAACAGATAAGCACGTTCGTAAAAACTTGTTTTTCGGATTCAGGGGGTCTCAAAATGTGGACATTTGACAAAAACTGGGAGGTGAAATTTTACACAAATCTAATACCTTCTCTGATGAGAATGTAAAAATCATATTAGAATAAGTGATAATAATACTGGTCATATGTTCGACTTATTAATCATAGTAAAATATATGGAGAAAAGTATTGCAAGAAAAAATATATGTACTACAGAAAATCTTGATGAAGCAAAATATTTAACTGAAGAGATTATGAAATTACTTTAAGAAATTAATAAAAATAGATACTTACTGAAACTAATGAAAATGAAAGTTTTTACCATTATAGAGTTTTAATTTCTTTTTTAATTCTTATTAAATATATAGTGCATACATTTTCTTATAAAAATTAATTTGTTTAAAATGTTCAAATGGTTCAAAATCTAAAAAAAAGTTAAGTTCTGAATTTATTTATGAAATTTATTTGTATAATAAATTATTATCGTAAATTTGCAAGGTGTCGTAGGAAAATGTGATTAGAAATATATTCTATGTTGATTCCGTAAACAAATTAGGCCTATTTTTCAAAAAATGTCCAAACTATTAATTTGCTCATGAAAGTAGTTTAAATAATAAATCTTGAAAATGCGATTATTATAATTAATCGGAAAGACGTTCTTAATTAAATTTGTAAAAAAACTGACCCTATTCGTTTGAAAAATAGCTAAATTCTGAAGTTGTTATAAAAGTTCTTTAAATAATTAACCATTCTTGTAGATTTAACAAATACCTTAGGAAAGAGTCATCGCAAAGACAATCATAGTTAACTTCGTAAGCAAATTGTGTTTATGAATTGAAAAATACCTCATCTCTCAATATGTTTATGAAAATTGTTTAAATGATTAATAATTATTATAAATTTACAAAGTATCGTAAGAAATGATCATCGAAAGACAATTTTAGTACAGATCTTCGAATGGATAAGTGAAAAAGCTATTGCTAATCTTGAGACTAGACTTGGACAAACAGGTACCAAGTTGTCACCTTTCCAGAAACCTGAAAACACAGGTCGACGAAGGCAGGTAGTAAAATCGCATGCTCCCTCCCCCTCAACCATGGCGCTCTGCGTGCAACCGCACGGCTTGCACGCTCCAAAATTCGGCCCTTATTTTAAATGAACTGGTTGAAATTAAAAAGTTTAAAATTGCATTGTCTAAAATAAAAATAAATAAAAATTCGAAGTTTTTGATTGGTTACAGTTTTAAATCTCTGAATTTTCACATTGAATACTGAATTAAAACATTTACAAACATTGAAACATTCAATTTAGTTTTCGTTTGCAAATTCTCGAATTTTAATTGCTTCATATTGAAAATTATTTATTTTTAAAAAATTTCAACTTAACATTTTCCAATTTTGAAATTTTTGAACCAGTTTCTGATTTGACTTTGAGGTCGCCTTAAAAACTTGAATAATTCTTGATTAACTTTCATGCTTAATTATCTCTTCCAAATATGAATAGGAAATGTTTTATTTTTCTATCAGCAATTTGAAAATATTATATTCGAAATGTACGTTTATTTGCGATTCCAACGATATGTTACTTGCAATGAAAAGATTAAAATTAGAATAAGTTGTCGCAGATATGCTTATTGTTATTTTTCAGCAATTCCCGTAGTCGTTTTCAAAGAAATAATCATTAATATACAATTTTAATTTTTATTATGAGTTTTAAAACAATTTTCAATTGCTTAAACAAATGTAAACTATTTAAACAATCATTTATTCCCCAGAAATTTAAAAAATGATCTTATTTTCTTATTGAAATGAAATATTTTGTCATTGTTTGGAGTAGTAAATTTGTCTAAAAACATTACGTAATTATTTGAAGAATTAATTATTGTTCATTTTCAAAAATTTTTCAATTGAGCCAGAGATGTCCCATTTTATTCAAATTGGTATCAGATGCTACTTTCTGTTGAATAATTATATTATTTTAACACATTTATTTCATTGTGTAATAATTTTTTTTTCTTTAAACAATATTTATTTGCTAAAGCAGTTTTTTCGGTAACTAAAAGAATTGCAATAAAATAGAATACATAGCATTATGTTTCTGACTTTATAGCGTATAGAAAGAAAAAATGTACCACTTTTTAATTGTTTAAACAAATACTTAATTCCAGAAGAATGCTTTCTAGGTTTTTCCCCAAGTAATTGAGGGGTTCAAAATTAAAAGGCCTTGCATAAATATGGGTCATATATCTCTCAAACTTAAGACTATGTTGTAGAACCGTTTGCAGTTTAATATTTAGTAATTTGCAATCGTGTATGTTACATTGAAATATTTAGTACTTATATTACTGTTTTCTTCCATTTTATTTGAATAACTGTACACTTTAAGGTAGTATTTTGTGTGTATATATTAGTTATATTTTCTCAAATATGTGACTCTAATTTCAAGGTAAAAGTGCCATCAATCATTTAAACTTTTAAATCGTACAATTAAAAATAATGTTGTAAAAAGCTCTGAATAAAAAGTTTGTAACATTTGAAAATGTTCAAGCATTTTTCTCACATTAATATTTTGCCTGACAAACAATGCCACTGATAATAAACAATGAAGTTCTTGAAAGTATTTTTTTTCAAATATATATATAATTAAAAATTTGTCATAAGGACAACCGCAGGATTTCGCCGGGAGCGGGTGCTAATCTGAATAATTGCACCCGCTTCCAGCGAAATCGCGGTAAAATTTCAGCCATAACCACGTCTCACAACCGTGAGATAGGTGGTTACAGCCTGAAAAGGAATCAATACGACGATCCAGCGAAAGCCTCGTGCACCCTAAGAACACGGAGCGACCCAAGGACAACCGCCTTATGCATTTTTCCCGCAAGTGTTCTAGCATATTGTTGACACGCAGGGATGCTT
>NC_046660.1:139255282-139260957 GCF_010883055.1 Belonocnema kinseyi
TTTTTTAGCTACAAACTGTATATTAATTAACACAATCTGTAACTGATAAACATATGTTATAATAGTTCCTTAATTTTAGCGTTTTAGAGAAAAATTGAAGGTATTATAATTTACAATATACTATTTTTTTGTTTCTAAAGAAATCTCAAAATTCTTTATAAAGTGGACAAATTGGATTTATCCCCTGCTTGATTTTATACAGGATATTGAATTTTGATAGCATTCAACATTTCAAAGAGAAAAATGTTTAGCTCTGTCATAATTAAAATAAACAAAACTTTTCAGTCATTAAAAAATAGGTGAACATAAAACTTTTTCCGGTGATGTATTAAAATTATAAGTCATAATTTATGATTTATAGCATATAAATAGCTACGTAACGATATAATATTTAAAATTTTAATTTTAAAAATAAATAATTAGTTTTCATTATATAACTACTCACTAATAATTGTGACTCATTAGAATAATTATATAATAAACACTTAATATTCGAGTGGTAAATTAATATGCAGTACATCATTTACATTTATGGTAAGTCCTGTAATTGTAACTGCGGTGGTAACTCATTTTTAAAATTTTCTAATTTCAGCAATTACCGACGCGGAACGTCTGAAAAATGCCGAAAACTGCGAAGTAACTCCGAGGAGTTGACCCACAAACCAAGAGGGCGCTTTTAGCAGTCGAATTTTGACGTAGTCTCTTATTCCATACATGAGCAATCTCCCAACTCATCTCTGATAACACCGTGTATTCTTAAATCATGGCCATGTGTAACAGCATGCGCTGTTTTAGAACAATACTAGACTTGTAATATAACACTAGGAGTCTTGCGCGCGCCTATTTATCTTTTTATGAAAAAGAATAAATGAAAAGCCTATCTTTTCTATGTTATATGTACATATTTAATGAATGTTACAAAATATTAGTATAAAATAATGCAAGACATCAAGGGATGAGTTCTGTATCTGAAACTATAGTTAATCTTTTATAATAGGATTTCAACGAATTCTTTATTTTTAGGTAGAAAATGAACTATTTTCTTCCAAATGAGCTTTTTTTATTAAAGATTAATTTATATATAATATTGATAAATAGCATTTACTACGATTTTGTAGCTCACTTTGATGATAATCATATTCTTTAAATAATGAACTTTGCATTTTTACACCACAATTTTGATAAATCAATGTAGTAAAATTTTTGCACGCGCATTGTAATAATCAACAATGACCTTATATGTTGAAAAACACATGTAATAAGCTTGTTGCCACTTGGTAAACTCTTCCCTGAAAATCTTGGTAAAGTCTCCCCAACATTAGTTCATGCGTTCAATATCATAAAATTTTTAGTAATAACTGTTTCATTATTCCGATTTTTACCAAATCATTACAGTACTTTGTAAGGCAAATTTCTGCCAATTTTCGATTATTGGGCTTAGTTAAGTCTCCCACTTTCCCCTGGACTTATCACATTAAAGTTTATGAAAAACATAAATTTTTTATTTTAAATTAAAATAATAATTATTATATTTCAAATTACATTAAAATTAATGAAATATTGTATTCAAAATAACACTTTCAACAAATAACTATTTGAAAAATTATCATGTGGGGTGAAGGTGTTGTAAAAAATTTGATTGATGGTGGTAGATGGAGGGTCAAGGTGTTATAACTGTTTTACAGAAAAATAGTCTTTTGACTTAAAAGTTTAAGAAGTGAAACAAATTTTTTTATTTCCTAATTGGCAATTCTTTATTTTTTTTAAATTAGTCTTTCTAGTTGAAAAATTCATAATTTTAGTTAAAAATTCATCTCTTTGGTTAAAAAATTTACTATTTTTTTCGGAAATGAATTAATTGGTTGGCTACTTTTTAATAATACATTAATTGGCTACTTTTTAATTAATACATTAATTGGCTACTTTTGGTTGAAATTCGAATTTCTTATAGAAAATTAATCCTTATGATTGAAAATTCGTTTCCTTATTTTACAAAGCATCTCTTGGCAGCATCTGCATTCGTTGAAATATCAAATATTACATTTTCTATCTAAAATTCATATTTGCAGGTTAAAAAGTCAACTACTTTTTTGAAAATTTATATGCTGGTTCGAAAATTCAACTCTGGTTAAAAATTTAAGTATTTTGTTGAAAATATTTTCTTTTTGTTTTAAGATATCCACCACTGCATTTCCATTGAGAATAATTTTTTTTAATGCAACTCTTTTTGGTTAAAGATTTTTTGTTTGTTTGAAAATTTGGCCATTCAGTTTAAAATTTATATTGGTAGGGTGAAAATTAAACTATTTGATTAAAAGTTAAACTATTTGGTGTCAAATGCAAATCTTTCATTGAAAAGCCAAATTTTTAACAAAACCGTTTACACTGAAAATAAAAAAGTTTATTTTTCAGTTTTAAAACATTAACGAATTTGCAATCAAATAGTTACTTTTTCATCCAAAAATATATAATTTTAACAAAATGGTTAAACTTTTAAATAAGTATATAAATTTTGAACCAAAAACTAAAAAATATGATTATTCTAAAACAACAACAGCTGAATTGAATAATAAAATTCATTTCAAGAAAATTAAAAAATTTTTCACCAGAAATACATTTTTAACTAAAATAATTAATCTTCTAAAAAAAATTAATTTGTAAAAGTTCGTTCAACTTCAAAACAATTAGAGAAATGTCCAACAAAAAAGATTAATTCTCAACCAAAGAAAGAAAGAATTTTAAACTAAAATGATGAATTTTCAACCCATAAAAGATCCATTTTTACTCATTTAGTTTAACATTTAACCAAGTAGTCGAATGCAAATAAAAAATACAAATTTTAAACAAAATAATTGAGTCTTCAACAAAGGAGCTTTAACAAAAGATAATTCACAACTACCAAATTACAGTTGTAGATGTATATGTGCATATATTATCGTGCGCAAAGCTCTAGAACGAACAAAGAAAAAAGAAAAATATCTACAAAATTGTTGAGTTTTCCCCCAAAAAAGCAAGTTTTAAAAAGCAATTGAATTTTCAACTTAAAGGGATACATTTTGATTGTGTTCATGTTCAGTAAGAAAATCAAGTTTCTACCCAAAGAGATGAGTTTTTAACCAAGAAACAATTTTAGTCAAGACATAAAAAAATGCATCTAATTTTTGGAACATTTTCAACACAAAATTTTTAAAAACTGTTCCGTTATATTTTAAAAATCAAGTAATTGGTTCAAAATTCGTCTTTTTTGTAAAACATTAATATTATTGATTAAAAATTAACCTCTTGAACATCGAATTTTTTATGACGAAAAAATAGTTTTCTCAAAATTTAATCTAAAAACAACAAAATTTCCTTCCTGATCGATTCAAAGACTTGAATTGCAGAATCTGCCTGATGGTAAATGGATTCAATCTCCTTTGAAATAATTTTTATAACAATTTTTTTTTGTTGAAAATTAATTTTTTTAAAGAGAAAATTAAACTATGACATTTTTGGTGAAAAAGTAATATTTTGAATTAAAGTTTAATCTTTTTAGTTGAAAATCTAACTAACTTAAAAAAATTTATGGACCTTGTTAAAAATTCGTCTTTTTTAGTATAAAATTAATCTTCTTGTTTGAAAATTCTTTTTGCTGATTTAGGATTCAACCACTTTTCTGCCAATTTTTTTTCAACATTAATTTATTGAAGTGAAAATTTAACTTTCCATTTTTGGTTAAAAACGTATTGATATTTGTAATTGCAATCTGTTTTGGTAGAGAACTCAGCTGTTTTTTAAATTGCATTTCTTTAAGTTAAAAATTATTTTTTTGACTAAAAACTAAACTATTTAGATTTTCGTTGAATATTAAGTTCATAATTGAGGCTTCATCTGTTTCGGTTCAAAATTTTTCTTCAAATTTCTTTTTTTTAATTTCTATAATGATACAATCTACTTATATTACTTTTTGGTTCAAAAATAATATTTTTTAGATGAAAATCATATATTTGTTTGAAACTTTCTAGATTTTGTAGAAAATTCGTAATTTTTTGTAGAAACGTAATATTATTGGTTGAAAATTAATATTTTTCATTAAGGGCATGTGATACTTAGAAAATTGTCGATTTTACCAGTTTTAGGTTCCGACGGTTTTTTTTTCTTTAATAATCAATATTTTGTCTTAAAAATTTGGGACATGATAGCGACCATGCTAACGGACGTCCCCACACACTTTTTTTTGGTTTAATTCAAAAAAGTTTTAATTTAGCAAAATCTGATTAATTTGCATAGCGCTTAGGAATTAGTATCGATTTTACCAGTTTATGTTTCGACGGCTTTTTTTCTAGAATAATCAATATTTTGTCTTAAAAATTTGAGAAATGACAGCGAACATGCTAACGGACGTCCCCGTCCACTTTATTTGTGTTTTTTTCCAAAAATTTTTTGATATTGCTAACAACGTGTGTACATTTGGAGGTTATGAATGATACAATTCTCCTGTGCGTTACTTCCAAACTACATAATATTTTTGGCCAAAAACTTTGGACTTGAATATGAACATAGTAACTAATCTCCCGGAACTAACCCTTTTTGCAGGCAATCAAAAAAGTTTATTTCATAAATAATTTCCAGATTATCGGAAAGGCAGAGATGAAAAACGACGTAACCTCAAAATAATACATATGTATAAAATTTTTATTTAGCACGATAAATTTTTTTGTTATTATCCCTCAAAAAAGAGTCCGGGGACGTCCGTTATAATATTTTATAGCATCTCCGAATTCCGTTTTTAAAAATTTTCATTTTTGTGGAAAAAAGCCGGGGAAACTGTAAGTATCACATACGCTTAAGGATTGAGTCATTTAAAAAAAATCCTTGACAGTTTGTTAAAAACTAATTTCTTTAAGAGAAAAGTCGATTATACCATTTTTGATATAAAAATGATATTTAAAATAAATTGATCTTTTTTTGTTATAAATATAATTTTTCTTAAACCGTCTTTTTAAACAGGGAAATTAATCTTGGCGGTTGAAAATTCATCCTCTTCATTAAGGGTTCAATTATTCTTTTTTTGAAAATTTCTTCATCGTTAGTTAAAAATTAATTTATGTAAAATAAAATTGGATTATAACATTTTTGGTAGAGAGTTGATATTTGAAATTAAAAATTTATCTTTTTTTAGTTGAAAATTCAACCCTTTGATAATAGATTTTATGCTTTCACGATGATTCATTTTGATAAAAAGAGATATTTCGGGTTTCACTCGTGTAAAAAACTACGAATTGTTTGCCGACGTTTCGTGAACATAGCAGTTCACATCTTCAGGGCTGACCTGAAACTGAGGAATCAGATCATGATGTTCTTAGGTATACTTTCTACGATGCCTGTGATTGGCCAGAGCGCCCCACCGCACAGTGGGGTGAAATCGGAAAACGAGGTTCAAAATGACATTTAGAACGCAATTATGCACCGATTTTAGAATTTTTTTTCGAAAAATTCAGAACTAAATTTTTCAGAAAATGGCGAGAGTAGATTTTTCATTATTTTGTTTATTTAATTTTTATTTTAATGCAAACATCGAAAAAAATGTCGAGTTTTCTAATTTCATTTTTTATCTTCTAGACAAAATTTTTCTTATACTTCTTGTCCCTTGAATTTAGTGCACAGGGGTATAAGAAATATAAAAAAATTCTTAA
>NC_046660.1:139261057-139264587 GCF_010883055.1 Belonocnema kinseyi
AATATATAATAAATTATTATATATGATGTTTGGTTCAATTTAAATAAATATATACATTATATTAAATAATATTAAATCTATTTTCTCATTTATCATTCGCGTGACTGACTTTTTACCAAATGATTCCCTTTAATATGAGCAAAATAAATGACAAAAATATAAAGTTCGAACTGCTGTCAAAATGTATCTCAAAATAAAATTTTATTCATATTAAACTACATATTTTTATGAGTTTTTCTTTTTTGAAATAATTAGTAATAGTTGCTCTTATTTTTTCATATATTCTTTTTTATTTATTTGCAGACAGTATCAAGTTTTTAATTATTTTTGCTTTTTCTTAATGCAATTCAATGAAAAAGACAGGCCTACACTGTAAAAAATAAAAAAATGTCACAACTAAAAATGGTAAAATCACATAGAAAATTTTTTGTAATATAACCACTTGTATTATAGGGGAAATACCATTTTTCAGGTTAAGAATCCAAATGAATTTCTAACTTTACCACTTTCAGTATTGCAATATAGTATGACATTGCAAGAATACATTTTCTGTTCGTGAATCTGTCATATCTAAGGTAGGTAATAAAGGGACCCTCTTTGAAAGTGGAAAATTTCTGCAAGATTGTGAAAGTACAAAAAGTAGTAAAAATCCCTTTTTCGAACGTAACCTTACATCTTGAAAATGGGAAATTGATATAAATCGCATTTATGCAGGTTTTAATACAGTAACATTAGAAGTCATTGTTCAATTTCCAGGGTGCGGAAAATAACAGAAAATTTGTAAAATTACAATGATTTGTAAAAATGTTGTCAGAAATTGGTAAAAATAATTTTAAAAGTTCTTTATTTTGAAAATGAAACAAAATGTATTCAATAATATGTAAAACCTTATCGAATAACCTCTTAAAGGAGAACTACCCCATTGCAGTCATTCTTTTCATAAAATATATTCTTACAATTGAAGAAAAATATTTTTGTATAAATAAGAAAAATATTTCAATATCAAAACATATATTATAGGAAGATTAAAAGTTTCCAGAAATCGAATAAATTCAATGAATCAGCGAAACTCCAAAAATATCGATTGCATTTGTTTCAAGTTTGCTCAATGGGCTTAGCTGCCATTAAATATTTAAATTATTGTCTAAGTTTTCTTTACTATTCAGTTAAATTTATTATTTATTTCGTACATTTGAAGCCAATGCAGGTCAAAATTTTACGCTTTAAGGGCATGTGACACAGTTAAATACCTATATTACCGACCTCACTTTATCAGTTCACTGAATCTTTTTAGAACCTAAGAACTTTTTTTGTATATAAAATATCGAGCTGAAACTTTGGAAAATGTATTAGAGTACAATGAAGTACGTTTTGGTACTGCATTTTGGTAGGAACTTCACTGAAAATTATGTTATCTTTTTTCTGAACCTCGACATTTTTTTAACGTTCGAACTTTTTTTATACATAAAATATCGTTCTCAAACTTTGAGAAATGCAAGAGCCGAAAGAAAACTACGTTTAAGTACAAATTTTAATAATAAAAGATGTAAAAAAAATGTATTTCAACTATCAATTCCATCGGCATCAGCCGGTAACATTGTACATGAAAATACAAACCCTGGCGGCCACTAGACGAGGCTCTAGAGGATTCGTATTTTCGTGTACAACGTTACCGGCTGATGCCGATGGAATTGATAGTTGAAAATTTTTTTTTTTTGCATCTTTTATTATTAAGCTTTGTACTTAAACGTAGTTTTCTTTCGGCTCTTGGATTTTTCAAAGTTTAAGATCGATATTTTATGTATAAAAAAAGTTCGAACGTTCAAAAAATGTCGAGGTTCAGAAAAAAGATGAAATAATTTTCGGTGAAGTTCCTACCAAAATGCAGTACCTAAATGTACTTTATTTTACTCTAATACATTTTCCAAAGTTTCAGCTTCATATTTTATTTACAAAAAAAGTTCTTAGGTTCAAAAAAGCATTCAGTGAACTGAAAAAGTGAGGTCGGTAATATAGGTATGTAGCTGTGTCACATGCCCTTAAACTCTGGAAACCTACGTCTGTAGCTTTCAGGGCCACCAAACGGATCTTTCGCAACCTCGTTTTTCTCACACTGCCTCTCTGAGTGTGGATAAGTTAGTGGAGTGTGACTTTACCTGTTACCACAAGCAGATATTTTCATGTGCTCGGAAGCTGAATTTGAAGCAAGGAAAGTTATATCCAATTCCTTT
This sequence comes from Belonocnema kinseyi, assembly GCF_010883055.1. NCBI lineage: Eukaryota > Metazoa > Arthropoda > Insecta > Hymenoptera > Cynipidae > Belonocnema > Belonocnema kinseyi. Next base: position 139,263,289 of record NC_046660.1, read on the forward strand.
TACTACCGTTTTTAGACGCAAGAAAATGAGCTGTATTTTGGCTTGGTGGAATTGTACGTCGTGCTTGACTGAATGGGTGCATAAAATGGCGAAAAATGCCGCACAAAGTATAAGAAGACTTCTACTGGACGCTCAAATTCATATATGCCTTCTATCCGGGTTTGAAGTTAGGCTTCGAAAAAAAATATTTCTATATAAATTGCATGAATGAATTGACTATTTATGTAGAAAGTCATCACTTTTTCGAAGCCCAACTTCAAGCCGGAGGGAAGCCATTTATAAATGTATGAACCTGCACGATGTACAATATTGTTTTTGTCTGAGCAGTGGTAGTACGACAGGGAATTTCCTTGCTGAATTATAATTTTTATTTTGACAGGGAATTTTAGTAAAAATGTACATATATATTATATATTTACATAAATAAATAACTTATTTATATGCAGATTTATTTCCTTTTTATGTCGTTTCCTTTGCATATATATTAATTAAATGTAAATTTAATAATTCGAAAAATATTACTTTCTGCAACATTTCTGATTTTAACGGGCAATATAAAATTTCTACTGAAGCTATCATTAATAACGTTTTTACTTCGGATACTGGAATTATGAACAATTGTGAAAATTCAAATATCTTTTGTTAAAATGCCATAACCAACAAATTTAGCTTGGAAACTCACATAACCTGAAAGTTAATTTCCCGACTGAACGTGGATACTCGCTATTGTCTGTGAAAACGCTACTTTGATAGTAGGTAATATACGGACCTACTATGAAAGTGGTAAAGTTACATAACAATTTTTTTACACTACTATTTGTGGTGCCATCTGTTGGCTTAGTATGACCGACATCCCCCCCCCCCCCAAATCGTAAGAAAACTGCTACTACACCATACACATACACGGTCGAGGCAGGGGGCTGATTTTTACCCTCAAAAAGATATATAACCCCTTAAGGGAATTTAACAAATTCAACTTGGAATTTAGACCCACGCAAAGTGGGGTGAAATCGGAAAACGAGGTTCAAAATGACATTTAGAACGCAATTATGCACCGATTTTAGAATTTTTTTTTTTTTTAAATTCAGAACTAAATTTTTCAGAAAATGGTGAGAGTAGATTTTTTATTTTTTTGTGTATTTAATTTTTATTTTAATGCGAACATCGAAAAAAATGTCGATTTTTCTAATTTCATTTTTTATCTTCTAGAAAAAATTTTTCTTATACTTCTTGTCCCTTGAATTTAGTGCACAGGGGTATAAGAAATATAAAAAAATTCTTAACTTGCATAGTTAATTG
>NC_046660.1:139264687-139267135 GCF_010883055.1 Belonocnema kinseyi
CAATAATTTGTTTGTTGCCTAATCTTGAAAGCTTTTTTCTCGCTGCATTCAGCACCTAATAATTTTATTAAAAAATTTAAATTTGAAGGATCTTTTAAATTAAATAGTTAATTATGTTATTGCAAATCTCATTTATAAGATAAACAGACTATAAGCTATTAAAATCTATAATCAAACGTGCTGTACTCATGATGCATCGTTGGAGGAAATGCACTTTTTTCATTCACAAATGTCCAGAGCCTTCAATTTTCTTGCGATTTTGAATTTTTCTGTTTTAAATTAAAGATCATTATATTCTATAAATCTTGACTATCCGAAATTTTGTCTCCTCTTTTTTTTATTAATGATTTTTCCAGTCAAAGTATGAACAAAGTCTTATTATCGGTGATAAATTTTTGTTTTATAGGAGTGCTTCTCATCAATGTAGAAATGACATTCAATAACAAAAATAATTTAAAACTTTATAATAACCACTGTGATAAACAATTTTTTGGTCAAAATATTAGAATTTGAGATTTTTCAAATTATAATTCCCTTCAATGGCCAGAACGACTTCAGGTATTCCTTAAAATAATAAATATTTGATAGTATTTGATAAAATATAACAATTTAAATTTTTGTAAACAAATTAAATAAACAAATTAAAAATGTTTGCCCTTTCGCATAGAAATTTTGTTTGCACTGGAAATGTTTTAAGCTATTAGACGAATGACTGCTAGTCACAAAAATATTGGAAGAGTTAACAATAACCACTGTTATTAAGAATTCTTGTGACAAAATATTTAAACTTAAGGTTTTATCAAATTTAAATTTTCTTTAATTGCCAAGTGGTCGGGTTATTGTCAAAAGATTTTGTATTGAGTGAATCTTAGCATGCAGTGTTATGATTCATTTCCAACCTATTACCATTGTAGCGATTAAAGAAAATAAAAATTTTGATAAAACCTTACATTTGAATATTTTGTCAGGAGAATTATTTATAACAATGGTTATTGTTAACTTCTCAAATATTTTTGTGACTAGCAGTTATTCGCCCAACAGCTTAGCACCAAAAAATGTTACCAATAATAAGACTATTTGTTAATTTGTTTATCAAATTTGTTTGCAACAAATAAATGGAACGATAAACAAATCATTTGTATTTTATGAGTCCCTAAACATTAATTTAAGACAATATAAAGTTTTCTTGATTAGTTATCAAAGCGTAAAAAATTGTTATGTACAAAATTTAAGTTTTTCCATGCTTTGAGTAGAAAAATTATTAATAAACAAATAGAGAAGACAAAAGTTCGGAGCGTCAAGCTGAACGAAAAAAGTGAATTTCCTCCTAGTGTCCGTTATGAGTACGGTACGTTTGTTTACAGAGTTTAATGGTTTATAGTCTGTTTCTATAGAAATGAGGTTTGCAGTAATATAATTAACTATTTGATTCAAAATCTCCTTCAAATAAAATTTTTTAAATAAAATTATTAGGGGTTGAATGAAGCGAGAAAGAAGCTTTCAAGATTAAGCAATAAATAAATGATTGCACTGTATAAATGTATAGATGATATTCGGTTCAATTTGAATAAATATATACATTATATTAAATAATATTAAATCCATTTTCTCATTTATCATTCGCGTGACTGACTTTTTAACAAATGATTCCCTATAATATGAGCAAAATAAATGACAAAAATATAAAGTTCGAACTGCTGTCAAAATGTATCTCAAAATTAAATTTTATTCATATTAAACTACATATTTTTATGACTTTTTCTTTTTTGAAATAATTAGTAATAGTTGCTCTTATTTTTTCATATATTCTTTTTTATTTATAAGCAGACAGTATCAAGTTTTAAATCATTTTTGCTTTTTCTTAATGCAATTCAATGAAAAAGACAGACTTACACTGTAAAAAATAAAAAATGTCACAACTAAAAATGGTAAAATCACATAGAAAATTTTTTGTAATGTAACCACTTGTATTATAGGGAAAATACCATTTTTCAGGTTAAGAATCCAAATGAATTTGTAACTTTACCACTTTCAGTATTGCAATATAGCATGACATTGCAGGAATACATTTTCTGCTCGCGAATCTGTCATATCTAAGGTAGGTAATAAAGGGACCCTCTTTGAAAGTGGAGAATTTCTGCAAGATTGTGAAAGTACAAAAAGTAGTAAAAATCCCTTTTTCGAACGTAACCTTACATCTTGAAAATGGGAAATTGATATAAATCGCATTTATGCAGGTTTTTACCAAATTATTCCCTCAATATACAATATCCGTCATATATTTTTTATTAATTCTTCTGATCATGTATATTTTTAAAATACGAGGGTAGTTCAATAAGTCCTTAAAATGAAGTATAAAAACAATTTTTTTTGGGTAATTTTTTTTTATTTTTCAACATAATCTCCTTGGAGCTCTATACACTTGGTCAATCGCTTTTCAAGTTTTTT
>NC_046660.1:139267235-139282271 GCF_010883055.1 Belonocnema kinseyi
GTGGCCTCAGCTAACTCACGCACTTTTAATCTTCTATCCTTCAACACCATATCGTGGATTTTATTGATGATTTCGGGAGTACTTGCTTCTACGGGCCATCCTAAACGTGGTTCGTCACTTATTGATGTACGACCACGGTTAAATTCATTTACCCAGTTATAAACCGTTGCTAAGGCAGGGGCAGATGTGCCATGTACTGAGTCCAATTCATTTTTTATCTCATATGGAGTTAAACCCTTTAAATGAAAATGTTTGATTACCGCTCTGAACTCGTTTTTTTCCATTTTTCTTAACGAACAATTTTTTTTTTCAATTGGTTATAAAAACACGTAAACTCAGAAGATGTGGACTGTGACTGCACCATATATCTAGTCGGGAGTGGTGCTGACTGAAAACAGATGATTTGGAGCGATTCGCGCGCCATCTGTTGGTCATTCTAAGGACTTATTGAACTACCCTCGTACTTTGTCATTGAGGTCATTAATATTATTACTTTTTTCATGAGCTGCATTAATAATTTTAACAAAAAATAATTTTTTTAAACTTTAACAAATAATGAAATCAATAATATGAACAAAATAAATGACAAAAATATAAAGTTCGAACTGCTTTGAAAATGTATCTCAAAATTAAATTTTATTCATATTAAACTACATATTTTCATGATTTTTTCTTTTTCGAAATAATAAGTAATAGTTACTCTTATTTTTTCATATATTATTTTTTGTTTATTTGCAAACAGCATCAAGTTTTTAATTATTTTTGCTTTTTCTTAATGCAATTCAATGAAGAAGACAGACCTACTTTTTGTGGCGTCATCTGTTGGATTAGTTTAACCGACAATTCCCCTCCGGATCCTAAGAAAACAAAAAAGTGGGGGCGATGCGTGGGGGCGATGCATGGTTTTTATGAAAAAACTAGCGTTTGTTCTTCAACATATATAAATAATAAACGGAGTTATGGCAATTCTCTAGAATCCCTTTTTTTAAAAGCGGCTTGCGGTGACCACGATCGAAGTCCAACAGGTCAACTGAAATCAAAATACCGAAACAATTTCATTAGTATAGTGTTATTTCTAGATCGTGAACGATTATTTTAAAAAGTATTTGGGTTTTTGTGCATACAGTAAGGATTTTTTCAAGAAGTTAGTTTTTCGAGCCTTAAAAATTTTATTTAAAAATTCTAATCTGCAAAATCAAAATTGGTGCACAAAAACCGAATTGTTTACGAACTGAGCACAATTATCACGAACAATTTTTTAAAAAATTGAAGAAGATTGGTCAAATAGTTCTTGTGCAATCGCGGTCACAGCAAAGGCACTTTTGGAAAAACACGATTTCGAGATAATCGCATTCATTTGAAGTTGAGAGTATGGTAAACATCGAAGTCCGCGCCTCAAAACGCTGTTTTCCTATCGAACTATTGTTCGGATCTCTATGAAAATTAGAGAAAATGTTTTCCAGGAGTTATACTTTAAGATTCAGCAATAAACATTTTTTCGATTTTTTTAAGAAAAAAAGGAATATAACCCCTTAATCCTATAAAATTACCGAAATTATCTTAATCCCTAGAATTTTCTAATGCAGCGAAATCCGTAAAATTCGTTTAATCCCCTGAAATCCTCCAATTCCGTCAATATTCTGGATTCCTTAAATTCTTAAAAATCTCTGCATTCCTTGACTTCCCTGAAATAGTAGTTTTTCACCATTGTATCCTACATTCCTTTAAAAATTAGGAAATCATGAAATTCTTTGAATACGAAATTCAGACTATCGAAGGAATTCGGGGGACTGAGAGCATGATTGGAATTCCATAAATTCATTAAATTGAATTAATTTAAAGAGTTACAGAATTCAGGCAATACAAAAAATTAAAATTGATTTGCCTGAATTTCTTAAATTTTTCAAATTCTCTAAATCACCTGAACTTCTGAAATTCATAGAATGTTCAGTATTACATCTTTGAAATCCTTCAATTTCATGACTGTATTGAATTTCTTGAATGCTCTGGTATCCCTAAAGTTCTATCAATTCTTTTATTATTTTGAATTTCGTGAATGCTCTACATTCTCTAAATGTTCTGGAATCCCTGAAAATATATTAATTTCCTGATATCTTGGCTTTTTCTTGCATATTGTAATTTCTTAATTTCTTGAATATGAGGAATTTCCTTGAATATTTAGAATTCCCTGAATTCCGTACATTTCCTGAATATTCTGAATTCCATATATTGTCTAAATTTTTGAAAATCGCTCAATTCCTTCAATGTTCAGAAACCCTTGATTTTTCTGAAAATCCTTAAATCCTTGCATATTCTGAATTTCTTAAATTTTTTTTAATTTTTTCAATTTCTGAAATTCTTTAGATTTTCTGAATTTCTTGAATTTCCCAAATTATCGAAAATCCCTGAAATTCTCTGAATTTCTGAAGTATTTAACATCGCTTAATTCCTGGAATTTATAGAATATTCGGAATTCCCTGAATTCTTGAAATATTCTCAATATCTGAAATTTCTTGAATATTCCGAATTCTCCTAATCTGCTAATCAACACACTTTATTATCTACCTGTCCCATGACCTACATTGTACGATTTACGGTTTTGGACAATTAGGAGGCTGCTAATAACGCACCATTTTAAGGAAAAACAAGTATACAAGAAAAGGAATTCGTATAGGATGATTTCTACTCCGCACTTCACTTATATGCACAATGCGATGGTGACTTTTGTTATATCATGGCTATTATTTAACAATTCTAGTTCTGCTTTGCATTTAATAAATCTATTTTATTATGCACTGAGAGACTTTTGTTTAGAATAAATGATAAAAATGAATGAGAATTTAATATAATATCGTTTAAAAACAGGGAAAACAGGGTTTACGTGTGAAAAATTAATATAGTGGTTTTCAGCCGTCAAAACTAATATTTTTGTTTGAAGAAATTAAAAGGGTGTTGCATTGACTCTTATAAAACTTGCAAGAATTTGAAATTTACTATATCATAGTTAACAATTGAAGTTAAAACGATAGTCATACATTTATTTGAAAGTGTGAAAACATCGTTTGAAGTTGCCAGACAAAGCATATGAGAATCTCAAACGACTATATGAAAAATAACTCACTTCACCAAAAAGATTTAGCCTGCAGAAGGAGGAACTAAATACATAAATTAAATACAACTAAATACATAAACACGTGTACAATTATTATTTTTATTATTATATTCCTAATTTATTCACTACATACATAATCGCACGCTTAATCGCTATGAAAAATCGGAACGGCTGCGGCAAGATTCGAACCTAACTTACCTAAAGCACTAACGCATTCCCTGACAACTAAACCCCACGGCTAACTTACCAGGCTCGGTCAACTCAATAAGGGAAAATGGCGAAGTTTTAGAACTTGGGCGGGGGAGGGGGGTGAGAGGCAGCAAGGAGAGTCAAATTAGTTCTCCTGCCCATCTCAGATGGCGCAAATTGATGTAAAAAGCGCGTGCGCGGAAAATTGTTTGCTGTCATTTGTCACTGTCACGTGTTGTCTGGTGCTGTCACCATATGAGACCATAACCTCAAAGTGGTTTTTCGTGTTTCCTTAATTTTGTCTTTAGTCATCCTTTTTTCTCAAATTATTTTACTAGTCAACACATCTAAGGAAGGAGCATGCACATATATAGCGACCAACACATGCATGCTTCTGTAGTTCTCCTGCCCATCACAAATGGCACTGAATTTCGCCATTTATTTCCCACATAGTTGACCAAGCCTGTAACTTACATTATGGAATATTTGGTAACAATCTCGGTTAAGTGGCGTCGCTTGAAAGCTCAGGGCATTATGATTTTCAATGATTAAATAGATTTTTTATAAAATACATTTTTTAATGGAACTGATAATATTCTTGTATGAATAACATTCTCTAATTTGATATCTCAGTAACTCAGTATAATAAAATGGAATGGATTAAGATGCAATATTTCATAAATTGTACTCATTGAATTGAGGAGCATTATCAAACGAAGCTATGTGAAAAATTAAGAATAATGATTTCATAGTTTGTTATGCGTCTCAGATTTCGGTCAACTTCATATTGACAATATCAATTTCTAAAATACCTTTTTCGACATTATGATATTCACTATTCTTTTTTTTCAAATTATTTTTCGAAAACTCACTAAAAAGAATATCATTTTTTGATAGTGTTAATTCTTGAAATGGAGATTCATAATATTTCGTATTTAGAATACTACTTTGTCGTCTTCGTGTTTTAAATACTCGTATGATAATTTAAAACTTCGGTACTGAATTACGAATAAATATAATAAAATCTCGGTTTTCCCTATTTGGCACGATATTATATGAAAGTCTAATTCATTTATTTCATTAATTCTAACGAAAGGTCTCTCAGCGTGGAGATAGTGTCACTTACTAAAATCTTGTAAATTCACGTTGTAAAAGAAAAATTATACAGAATACAGTTTTTACCACGAAAGAATGGAAGTTTCGTTGACAGGAATATAAAGTTTTCCACTTTAATGAAAATGCTTACAGTTTGAAAATTTGATATTTTGACAAATAAAACAATATCACACAATGTGATTATAATAGAACAGCCACATATCTTGTGGGATACATTAAAGAAACTATTAAATATTATTATTCTCAATCCGGTCGGCATGCAGGTTTCTTGTATTGGTACGGTACAAACATGGTGTGAAGTCCGTTTCTAGTAGAATGTCAACAAAACAGAGGTTATATGCTGATATTACAGCTTTATCTATTTTTGTTAAAAATAACTTATTCTTCTTGCTGGATATGTTTAATAAGGTAATTTTCCCAGTACCTAAAATACTACTGAAGCAAACCATCATATTTTCCCATCTTTAGATTTTTTTATATTCATAAAAAAACGGCGGTCGGCTTTGCCCTCAGGTGCAGGTAAAGCCGACAAAATACAGCTTGTTAGAAGTAATTTAATTACCAAATCATTGTTTTTTTCATGTAATTAATATTGATAGAAATATGATATACAATAATGTAGAACTCGAAATGAGAAAAAATGGATCAATTCAACAGCTTGTTAACTTAAAAAAAATCATTGACTGGTAACTCATTGCCGATGCCCCCCCACTTACCCTACATATTAGTAGAGTAGAAAAACTTCCTTGCGCTATTTATTAAGAAAAGGGTTACACGAAAACGGGATGAGCGAATTAAAATAATTCGATATAGTGTTATGCCGAATAAGTTAGTTTTAAGTTTTTAAAAAAGTAGTCGAGTCACCAAACGGTACACGACTTGTTTTATTCAGCAATTATACAATTTAGAATGCAAGATTAGAAAGAACTGAGTTGCGCCGGGCCAACGCGCTACATTTATAGCCCAAATTTATAAGTGGGAGCAGTCCAAAAGGTCAGCCATTACAACCCCCTTTTTAGACAAAGTTTAGTCCCTAAACTTTTAAAATGTTACTTTTCGAGTTTTAATTTCTCCATTATCTAACAGATGTTGTATACTTGGGGTGTATGTTACAATATAAGTAGGACTTTGTACTCTTATTTTACCGCCGAATAAACATAATTTTTTCGGAATGATGTTTGATATGACTTTGAAAATTCCGATTTTATATGATAAAAATAAAGTGCTTACAGCTAGGGCTGAATATCCTAAATATTGTAACCATTCTATTCCATTCCCTTTCCAAGTTTTTAAACGTCTATGAGTAGCTATAGTTTGCCATGTATTTTCAGTATCATCAAGGCTTAGTCGAGCGTGTTTCAATTTATTATTATCTATCTGTTTAAGAAGCTGAATTAGTTTCTTTTCCAAATTGCTAAGGTCTTGATCGTTATATTTAATATCGTACGTTACATGAATCCAATAAGTTTGTTTTTCTTCTAAGTGTTTTGGTAAACTCAATTGATCATAATTGTTATATAATTTACAACCGTTCTCTTTTATTTTAATATAAGACTTGATTCGCAAGTTTGACTTTCAAATATCTTAAGATTAGGTTGGTTTCGCTTACAGATCAAATAGTTCGCTATTTATTTACAATGGTCAGTTGTTTGTTTATCTGTCGGAACATAAGAATCTCTATATTTGATAACTAGTTCGTGGTCAGGTATAATAGATAGGTAAAGGTTAGTTTTCTTTTCTGGAATAGGAATAATTTTTTGCAAGGATCCTTCTTCTTTCTCTAGGACGGGTATATCTAAGATATAAGTAAAGAGTCCTTGAATTATTGCTACCGAAAGTGAACTAATATCAAGGATATGTTGATAATTTTCTTCTTTGTTATCAAAGTGATATATAGTTCTATGATGTTTTTCAAATCCTTTTAAAGTACTTTTTAGAATTTCTGGTGTTAAAATTTGGGGGTGTACTATCCCGTGTTTCCCATCATTGAAGACATTTATAGCTGTGTTAATATCTTCATTTAATTCATCGATTAAAAGAATAATTAGGATCAGTTTGGTATTGACAAAATTGTCTTTTGTATTTTTATTTACAGTTAGACTTAATTTTTTAGCTGTTCCTAATTCTTTTCGAATTTCTTTCTTTATTTTTGAATATTCTGTTGAGGAGGAATCTCATACAAGTTTAAGAATTTTTGTGTGATTGGTCAATATAGATGCTCTATTTTTATTATCAGTATACAATTGATCAAATTCTAAATTAATTTGATTTGAATCGGATTCAGAAAGAGTTCCAAATAATGTTTTAGAAATATCTCCAACAAAATTGGCTAATCCTCTTTTTTGTCTTTGTTTTCCTAAAAGTTTATGTAAAATTGAAATTTTTGAAGTTAATCTATTATACCTTCCTTTAATTAATCGCAAGTCTTCTTTAGGTGCACAAGATGCTCCACATGCTCGTTCAGCTGTCATTATGGTATGATCTATTGCTTCTATTCTATCTTCAGTTGTTGTTAAATTTATCCCCATTATTAGTCTCCATTCCTCGTTATATAAGTGTTCCTTATTAATTTCTTCTGTGTATACATTCCCTTTTAATTCTTCTATTGAATAGTTAGCTTTCGTTGTCGTTATCAAAGTTATCAGTAGAGTTATTAATACCAGCGCCATCTAAAAAATAAGGCATGCATTGATCTATGTGTAGCCTTAAGATTTGATTGTCATATCTAATTTTAAGATTATTATTTTCTAATATTTCTATTATTTCCCCGGGACGATGAGGTTTTTTAGCGTAGAGTGCATACGCTCAATATTACCGTTAGATTGGGGGTGAAATGCAGTTGTTTTTACATGTTGAATTCTCAGTGCTTTTTCAAATTGTTGCATAAGCTCGGAAGAAAATGTTGACCTTGGTCCGTTAGGATTGTTTTGGGGGCTCCAAATATATAGATGTAGTGGTCAATTAAATTATTAATAATTGATTCCGTAGTTTCATTTTCTAATGGTATTAATATTGTATACCGTGTTAATCGATCTTGTAGGCTTAATATATATTTGTTCCCTTTAGTAGTTTCTGGTAAGGGTCCAAAAATATCTAATGCGATTTTTTCGTTAGATTTAGTAGGAATGTCTGGTATTATACTACCACCTTGATTTATGATTCTAGTAGTTTTTTGTAATTGGCGGATAGGGCAAGATTAACATATTTTATTACGTCATTATCCATTCCTATCCAATACCCTAATTTTTTGGCTCTGTCTATTGTGTTTTTCTCTCTCAAATGTATTGAGTGGGCTTCAATTATTATACTTCTTTTCTCTTCTTTTGCAAGTTTTCTAGTGTTCGAGAAACATAGGTGGAAACTGGATTCTCGATAATTGTTAGAAAGGTATTCTATCATCTCTTGAATTGTTTCTTTTTCTATTGGTGTGAATAAAGGGTCTCCAAAAGCTAATCTCGCTAAAGTAAGTTTTCTGGATTTGATTTCATCAATTATCCATTCTAATTTTCTCAGCCATTCTTCTTCATTAAAGGGTGGCATTTCTTCCTTTTTTATGCATGTCCAAAGTTTTCGTACAGAGTTAGGTTGAACTTTAACTGTTCCTGTTACTGCATTTAATCTCCACTCTAAGAAATCTTTATATAATTTATCTTCTGCGAGATCTTCCCTTTGTTTGTCTAGAGTTGGTTCTGGGACTTCTAATGATGAATCTGAGTTTTCTACTGAGGGTTCTCTTATCCTTCTGTGGGGTATTTTCATTTTATTTTCTCCCTCTAATTTAACTTCGCTAATTTTAACAGGTTTGGTAACTGTTGCCGGTTCTGGTGTATTTAAGTCTCGAATAAGAGTGTCAAATAATTCTATATCAGGAAGTTCGTTTTCAATCTTTTCGATATCAATTTCTTCTAGAGCTTGCTCTAATACATCTTTTTGAGTAATTGGAAATAGTCTGGACAAACAATCAGCTGCTTCATTTTCCTTTCCCTTTGCATATTGGATTTCACATTTATACTCTTCTAGTTTGATTCTCCACCTTAACAATTTCGAACTAGGGTCTTTACAATTGTGTAGCTTTACAATTGTGTAGTTCCTAGTCCTTGGTTTGAAGCATCTGTCGTAAGTGTAAATTGTTCTTTAAAGTTCGGAAATTTTAAGACGGGTGCTGTGCATATAGCGTCTTTAAGTTTGTTGAAAGCTTTTTCACATTCTGTTGTCCAATTAAAAGGAGTTAATAATGTAAGGGGTTTAGCTATTGATGAGAAATTTCTTATGAATTTTCTATAGTATCCTGCAAGTCCTAAAAATGATTGAATTTGTTTTACTGTGGTTGGACTCTTAAAATCCTGTATAGCTTTGATTTTTATAGGATTGGGTTTAACTCCATCTTTAGTTATTAAATGACCCAAATATTCTAATTCACTTTAAGATATTCGCATTCAGCCGGTTCTAATCTCAAACCAAGTTCCTTAATACGTTGTAGGACTTTAACTAAATTTCTGTTATGTTCTTGCAGGATTGTTCCAAATATTACGATATCATCGATATATACAAAACATTCCTTTCCTATTAATCCTCTGAATGCCTTATCCATCATCCTTTGAAAAGTTGCCGGTGCATTTTTAAGTCCTTGAGAATTAGAAAATGCTGTAAATTTTTTGCACTCTTCTTTCATGGGAATTTGATGAAAGCCAGCACTCATGTCTGAAGCGGAAAAGAATTTAGCTTTTCCTAATTGATCTAAAATATCATTTATGACTGGTAACGGGTAAGCATCTTGGTCGGAATCTTTATTTATTTGTCTATAGTCTATGACCATTCTAAGTTTATTTCCTTTTTTCGGGACTACCCATAACGGTGAGTTAAATGGAGATTGATAATGTCTAATTATTCCTTTCCTTAATAATTTTTTAGTTTCATCCAGAGCAAATTCGCTATGTTTTTCTGGGAGTTTATGAGATCTTAGGTTTATTATTTTATCTGAATTTAGAGTGATCTCATGTTCCGTAAGTGTTGTGCAAGGAAGTGGGTTATCAGGTAACGTAAATACTTCTTGATATTGGAGAAGTATTTTATGTATACTTTCTCTAATTTTATGGACATTATTTTCAATGTGGTCTAGTTTTATCAATTATTGTAGTTTTTGAATCCTTTCATTATAATTTGGTTGCTGGTTTGTAAACTGTTTTGCATTATTATTTTCTTTTGATTGATAGTAGTTTTCATCTCGAGATTCTATTTTTTGAATTACTTCGTATTGCAGATCGTTTGGTATTTTCTTTAAGATCCCTGAGTTATTTATTATAGGTGTCGTAATTTCACCGTTTTTTATTTTATAAATTTCATCGGGGATTAAACTGTTTTTTCTATCCATATTTCATTATCGTTATCTTTAACTTGCAATCTGAACACTTGTTGTGTATGAGGTGCTATATAATTACCATTATCATGTAGCGGTAATTTTTTATCATCTAATATCAAGAAGCTTGGTGTTATTGAGTACCTTGGAAATTTAAAAAAAAAATGGTAAACCTATTATACCAGACTCGGGTAGTGGGAAGTCATCATTTATTATGTGACAAAGATGTTTTTTAGACAAATGCGGTATGTACATTTTCTGGCATCTGATTTTTTTTAATAAGATTTATTGATGCTCCTGTATCTACTAATAAGTAGTATTCGTTTCCTCGTCGGTTTCTTCCTCTAGTGGATTGTAATCGTACGCTGACTGCAGATATTCTGCTCGGTTCTCGTAGTCCATCTGTTCTTGAATTTCTTCTGTTGACATCGTTTCGCTTTCCAGTTCTTGCTCTGTTGTTTGGATATTCCTTACTTGTGGTGGTCGTTTTGAAAATTGTCCTGTTTGAAAATTTACATTTTTTGTCATACATTGATTTGCGAAGTATCCTAAATTGCCGCATTTATGGCATTTCATTTTCATCCTTTCACTTAATGCTATATTATATAGTAGTTATGTGTTCGTTGGGTCGGTGTAGTATTACCTTGATACTGAGGTGGTTGTACTGGCCTAGGTTGAAATTTGATTGATGGTAGCTGTCGAGCAGGTTGTGGTTCCTTTAGCTACATTTCTGTTTTCACTGCATGACTTCGTGCTTCTAATAAACTAGTAGGTTTTAATAACCTCACCTTCAGACCGATTTCCTTTTTTAGATTAAGAAGATATCTATTAATGTTTTCTCCTTCGTCTATGCTTAATTTTACCCTTCTCTCTGTTTGATTGATGTGTTTTGATTGGACTGCATAATTAAGCTCGTTAGTCAATTGTCTGAATCGTAAACTAAAATTTTGAACTGTTTCTGTGGGACCTTGTTTACAAGATTCCAGTTTACTTTTTAATGCTAACACAGAACTAGTTTGTTTGAAGTTTTATCTCAAGGAAGTATAAAGGTCTTCAAAAGAGTTTATAGGTATATAAAGTGTTGCTTTCTCTGCTGTACCTTGCATTTTTTTTGCTAAAATTAAATCTAGCAGTAAATTGGGTTGGGTACATCTATGCTTAGCTCTTTTAACATTTTTAATAAAGTCCTCTACTCCAATATCGTCTTGGCCATTAATTGTTCTTATCGTTTCAATGGCTAGTTTAGCGTTAATTTTTTCCTCATCTTCAGCTTGTAATTGGAGTGATTTCAGTTCTTCTTTTTCTTTTAGTAATTGTTCATTTCTTAATCTACGACGTTCTGTAGCTTCTCTTTCTTCCTCTTCCTCGGTTAAAAGTTGATACATTTCTTTTTTTCTATGTGATTGTATATTTCTAGCAAAGTATTGATTCATCTCTTCATTTTCTAGGTTATATCTGTTTGGTAATTGAGATACTATTACTTTCGTTTTTAATGGTTGGGACATCGTTGGTTTTACTTTCATTTCTAGTACGCTGTCAAGGTCTTCTGTTAGTTCGGGCTCTACAGTTGATTTTACATTCTCTTTTGGTTCACTTTCTCTATTTGAGTCTAAATCGTTTGTTAATGGAGGTTCTTCTTTGTCTGTTTCAATGTCACCTTTGTAGCCTAATCTTCTCACTATTTTTTGAATTTCTAGAGTCCTATTTTGGTTTTCTATTCGTAGAGCTACCATGTTAGCTGTTAATGTCTCCATGTTGTTCCACATTCTTCTTGCCATCTCTTCATCCATGATGAAAGGAAAAGATTTAGAAGGGTTTGGGGATGGCGTACCTGACATTTTGGGAGATAAGTCTGTTTCGTCTGTATCGTAATCCCTTCTCTGATTATTACGATATTCTAGGGACGCCAGTGTACTTAATTTTAATTTGTTCTTTGTACGGGTGTTTTAGTGTCGCGATTTTTGTGGTGTGCTTACTACTTTGATATTCGTCTAGCAGTTGCTACAAAGTTATTGGCCATACCAAAGTACCGCAATGATTTTGTTAACGGTGAGATGTCTGTATTGCTAGGACTATTTCAACGTAAACTGATAAACTTTACCCCACCGGAGATAGAAATAACTTTGATTCTATCTCCGTCGCCTTCCGCAGTCCGCAGAGGGGATTTATTCTCTTATCAGTTTAACTATTACTAGAGTGTATACATATGCTTACTCTCAAAGATTGGTGTTGATCTTCTTTCCGTGAAGTTCTTGTAGTTAATTCTTCAAAATTGGTGTTGATCTTCTTCTCTGGAACTGCCTGTAGAATTCTTGAATACTTGTTAAATTTCAGTATTGAGTTTCGACGCCTCGTCAGTGGTCCAACGCTGCTGCGCAGATGCGCCTTCCGCCTGATTGCGGGCCTCGTTCAAAAACTTTTTGGTTGGGTTTACGGTGGATAGTGCCTACTTAATTCAGCAACTAGTTTTACCCATCCAGTTTTTCTTGATTTTTAACGAATCTTTCCTTAGATAAGTTCCGGAGTTTTTCTGAGTTTCATGAAACTCTACTTGCAATAATACCGTAGAATTATTACGCAGCCACACAAAAAAAAAGTTTGCGGATCTGGTAACAAGACACACGTATTCCAATGGATTTTGGGGCGCTGAATTCAAATTCGGTCTCAAAAATCACCCATCACGTCATGGTTGAGTCATAACCTCAAAAAATGACGAAAAATCATGCACTGAGGCAAATAAATTTCAAAATAATGCCAGTGATGCAAATTTTCACTTAAAAAATATGTCGACAACTGTGAAGGATCAACCCTTGCCTGTTATCAACTTACTTAACATAACTTTACCCAACAGAACCTGACCTCACCTAACCTGAATTAACAGAAATTTATTGAACTACACATAAAGCTCTGGAAGCATATTTTCCCAGTAGCAAATGTGTGCTACATCGAATGGGTCAACTCGAGCCTAACCTAGAAATAAATCTAACCTAGCCTATCCTAACCTAACCTCAGGAAACACAATTAAACTGATTGTCTTGTCCCGTTGTGTTTGCGGTACCGTTTGAATCAGCTTGGGCTTAACCTGCAAAGAGGTCAAACCTATCCTAATCTAAAAAACCTGACCTAACCTAACCTAACTTAACTTCACGTAACACAATTAAACTCATTGTGTTGTCCCGTTGTGTTTGCGGTACCGTTTCATTCAGCTTCGGCTAAACCTGCATAGAGGTTTAACCTATCCTAACCTAACAAAACCTGACCTAACCTAACCTAGCCGAATGAAATTCAACCACACGTGTTGCTATGTAAGTGTATGTTTCTCAGTCTTAAATGTGTGCTATATTTAATAGGTTAACTCGATCTTAACCTACAAATGAATCTAACTTAACGAACCTAACGAAATTTGGCTTAACGCAACACAACTTAACTTAAGTGTTCCCGTTGTAACACAATAAAATTCATTTCATTGTACTACAAATGGTTAAAAATTTAGACGTACATTGCTCATTTGAAGACACTTAGAACTACAAGTAGAATTGAACCCATTTCAATTAACCTGACAATGTTTGTATCAATTAAAATGTAGAACTGTAACTTAAATATGCAAATGAATAAGAGTTTCATTCAAAATTTTTTTCTCTCTGCTTTTCTTAAACTTAAGGGACATATTTATACTATCTTTCGTGTTTACATTTTATCTTTCTTTTTATCGTAATTAAATTGATTTATAGACCTACTTCAGTCTATTTTTTGCCTGCTATAACGTGTCCTTTTTTCTTCGAATGAACGATGCAAAGGGTTACGCTTAAGATCTACATTCGTTTCCCTTTTCAACATCCAGTAAAAATCAGCCATCATGACCTCGTCCCATCTCTCCTGATATCGTTGTTCCATCACTTTTATGTCTTGATGAAAACGTTCCCCTTGTTCTTCGCTGAAATCACCAACATTTTCTGGAAACTTATCCAGATGGGAATCTAGAAAGTGAAGTTTTAAATTCATCAAGCAGCCTAACTTTTTATAGTTTCTTATCATTTTTGCAACAATATTCGCGTAGTCTGGACTTTTTTTCTTACTGAGGAAATTTGCGTTTAGTGCTTTAAAACTTTCCCAAGCGTCCATTTCAATTTTCGTCATGTGGCTCACGCAATTAGTATCTCTTGTCAATATTCGAATCTGTGGTCCATCAAAGACTCCTTCTTACACTTTAGCGTCTGAAACATTAGGGAATTTAAGGGATATATACTTATAGCATTGTCGATCTTTGTCTAACGCCTTGACAAATTGCTTCATGAGCCCAAGCTTTATCTGGAGGGGTGGTAGTAAAATTTTTTCTGGATCAACGAGGCTTTGGTTGATGATATTATGAGAACCAGGTTTGAATGAATCTCTTAAAGGCCAATGTTTTTTGCTGTAATGATTGACTCGATCTCTGCTATTCCACAGGCATATAAAGAATGGCTCTCTCGTGAAACCCGATTGTTGGCCTAATATCATTGTTATGATTTTGATATCACCACATATTTGCAATTTGTGATTCGTGTAATTAACTTTTTCAAGAATCATTTTAACATTGTTATATTCTTCTTTGATGTTCGTTGAGTGAGATATAGGGATAGGAGCGTAAGTATTCGTGTTATGCAGTAAAACAGCCTTAATGCTGCGTTTTGACGAATCAATGAAAAGTCACCATTCTTCGTCTCTGTACACATTTTTCTTCAAGTGGTTCATTAGTCCGTTAACGTCAGTGCAGTATACTAAAGACGTTTCTTCGTCTTTAACGAAAAACTTTCTGAATTCTTTGTCCCTGTCGCGATAGAATGAAACTTTTGTCTTTGGCTCTAGAAGATTTCTTCTTTTTAGGAATGAAGCGGCAAATTCAGCGCCGTCTTTCGGTAATCCAAGATCATAAAATCATTCAGTTCTAGTTGCGACATTAATATTGGAACCTTCAATTTCATTTTATGCACGCCATATTCGTCATCTTTTTCGTCATTTTCATCGGAATCATCAGAACTATTTTCTGTTCGATCACTGGTTTCACTACCGTCTGCATGACGTTGACTTTCAACTTTCATTCTCTCATCTTCTAAAGCGCTTAAATCAGTCTGGCGTGCATTTTTATTGATTTCAATTGCTCTTGTAACTGTGCAGTCCTTCACAATAACGGTTTTTTTCCATGTGGTTGGTGTAGAGTACTTGCGGTACTTTTCGTTGTTTGAATTTTTTAGACGATACAACATAAGTCTGCAGGAATTGCAAA
>NC_046660.1:139282371-139284969 GCF_010883055.1 Belonocnema kinseyi
ATTGAGAAATGCTCGCGGTTTTTTTCCTTGTAGCATGAGACTCTACACCAACCAAGTGATCCATTGATGAACAGCTACGGTTGCATGATGACGACGTCGGAGTGCCCGCTTTCCCACTCTGACCAGACGCTGATACAGGGGTTTTTCCCTGCATCGTAATACACTTTTTACCTGTGTCTGCCATGACGGTATGAACGCCGTTTACCCAGGGACTCAGCCAATGTGGATCCGTTGCCCAACGTCACCACGTGGAGGTACCCTGGTCACAGACACAGGCGAATAATGCTAGCAACAAGCGGTTACGAAACTCCAAAATTTACTGCTATTAATGTCAAAATATGAAAGTACGCAAGAACAGGGTTGCCAGCATAATCGGTTAGGTTAGGTTAGGGTTTGGTAGGTTAGGATAGGTTAAACCTCTATGTAGGTTAAGCCGAAGCTGAATGAAACGGTACCGCAAACACAACGGGACAACACAATCAGTTTAATTGTGTTTCGTGAGGTTCGGTTAAGTTAGATTTATTTCTAGGTTAGGCTCGAATTGACCCATTCGATGTATCACATGTTTGCTACTGGGAAAATATGCTTCCAGAGCTTTATGTGTAGTTCAATAAATTTCTGTTAATTCTGGTTATGTGAGGTCAAGTTCTGTTGGGTAAAGTTATGTTAAGTAAGTTGATATCAGGCAAGGGTTGATCCTTCACAGTTGTCGACATGTTTTTGAAGTGAAAATTTGCATCACTGGCATTATTTTGAAATTTATTTGCCTCAGTGCATGATTTTTCGTCATTTTTTGAGGTTATGGCTCAACCATGACGTGATGGGTGATTGTTGATATCGAATTGGAATTCAGCGCCCCAAAATCCATAGGAATACGTGTGTCTTGTTACCAGATCCGCACACTTTTTTTTTTGTGTGGCTGTGTTAATTTCGGAAAGTGAATTCCGTAGAATTCAATAGTGGTTCGTCAAAGACAGTGTCCTTTTGAATCCTTATTTAAAGGAATCGTTTTACAATGTCCTGTCACGGTCACCAAAAATGTTATGCCGAATAAGTTAGTTTTAAGTTTTTAAAAAAGTAGTAGAGTCACCAAACGGTACTCGACTTATTTTATTCAGCAATTATACAATTTAGAATGCTAGATTAGAAAGAACTGAGTTGCGCTGGGCCAACGCGCTACATTTATAGCCCAAATTTATAAGTGGGAGTAGTCCAAATGTCAGCCATTACAATAGAGCGAAATCTATAGGAAAAGCTGCACGGAGAAAAGGATATCGCAAAATCTTTGGATTGAAATAAATCATAATATGATAACGTACAAGCAGGTTGCGGAGCTTCGTACGATATCATAATGCACCAAAATCGCTTGTCCACTACTAGAACCCTCGTATGTATAATATAATAAAATAATAACATAATGTAAAATCTTGCAATGTACGAAATCACGATTTTACGCTATTATAATGCAATAATTACGATATATAGCGCAGGAATTACGGTATACATTGCAATTCATGCAATATCGTTTTCTCCGTGTAAATAATGATTGACCTTGAAGTTCTTCTTTTCAATTATGTAAAATGTTTTAAATATAATTTTCAAATTGATCATGGTCATTTTCCTGAATAAAATCCCATATTAAAATGTTTTCATATAGTTTATTTTCATAGGGGAGGGGTGTAGAACATGAAATATTAATTAACTGTTTTTACATAAATGCTCGCATGCGAAGTAATGATTCTCTACAAACATGTGTGAAAAAACATTTTACTCTGATTAAAACAGTGGTGAAATTTGACAAAACTTCAAATAACTATCTAATTAAGATGCGAATCAATAATGTACGAAGTGTATTTAAACAACATTTTTCCCATACGTTATTTTGCTTATCATAAACAACTCATAAGCTAAACACTCTACTAGGTCCATCCTAATGAACAATTAGTACTGCTTAACGAGATGAAAACAATTCTTCTCGTTGTCTCAGCCAACCTCTTATTCCTGAAATAATGTAACAAAAAACTAATTATTCGTTGTGGACATTGAGAAATACTTATTTCTTATTTGGTCGCCTGGAATGAAGATATCTCCGACACTTGATCGCTGTTTTAGCTAGTTCAGCGGAAAGTTCCAAATACGGATTTTATACGGATTTAATACGGATTTTATACGGATTTTATACGGAAATAGGGACGTAATGCAAATTTTCTTTTACAATTTATCCCTAGAGAGTAGTAACTTTGCGATGTTAGTGCTGCTGATCATGTCATTCTTCAGAGGGTCCAGGGACCATAGAGATATTATAAGTAGAGTAAGGGAGCCAGCCTTGGAAGTGAAGCTAGCAAAGAGAGAGGCAGCAGACCGATGTTGCTCTTTATACAATGGTCGCATGCGTCTTTTTTGTCTCTTTTTCTCCCAGCAAGGCTCAGTCACAGTTATACACACACAGGAGCCTATATGGCTCCTCTACTCTACTTATAATATCTCTGTGCCAGGGACAGTGTGGCAGACTCAATGATCCCAGATCTGAAACGAGATGTGGTCCAATACTATGACAGGGCTATGTCCGTGTGTATAAAATATAGATTATATAAATAT
>NC_046660.1:139285069-139286675 GCF_010883055.1 Belonocnema kinseyi
TGAATGTAGGTCGTTCCCGCGTGAGTTGGACAACTAGATAGTATGTAAGCTAAATGCTCGGGGTGTGCATGGCACGCCCTGCAGCTATCATCGGGAATGTCTAGGCTCAAAATGTGGCGACGGTATGTTAAGGTGAAAATGACACCATCTTGGCATGCAAAGATGAAACCCTCTGTATCAGACTTTAATCCGGGAGATTTGAGGAAAGCAAACGTTAGGTCACAAGACATTGACTGATCCTTCACATTTCTGTGGATGATACCGTGCATCCTCTTATCGAGGAGCTGTTCACGAAAGTTTTTCTCTTGTGCTTTCTTAATCCGGGCTTTCAGGAGTGAGTACTCAAGATAGATAGGATTTTGATGCATTTCGCATACCCCTAATAATGAAGTCAAGTCCGAGTGTTTCAGTAGCCTCCTCCGCTGCTTTGTACAGAAACGCTCCTTTGCCCACTTCTTCGTGATTCTTGACCATTTTAAGAAGAGGGTCTCTTCCATTTGCAACTCTATGTGCTGTACCCAGAATAATCTTGTTGTGAAGACATTCAAAACTCAATATTCCGCGACCTCCTTGACGGCGTGAGATGTACAGTCGCGGAACGGAATACTTAAGATTCATGCTTTTGTTCATGTGCATAACCTTTCTTGTCCCGATATCAAGGGATCTGTGCTCGTTCTTCGTCCATGGAACTACTAAAAATGAATAGAGCAGTACCGGGACGGCAAGCATGTTCGTTGCAGATACTTTGTTCTTCGCCGACAGTTCGGAAGACCAAATCTGTCGGATGAGACGTTTGTATCTGCTTCGGAGAGTATCCTTTATAGATGTCACATCCTGAATGCGGCTCTGTGGCACGCCCAGGTATGTATAAGTCTCTCCAGCGCAAAGGTGTCCTATGGCGCTTCTATCAACGAGCTCAGGATCTTCAGGGATGCCATTAAGTTTTCCTCGCTTCAAATAAACCTTGGCGCATTTGTCTCACCCAGATTCCATTCCAATTTTCTTAGTATATCGTTCGACAATCCCCAGAGCTAGATGCAGTTGCTCTCTGTTTTTAGCATAGATCTTAAGATCGTCCATGTAAAATACATGAGTGACCTTGTACTTTCGATCTGCAGGTTTGCCGCACAAGTACTGATGGGTTGAAGAAAACTTCTTCCACCAGAAGGTTTTGATACAATCTGGTCCCGGTGCGGAATAGATCTTCATCCCTCTTAATACTTTTTTCACCTCCTCGGTAGTGATGGGTGGGCATTCTTTATCAGGTGTTATGAGGGCAACACATAACTCCTTAAAGCTATTTATATTTTCTGAGTCATCGTCCAGTCTATACTGAACTTCTTAGACTTCTCTCAAAAATACTTCGACCTCCTCTGGTTTGGGTGGGTGTTCCACAGTAACTGGAGGGTCTTGGAAGAGTCGAGATGAGCCAGAGAGAAACTGTTGATTTTCTCTGACCCACCTCTCCCTCCGCTCTAGACTTCTCTTAGCGTCAGATAGTATTCGTATTCTCTCAACAATATTCTGCCTGATGGTCAGCAGCTTTGACTTGTTAAGTGTGTGATAACGGGTCCGGAGTTCGCGCGCAAACTTTCGAACCTTGGCG
>NC_046660.1:139286775-139302832 GCF_010883055.1 Belonocnema kinseyi
TTATTTGATTGAAAAATTAATTATTTTGTTGAAAATGTAACTATTTTGTAAAAAAGTCCTCTTTTCTATCAAAAGTTCAACTACTTTGTTAAAATTTTTATTATTTTTTTATTTGAAGGTTTATCTTATTCGTTTATAATACATTTTTGAAACTGAAAATTAATCTATACCATTTTTGGTTAAAAAATCGTGTATTTTGTTACAAATTCGTCTTTCTTTGTATGCATTAAATTGTTTCATGGAAAATTTATATTTTTTAATAAAAAATTACAATTTTCGGTTGAATTCTCAACTGTAAATATTTTTGGGTTGCAAAATCGTTTTGTTGTAAATGCAACAAATTGGGTTAAAAATTCAGCTTTTTGGTAGATAATACTCTTTTTGACTAGAAAATTACATAATTTCGTTGAAAGTTCATGTATTTTTTTGGAAAACTGGCCTTGTTTGGTACATCTTATTGGTTTTAAAAATCTATTGATTTACTAAGAGTTGAACTACTTTGTAAAAAATACGGTTTTTTAACAAGGTTTTTTAATTATGTTTGAAAATTTAACTATTTAATTGAAAGTTTAACTCTTTGATTAAAAACTCATATTTTTCGCTTAAAAAATTCTACTTTTTGTAGATAATTCATCTTTTTGACTTTAAAATTAAATAATTTCGTTGGAAATTTATGTATTTTCATCTGATTGGTTGACAATTTAACAACTTTGTTTAAAATTAATTTTTTTCTGTTAAAAATTATTTATCTTTATCTGAAAATTTAACTGTTATAGGATTGATTGAAAATTAATCGTATATATTGGTTAAGTTGGAAAATCTTTGTTTTTTTATAGAACATTAATCTTCTTAGTTAAAAATTCACCTTTTCCCTTGAAAATTTGACAATTTTGTTGAAAATTCGTTTTTTTTCTTGTTCAATTAAGTTGTTTAGCACATTTTTTATCTGGAAATTGAACTATTCCATTTTTGGTTGAAACTTCATCCTGTACATTGTATTAGTTAAAACACCAAGTATTTGATAGAGAATTAATTTATTTTGTTAAAAAGTAAACTTTTGGGTTGAAACTTGATTTATTTTGTTAGTTAGATTTTTTCCTAAAATTAAAAAAACTGCAAAATAAAAAAATTGCCTTAAAATCGTCCTGATTCTTTGTTTTAATTTTTAAAATCTTTTCAAATACTCACTTAAAATTAATTTTTCAAAATAAAATATCATTTTCAATTTTCTTGGCAGTCACAATAATTTTTTGTTATTCTTTTTAAATATTTTACAATTCTCAGAAAGCTTAATTTTTTTTAATCTACAAAAATCTACATCGTGTTTCAAATTATTTGAAATAATTTTAAGTTTAAAATTAATTTTGAATATTTAAAAAAATTAAAATTGTAGCGTTCAAACTTAAAATTCAGCTCATTACAAATTTAACAATTCAAGGCTTTCTATTTCGAACCATTCTGTTCAAATTTGTATAGTTTTTAACAGTTATTTGTAATGCATTGTTTTAAATGAATTTAACTTTAAATTCAAAAAGACGAATTATCTACAAAAAGTTGAATTTTTTAAGTTAAAAATATGAGTTTCCAATCAAATATTTACACTTTCAATCAAATAGTTAAATTTTCAACCATAATTAAAATTACATTTTATACTTGAAATAACGTAACCTCCAAATATACGCATATAAAGAGGCGCGCGAAGTATTCAAATCATGAGAATCGACAGCATCGAAATCTGGAAATATTAAAATCCCAATCTCTTCATTTTATTTCAAAGCAAATAGAAATATAAATAGAACCACCGAAGTATTCCAACGGGCAATCGTGCACCTTCGAGTTTTCAAATTCAGAAGAGGAGAAATGGGTTGCGCGTGCAACTCAGTCATTTACATCGTCTCCTACTATATTCACATGGACATAGCCCTGTCATAGTATTGGACCACATCTCGATTCAGATCTGGGATCACTCGTTTAACGGTCTATATGTCAGACTGAATCTATTTATTGTCGACCTAGACATTGCCAAGGAATATACTATCGTTCAAAAAATCCAAACTATCTATGCTTTAAAAAATAAATCTTATTCTTAAGGTGGCATTTTAGATAGATGGAAAAATTGCGCATTCAAAATAATGGAATAATCTTCATTTTTGCCCTGAAATCTGAAAATATTAATTTTTCTCTATTCTACACTTATTACCGTAAGGATTTTAATAGCAGGTAAAATAGAAGGCGAATTAGTTCTAGTGCATTTTTAAGAGGCACCAGTAAATTTGATAGAAAAACTTATTTTTGATTAAAATTATTTTCCTGGTAATAATTATGTCCCTTTTCTTTAATCGTACGAAACAATCTTGATTTGTATGCAATATTATTAAACATAAACTCATTTTTTTTACCTTAAAATATAGTCTACAATTCGACTCGTTAGGTTTTACCAAAATCATTTCTGTAAAAACTGTTAACACTAAACATTTGTTTATGTAACACACCCTAAACAAATTATTTTGAATCAAATCTAACAAAGATATTAGTTAACACTGGGATTGCTTAATAAGATTAAATAAAAACATGAGATGGCAAAAGGTCAAGTAATTTGGGCCGTAACCAATTTTCTTCACAAATTTGTCTCAAATGCTGCTGCCTCTTCAATAGTGCAATAAAATTAAGTTTGGTTATATTATTCCCGATTTCATAAAAATATGGATTAAAACCGAGTTTATTGGCCATTTTTTAGTTACTAATATTTATGAAAGTATTCCATTTCGGAAATTATTAGATTTGGATACGGAATATTTAGGCTTTTTGAATATTCGTTTTAAATGTTGTATCTATCTCTAATAACATATAAGTTTCGGATTTTTGTGTATGACTGTGTTGATTTTTTGATTACAAAATATATAATATTTTAAACCTATATCGATTCTGGTGTTTTCTTTAGCGACAACCAACCATGTTTTATGCTATTTGTCTAATGAACAAGCACACCTCTTAAAGTAAGAAATGATGTAAGACACGATGTACAGAAGGACGTACCAAAGAACGTACTAAAGTATGTACATTTGTATCCAAATTCGGGAGGTCTTTTAGTACGTCCTATTGTACTTCATTTGGTACGTACTTTAGTACATCATTTGATACGTATTTTTGTACGTCCTTTTATACGTTCTATTCATGATAATAACTGAGATGAAAAAATTGAATTTATTTGAAGTAAAACACCAGTTTCATCCTGATCTAAAACTTCAATTTTTATCATCTTTTTACGATGCTTTTTAGATCTTGAATCAGGAATACTTAAGCTTTTGAGTATGTAAGTTTGAGAAACGCTGTGCTACATTATGACGCGAAATGATTTGAATCGTTGGAAAAGCGCCTCTGCACTGTCATGGTAACCAATATGGAGGTCACTTTACGAGACGCGGCTTGTACGTATTTCGTACCACCAAGTTGCGGAACCATAGCTTCTTGGATCATGCGTTCTATTGCATGTCCTTTTGAACGTCCACCACGAAGGAATAATAAGGAGACCTAACTCCGTTCCCCTACTTGGCAATAGAAACATTACCGTAAGTGATACGCACATTACAGGAAGATCTTAGATTTGAGTGCGCAGGTGCGCAGTTGTCCTCTTCCTATACATGGAAAAGTGTGCAAGTGAGAAAGTTTGTCAAATTGACGTAAGTTGAAAGGTTCTGTTTGTTTGTTTTGATGAAAGTGTCAGAAATGTGTTTTAACCCATGAGGTGTCAAGTCCGGGTTGTGGACGAAGTTACATGCCGAAGAAGGCACATTTCGGAAAGGACATTTTAAAGCCTTCAAAACATTTGAACAAGCGACCTGGACAAACTTTCTCACTCGCACACTTTTCCATGTATAGGAAGAGGGCAACTGCGCACCTGCGCACTCAAATCTAAGATCTTCCTGTAATGTGCGTATCACTTACGGTAATGTTTCTATTCCCAGTTTCAGATGGCTTCCAACTGGCAGTTGGGTCTCCTTATTATTCCTTCGTGACGTCCACTTTTTCAAGTGGGTATAGTGATGGCCAGGCTCGGTCAACTTAAGAAAGGAAAATGGTAAATTTAGAGAACTTAAGCGCGGGAGGTGAGAGGCAGGGAGGGGAGTCAAATTAGTTCTCATGCCAATCGCAGATGGCGCTGACGCGAAAAGCCGAGAGCCACGCGCGTGCGCGCACAATAAATGGTTGTTGTCGTCTGCTGCATGGTTCACTGGTGGCAGTTAAAGAATTATTTTGAATTATTTAAAATGGATATAAAAAAGTGTTCAGTGAGTGGTTCTGGACTTAAAAAAATTAATAATAGACAAGTGATAGGGCATAAGTTCCCAACACGCCGTTCAGTGAGCTTAAAGTGGGTGCAAGCAACGGGAAATGCAGAGTTGCAAAACCTACCGTATGAGACCATAACCTCCAAACGGTTTTTCGTGTGCCGGTATCACTTCGGTGAAAATGACTTTTCTAAATCGCAAACTGGTGCTGTGAGGTTACATAGAGATGTCGTTTCGACCTTAAAATTGCCAGAAGAGAATATCCCCAATGTAAGAGCTGCAAAAATTGATTTGCCCGAAGTGCCTACTGTCACTTTCCCTAGCACACCCAGCAAGAGTGATACTAATAATGTTGACATAAAAATAAGGGCAAAAGGAAGTTATAAGACACAAAAAATGAAAAATAGATTACTAATTATCTTTTATTTCTCATTTTCCGTTTCTTATTTGCTTCATTTTGTCTTTATTCTTCGTTCTTGGTTATTTATTTAGAGATTCAACACATACAAGGATGGGCATATACATTTATATGCACGAACACATGGACGCTCGGCGAAGTTCTCGTGCCCATCGCAGATGGCACCTAATCTCGCCAATTATTTTCCACAAAGTTGATCGAGCCTGAGTGATGGCGAAGGCGAACGCGATAAACAGAAAATCACGTTCGGTTTGGGAATTCAACAACTTTCAGTGTGCCCCCTGGCCCCACCGCTCCTGCTAACATGATCGTGGACGCGGTTGCCATAGAAACGACGAAAAGTTGTAGAGGCCGTCCCCACTCCTGAGCCTTGCCGCATCTAGGTAAAATATATTTGCTCCTACTATATTCACACGGACATAGAGCTGTGATAGTATTGGACCACGTATCGTTTCAGATCTGGGATCACTGCACCTGGTGTAGGGGCTACCGTGTTCAACAAGGCGATTCCTTCAGGGTGTGGCTCTTCCATTGCACTACGTTCGAGAGTTGAACCTTGCGTATATCCCTGATGTAGATATCTCGGGCGTATAATTTTTGTTAGCCGGGACTGCGTACGAGTTGTCTCGGATCAGAAGATATCTATGGGGATTTCAAAATTTCCGTCTCGCAGGATATTCCGACGGGTTATCCCTGGAATAACCCGGGACATAAATGGGGTTAAATCGAATACCCCGGGATATTCTATTGCTGAAAGGGGTACGTAAAACTGTTCAATATAAGATGCATAGCAGTTTTAGAATTGTTATATAACTGTTATAGAATTGCCCTATATTTTTCACAACGCAGCTTACCAAAGTTCTACAATATTTCTGGAAATATTACAGATCGGTTGGCATACCGTTCTAGATCTGTTACAGATTTGTTATACAACATTTTGTAATTAATTTCTAAAATTATTCTAGAAATGTTACAGATCGGTTTTTACAGCGTTCTAGATCTGTTACAGAACTGTTACATAACACTGGTGACCGAGTTCTAGAATTGTTACAGAAATGTTACAAATCGTATGTCACACCGTTCTAAAACTATTACAGAACTGTTCTAGTGTATGGGGGATAACATAGTTACTCGCATGTTTGTAACCTGTTACTAACCTGTTCTAGAACACGTTCTTTTATGTTCTAAAACAGTTACAAATCTATTCTGTAACTATGTTTGCTGGGTAGACCAGGAATTAATTTAACTAAACTTTATTACATTGTTAAATTTAACTAAATTCTTAATTAATCTAACATTTCTTTACTTTTTTAATGTATCTTCATTTCATTTAAATTTTAAATTTAGTTTAAAAAAATAATTTTTTTAATTTCACTGAAAATCTAAAGTACGAAAAGAATTTTTTTTTAATTTATTTATTATCTCGAAAATGTCCCCTTTTTGAAAAAGAAACCGTAAAAAAATTAATTAATTTTAACATAAAAATAAATATAATAATCTTAGGCCCTCATTAATTTTAATATTATCGTCATGCAAAAACAGCCCCGAGTCAGCTATATAAATGGCTGGCGAAGGCAAGCGCGAGAATGGAGAAACAGAAAATCACCGACACGTTCGGTTTGGCTTTCAATGTATATATATATATATATATAACCACCTATCTCACGGTTGTGAGACGTGGTTACGGCTGAAATTTTACCGTGATTTCGCTGGAAGCGGGTGCAATTTTTCAGATTAGCACCCGCTCCCGGCGAAATCCTGCGTTGTCCTTATGACAAATATATATATATATATATATATTTCGTTTTCCCACTCCGACCTCCCGTGCCGCATTTAGGCTTATAACAGAGATGAGGTGGGAGATTGCCGATCTAACAGAATAAGAGAATGTGAAAAACAAGCGCTGATAACTGCGCCCTCTTGACGGTTGACCTAACCCTAGTAACACCGCATATTCCCTCAATATTTCTACCATATTTCCTGCAATATACGCAATGTTACAGGAAATATGGTACAAATATTGCTGGAATGTCTCTATGTCCTTTTTCTGAAATATAAAGTTGGTAGAAATATTGAGGGAATATGCAGTGTTACTAGGGAAGAGTTACTTTGAAGACGCATGTTGCGCGTCGGTAAATGACGAAAGTCAGCAATTTCTGATATGATTTACCAATTAAGTTTCTGCTCAATTAGTTACCATCAGCACAAAGTGCACAGTTATTTACCTCCAGACTCCATTATTTTTATGTATTATATGAAAGATAAATATCTTTGATTATATTACCATATATTGTTTTTATTAAATATGCAGAATTCATAGCCAAATTTAACTCTAATGATAGACAATTATTTGAAATTTAAAAAAGTGACATATATTTCTAAAAATATGAAAAGCTGCTTTAAAAAAAACCCACAATTATATATTTTTTGTCAATTTCGTTCAAAACTTTTAGTCTCATAATAAAGATATCTTGTGAGTTTTATGCGGGCCAAATAACTGTTGTCGCCAGGAGAATTTTTTTTTCATATAATCAGATTTTCCAATTCTTCTTTTAATCGAAAGATAAGAAAATTTTGTTAGATCAAACTTTTCACGCCTAAAATTCCTATGAAAATAAACCCTTGCCCTTTTACGATATTTTGCATCGTTTTCGAGAATAATTCAGCAATGAATTTTTTATTTTAAACAATAATTCTCGAGGCCTAAAAAATGGTTTAACCCACCCAAAGCTAATATAATGCCTTTTTTCTATTAGAAAAACTTTGTTTAAATATGGGGAAGAATGAAAAGATGGCATTTTCCAGAAAATCTTAAATTTCTTCATCAAACTTCAAGAAAATAAAAATATAGTTTCTAGAAAATCCCACCTTTTTATTCATCCCAATATTTTTGAAAAGTTTCTTCTAATATAAGAAAATCATTCTATCAGCTTTATGCGAGCTACGCCATTTTTGAAGCCGAAAGAATGATTTTTCCCCTACAAATTTTATTTTTAATTTACCTGGCAAACGATATATGATATCGCAAAAGAGTAAGGGTCATTTTAATAGAAAGTTTCTAGACTTGA
The DNA here is from genome assembly GCF_010883055.1 of Belonocnema kinseyi. NCBI lineage: Eukaryota > Metazoa > Arthropoda > Insecta > Hymenoptera > Cynipidae > Belonocnema > Belonocnema kinseyi. The sequence continues at coordinate 139,294,551 of NC_046660.1, forward strand.
AAAATAGTATTTAACAATTTTTTGTATCTGTCGGTGTTTACAAAAAGTGAGAAAATTTTATTATATGATAAAAGCTTCGCCTGACGACAAAAGTTATTTAGCCCGCATAATTCTCACAAAATATCTTTATTGTAGAACTAAGAGTTTGAAACGAAATTGGCAAAAAATATATCATTTTTGGTATGTATATTTTGGTTTCAAAATAAGACAATAAGGGCTATCAAAATCAAAAAGAAAGCGATAAATATTTCAATTAGGTTAAAAGCGGTTGAGGATTCAGAAAAATGTGAGTTTTAAAAAAATAAAGCACAAAACATACCTATCAACCAAAAAACTTTCCTTCTTCATAATTTTATAAATAATTCTTTTCAAAGTTCTATAAAATATTACTTATAATAATATACTCTCATATTACTTTTGTATGCAGACAAAACACTGAAATTTCCTATTTCGTTAACTTATCCGTAATACCATTTTTTAAATTCTTAGTGTGGCTTCTATTTAAATTATTCTTTAATAAAATGTGTGGTATATAATTTCTAAACCACATACATAACGAGGATATAACCTTGCCATCGGGACCCTTCACTCCTCGCTTGTTCTGATAATTTGTTCATGTAAAAAATGTATCTCAAAAACGAATTGTCCACTTGGTAAACTGTAATCCTGTCGAGGAATTACTTTTTCCTATTTGCGAAGACGATCTGAACCTGAAGGAACTAAAAGAAGGGTCCGCTTTTCTTTGCTGGATTTGTATCTTGAATTACACTACCTGCCCTTGCAACGACCCATATTCTATGTATCAAAAGATTCATGAAAACGCATTTAATGTCACTATTATCAGCAAAAGCCAGAATAATACACTAAAAATCGCTATTTTATTATTTTAAGAGTTTTCACTCATTACACTCAACCTTTTTCTGGAGCAGGACGAATCACGCGCTACCTGATGGCTACCGGATGAGTTCACCCATCATGTGGAACTTGTAAGGGACAACAGCATCTGTAAAAAAAAGTCGTGTGACCGCGCCACCTGTGCAGTTGGCCTATGATCGTTGCAAATGCTTGGGAAAATAAAAATATTAGATTTGATAACACAGTAGAAAGTAATTTACTGAGAGTGTTAAATAATCTTTGAGTGTTTTGAATGATCTTTGCTACATTTTCCATTTTTTAGGCGAATGAATGCTAAAAAAACTGCTTTTAAATCAAATATCCGCAGTGTTGAAATTTGGAATAAAAATAGAGAAGTGCGTTTGTTTTGAATATAAATCGGGATAAAAAAGTAATCGGGAGCTGGAACAAGGTAACAAAATTAAGTTTTTCAAAGCCACAAATAATCCAAATATTGTTCAAGAATGTCAAATGCTATTTTAAGGGATGTTATCAAACTGAAGCGTTGTGGCAACAATGATACGTATAAAGTCTTTAGGTATATCTATTGTTTTTAAAGTTTTTCTCTTTTTAAAAATATTAATTTATTGTTAATATTTACAGCGAATAATGAGCATTTTAATATATTCCAAAAAAAAAACGTATTTTTACTTTAGATTATAAAAAAATTATTTCTTAATATATTTTGAAATCTTCAAGTTTAATAAAAGGACAAAAATTATACATTCTTTAATTTTTATAATTTTCTATTTTTTATTTTTTTATTTTTCTACCACATGGACAATAAGATTTTGAAAAAATTCAAAATTATTTAGATGTTATTTTAAAAGGTTAATTTTAAGTTTTGGAGATTTAAAAATAATACGAAACAGAATTTGAAAGATTTTAATACATCTTTTTGGGATTCATTTTTTTTTAATTGTAGAAGTGTCAGTAGCCTTGAAAAGAATCGAAAATAATTTAAATCTTGAGAGGATTCGGAAAAACTTAAAACGAAATGCACATTTCTAAAGATTTCGTACAAAATATTAGAAGCCTTTTAGGAATTTTTAAAGGATTTGAAGAGAACAATAAAATTGTCTCAAAATTCATGTTTAAATTCCAAAAGATTTAAAAAAAGATTTTGAAAAAGTGATTCTAAAAGAAAATTTAAACAAATTTAATAAATTAAAAAAATTCTATCATGTTTTATAAATATTTAAATGTATTTAAACAATTCTTCTTCTTCTTCTTTATTCATAATGTGTCCCCTTAGTGTTTACATGACTTCCATTTCTTACAATCTTTCCGTTTAAATCTGTATTTTTTTACAATCTTATCCCTTCTATATATACAATTATTTACAACTATTTATATAAAGTCTTATATCTAGTTCCTTATTTCTATTTCCTGCGATAACGCACTTTAGGACTACTTAGCAAGCGAGTGAGCGAGCGAACGAAAGCGAGAGTGCAAGCGAGAGAGAGAGGGCATGAGAACGCAAACGCATCTTAGTCTACTTAACTTTTACTTTACCATTACTTACAATTTTCACGCTTCTAATCTAAGCGACTTCCGTTTCCTTTTTCTTTTACTTTTTTATACCACCATTTACCTTTTTCACGTGCATTCTTTCATTCTTCCTCATTCGCTCCTCTAGCACCCTTCAACGCCTTCATTCATTCTTCTCGTAATCCATTTCCCCCTAGAATCTTAACCACATTTTCTTGCCAGCTTCCTTTATCTTCCATTCCTCTCCTAAATCCTTCCCATACATGCTCCCATGTTTCCTCCTGCCATTCACATATTCTACACATTCTGTTCTCTTCTTTTTCCTAGTACATCCCCTCCCTTACCTCGTTTCCCAGTTTAAATCTTGATATTTTGGTCCACCTTCTCTCTCCCCATTCCTTTTCTAAATACTTTGACACCCCTTCCGTTTTTATCATCTTATACCATTTATTGTATTTTGATTCCTCAATCGCCCCCCATCTTTCTATTAATTGTCTTTCCCGCTCCCTTTTTTCCAATTCTTCATAGTTTACTCCAGTCTCGTCTTCTATTTCTCTATCATTAAAGAACTCCCTCCTTACTTCTTCTCACCTCGTTAATTCGATCGCCCTCCCTCTCCTCTCTTCTACCTCCATCAAACACTTTCTCGCCAACTCCCCTCCCTTTCCCCCCCTCAGCTTTGTCTCAAATTTGCATGCCCTCTTACCCTCTCTGATACTAAACTTATCCCTTTGCGCTTCTTCTCTCACCATATATCCTGGCGTCCTCCAGTTTGCCCCTAGTGTCCACCTTATATACCTTTCTTGTAAACTCTCAATATCTTTCCTGTCTTTCCATCCCCATATCTCTGCTCCATAACCTAAAACCGGCCATACCAGCGTATCAAATAACCACATTCTCCTTCTCCAATTTTTTTTTTAACCTTCGTTTTCCTATTCCCCATATCTGTTTCATAACCCCTGCTGCTTTTTTTATCCTTTCTCTTACATGAGCTGTATGATCTCCAATCGCCTGTAAGATATATCCCAAATATTTATTCACTTTGACTTCTTTTAACTTTATTCCTTTCCATCTCCCTGTCCATTCTTTCTTCCTTCCCCCTCCTTTTCTAAACCTCATTATCTTTGTATTTTCTACATTTACATTCAGGTTTTTCCCATCTAAGTATTTCTCTAATCCTGTAATTAATCCCGCCATCCCTTCTTCATCCTCTGCCATCAACACTATGTCGTCTGCGTATGCCAGTGTATATATCTTTTCCTTCCCTATTCTAACTCCTCCCCAACCCTTTCTCCTCATTTCTTCTTCCAAGTCTGATATTAATAAATTAAATAAAAGTGGGCTCAGAGGACACCCTTGTCTCACACCTCTCACCAACCAGGAACTGCCTGCTCTCCTACCTTTACCCTGCTTCTTGTCTCTCTAAAAATTTCTGATACTCTCTTTATTAATCCCTCTCTTATCCCCTTTTTTATCATAACTTTTTCTATTTCTCCTCGATTTAAGGAGTCATTGCCGCCTTTAAGTCCACGAACATTGCTATCATTGCCCCTTTTTCCCTTTTAATCCTCTAATTTACTAGATAGTTCAGAACATATATGTTGTCCATTACCCCCATTCCTTTTCTAAACCCTGCCTAATTCGGTCACTCGACCTTTTTTTCTTCAACTTCTATCTTCAATCTCTTCGACAAAATAGTTTCATACACTTTATACAGTGTTGGCATCAACGTCACCCCTCTATAATCTTAAACCTCCGGTCCCTTGCCTTTCTTTACTAATGGTATAATTACTCGTTGATTCCATAACTCTGGCCACCACTTTCCTCTCCATACTCTATTACACATTATCCATGCCCATTCCTCTAGTTCCTCCCCTCCATATTTTCATTCGTCATTTGGAATCTCATCTATACCAGGTGCCTTTCCATCCTTCATTATTCCTAAAAGTTTAACTATTTCTTCCCTTGAAATTTCCTCTTCCTCGTCTCTTTCTCTACCATATTTTCCTTCCTTTACAACTTTTCTCTCTACTCCTCCTAGCAAATCCAAAAATATTTCTTCCATTCTATCAATTCAATATCTTGGTTTAGTCTTTTTCTTCTTTTTCTTTCTCTGTTTACTACCTTCCATACCTCTTCTTCCATCCTAGCCTTCTCCGCCTCTTCCTCAAACCTTTTATTCTCTTCCTCTTTCTTTTGATAACACAACTCAATATACTCTTTCTTTTTTTTCCTATATTCTTCCCCATTACTTTTTTCTTTTCTCCACTTTCTTCATTCCTTTCTGGCCTCCTTTTTTTCTCTTTGGAGTCCTCATCGCACTCACTTCTATTCCCCCCTTTACTAACTTCATTATTGTTTGTGCACTTTAATCCTATTTTTATTTCTCCTATCATTTTTTACATCTCCTCGTCCACATTTCCCTCTCCCATTTTGATATTTCTTATTTTTTCTCTAAACTGTTCTTTTCCTTCCCTTAACCAATCCTCTTTTCCTACACTTTTTACATTTGCACCCATTTTACTCATATTGCTATTCCTTTTTTGTCCCTCTAATGTCACTATTAAGGGAAAGTGATCCATGGCTCTGCCCTTTTTATTATTCCTCTTTGCATTTTGCACTTGCCATTTGTAACCTCTTGGTAACCTTCCCCTTACTCTTTCCAATCCTTTTTCATCTAACCACGTCTCCATCATTATAACTACATCCCATTGTGTCATATTTCTCATAAACTCCCTATCCTTTCTCTCCAATTCTGCTATATTCCAGTAACAAATCTTCCATTCTTCCCTACTTTCGTTTCTCATCTTTTTTTCCTTCTTACTATTTCTTATTTTCCTATCTCCCGTTCCTTCCTCTTCTAGTTTCCCTGCACCACATTTCTTACTATCTCTTCCCTTTCTTCATCCCAATCCCACCATACTCCATCTATCTGAATTCTCCCATACTTAACCCATGTTCTCTTTCCCTTTTTTCTTTCCGCTTCCGCTATTATCGTTAATTTATACTGCATCTTCCTTTCTACCCATGTCAAATCATCCTCTATTCTCTCCGGACTACCATATAATAACCTCTTCTTTGTCATCACTTCCCTCTTATGTTCCCATTTCTTTAGTTTCACCAGTACCATTATCTCCCCTCTTCTCACTTCCTTACCTATATTTCGCATTTCCTCTATCTCTACCTTAGCATCAATCCTTTTTAGTACTTCGTCCACCCCTTCCTTCAGGCCCTTCCCTTCTAATCTTATACCCTTTATCACTATGTTTAATTTTCTTTCTTCCCTCTCTTTCCTCTCTATTCCTTGTTCTATATTTCTCAGCCTTTCCATCTCCTTATTCCCACTCTCGCCCCCACCGCATTTCCCGTTCGAGCTTTCAAGTTTCTTCATCCTACCTCTTATCTCCTCTACCTTTGTATTATTAACTTTTTCCTGCTTCTCTAGTTTTTGCTCCAATGACTCCATCCTCTTTTCCAACTTTTCCCGGATTTCTTCCCATTTTTTTATTTCTTTCTTAACTTCAGCCATTTCCCGCCTAATTTCCTTCTTTAATTCCTCTCCCCTTCTCTCCTGCTTTTCTTCATAAATCCCCATTACCTCTATCATCACTTCTCTAATTTCCTTTAGTCTTTCTTCTTTCATCGACATATCATTTTCATCTCCGCTACCGTCAGCACCCTCTCTGATATCGCTTTTCCCTACCAAACTCTGCTTTTCCGGCGGCGATCTAAACATTTTCTGGTATTTTACACTCGCCCCGATATCTTCCTTCTCTTCACTGCTTTCCCCCTCCCCTCTCTTCCTTTTAATAAATACTTCTATTGACCCTACGCTTTTTGCTCTTAATCTTTTCTTTTCTATAGTTTTTTTATACTTCCCTCTTGCCTTCCTTTCCTTTATCTGTTTCGGCGTACTGAACACTTCCTGCTCTGTTTCTTCCGAGGAGATGCTTCCCTGCCTCTACCATCGCTGTCTGTTACTTGTCACGCCTTTCTTTGTCGCTATCCAACCCTGCTACTACCACTCCGTCAACACAGTCTGCCCACCCTGTCACAAATCTCCAAACAAACTTCCACACAAATCTGTCTCAATCCTCCAAAATATCTACCTCCCCTTTGCAATCTCACAATCCCTCAATTAGATCTCTCACCTCCACACCATTCTACACACTTCCACAATCCACTCACCTAAAATATCACCACAATATCAGAAAAACTCAGCATCAACAATTTCCACTACTTTACACTTTCATGTCGGAAACAGAAGTCTTTAAACAATTCAAAGTTAATTTTAAACTAGCGAGAAATTGCATTTTATTTAATTGTAGATTATTCAAGATTTTGAAAAAGAAAACTGAATTAAAATTACGAAAGATTTCAAGAATGAGAAAATTTTCTTTACATTCCCAGAAAAACGTATAATTATTTTTTATTCTGAAAAATCAACGTTAGGATAATGTTCTAAAAGATTCCAAAGTATTTCCACAAAATTTACGAAAAAGAATCTGGAAGTCTTTAAGGCAAATTTGTTAGGAAAATTTAAAACTATTCTTTGGAATATTTTATGACTAGCTGTTCTCGGTTGCGGTTCGCCGGTCCGGTTGGACTCTCGGAAAATCAGCGCGTACTCGGTCCCGGTTTCGGTTCGGTTCGAGCATTTAGGTTCGATTCTAATTTCAACTGTGCCGTTCGCTACCGTAGCCAATGAGAGCGCTCGGTAAAGTCACTTGGCCTGTCAGATATTTCTCAAGCCTGCTGCACGTTACTCACGTCACTTTAATCTATGAACTGCGCATGCGTGAGAATGACAATCGCGTACGCTGAATCGGCGCAGTGTGAGCCGCACTGGTCAACCGAAAATCGGCGAACCGCAACCGAGAACGGGTAATCTGAATTGGTCCTTAGGTACCGCGAATGTTTACATCAGCCCCCTGCCACGACCGTGTATGTGTATGTAGTAGTAGTTTTCTTACGATCCGGAGGGGAAGTGTTGGTCAAACTAAGCCAACAGATGGCACCACAAAAAGTAAGTCTGTCTTTTCCATTGAATTGCATTAAGAAAAAGCAAAAATAATTTAAAACTTGAAGCTGTTAGCAAATAAACATAAAATAATATATGAAAAAATAAGAGTGACTATGACTAATTATTTTTTAAAAAGTCATAAAGATATGTAGTTTAATATGAATAAAATTTAATTTTGAGATACATTTTGAAAACAGTTCGAACTTCGTATTTCACAACTTAAGTTGCAAAGTAAAGAATCTTTGTACCTTTAAAATCTTAATAATTTCAAGTTTTTAAGGAAACATTGTTAAAAAATAGTGGTAATTGGAATTAAAATGTTTGACAGAATCAAGTTTCAAATGAAATAATTTGAGGGAATCATTTGGTAACAAGTCAATGACGCGAATGATAAATTACAAAATGGATTTAATATTATTTAATATACTGTGTATATTTATTTAAATTGAACCCAACATCATATATAATTAAAAATTTGTCATAAGGACAACCGCAGGATTTCGCCGGGAGCGGGTGCTAATCTGAAAAAATTGCACCCGCTTCCAGCGAAATCGCGGTAAAATTTCAGCCATAACAACGTCTCACACCCCGTGAGATAGGTGGTTACAGTCTGTAAAGGAATCAATACGACGATCCAGCAAAAGCCTCGTAGACCCTAAGAACACGGAGCGACCAAGGACAACCACCTTCTGCATTTTTCCCGCAAGTGTTCTAGCATATTGTTGACACGCAGGGATGCTTTTTAGGTTATTAGCAAGTGAAAGCTTGGCATCTCCAAGAGCGCCGATGATAAGGACGATCAGTTTAACAGAATATTTCGGGTACAATCGTTGCAACTCCCTTATAAGGTCTCGATACCTCTCTTTCTTTTCAT
>NC_046660.1:139302932-139314625 GCF_010883055.1 Belonocnema kinseyi
TTTAATAATTTATTTGTTGCTTAATCTTGGAAGCTTTTTTCTTACTGCATTCAGCCCCTAATAATTTTATTTAAAAATTTCAATTTTAAGGAGGTATATTTAAAGGAGATATACTATAAGCTATTAAAATCTATAAACAAACGTACTGTACTCATGACGCACAGTTGGAGGAAATGCACTTTTTCATTCAAAAATGTCCAGAGCCTTCAATTTTTTTGAGATTTTGAATTTTTCTGTTTTAAATTAAAGATTAGTAAATTCTATAGATCTTGACTCTCCGAAATTTTGTCTGCTCTATTTTTTTTGTTAATAATTTTTCCAGTCAAAATATGAACAAAGTCTTATCAGAGAAAATTTTTTTTTTTGCTAAAAGTGCTTCCCACTAATGTAGGAATGACATTTAATAACAAAAATAATTTAAAAGTTTATGATAACCTCTGTGATAAACAAATTTTGTGTCAAAATATTAGAATTTGAGATTTTTCAAGTTATAATTTCCTTCAGTGGCCAGAACGACTTCTGGTATTCCTTAAAATAATAAATATTTAATCATATTTTATCAAATATAACAATTGAAATTTTTGTAAACAAATTAGATAAAAAAATATAAAATGTTTGCCCTTTCGCATAGAAATTTTTTTTGCACTGGAAATGTTTTAAGCTATTGGACGAATGCCTGGTAGTCACAAAAATATTAGAAGAGTTAGCAATAACGACTGTTATTAACAATTCTTGTGACAAAATATTTAAACTTAAGGTTTTATCAAATTTAAATTTTCGTTGATGGCCAAATCGGTGGGTTATTGTCAAAAGATTTTGTATTGAGTGAATCTTAGCATGCAGTGTTATGATTCATTTCCAATCTATTACGATTGAAAACCCGACTTTTTCCGAGTGATACTGCCAACATTGGGACATTTCTTATGTTAATTGTTTATAAAATTGTAAGTTGTTATATTCCACTAAATATGATCAAAGATGCATTGTTTAGGAATATCCGTAGCCTTTGTAGCGATTAAAGAAAATAAAAATTTTGATAAAACCTTACATTTGAATATTTTGTCACAAGAATTATTTATAACAATGGTTATTGTTAACTTCTCACATATTTTTGTGACTAGCAGTTATTCGCTCAACAGCTTAAAACGTTTCCAGTGTAAAAAAAATCCTATGGGAAAGGACCAAAATTTTGAATTTCTTTATCTAATGTATTTACAAAAATTTAAATTGTTATATTTTATCAAATATTATTAAATATTTACTGTTTCAGGGAATACCTGAAGTCTTCCTGGCGCTTGAAGGAAATAATAATTTGAAAAATCTGTAAATTATAATATTTTGCCACAAGAATTGTTTATAACAAAAGTCATTATAAATTTTAAATTATTTCTGTTATCAAATGTAATTCCTACATTTTCATTGACTTTTTACCAAATTATTCCCTCAATATACAATATACGTCACATATATTTCTTATTAATTCTTCTGTTCATGTATATGTTGTAAATATTTTTGTCATTGAGGTCTTTAATATTATTAATTTTTTCATTAGCTACATTAATAATTTTAACAAAGAATAATTTGTTTAACTTTAACAAATAATAAAATCAATAATATGAGCAAAATAAATCACAAAAATATAAAGTTCGAACTGCTTTCAAAATGAATCTTAAAATTAAATTTTATTCATATTAAACTACATATTTTCATGACTTTTTCTTTTTTTAAATAATTAGTAATAGTTAGACTTATTTTTTCATCTTTTTTTTGTTTATTTGCAAACAGCATCAAGTTTTTAATTATTTCTGCTTTTCCTTAATGCAATTCAATGAAAAAGACAGACCTACTTTTTGTGGCGCCATCTGTTGGATTAGTTTAACCGACTATTCCTCTCCGGATCGTAAGAAAACAGAAAAGTTGGGACGATGCATCGGGCTGGTTTACATTAACTGGCGACAGGCTAAAGTACTGCGACTTTTGAGACGACGTAGTTTCAAATCTAGGTTTACGAAGAAATCACGTGGAGATTGTGAGTTCCATCTCGGGTGAATCAGTATGCCGATGCATGGTAGAAAATATCCATGATATAAGTGTGCATGCGTGTACGCGAGTGTGAGGAGTGGGAACACGCTCGTGTGGTCATGGTACCATGAAGAAAACAAGCAGCGAGGGTGGATGCTGAATGAATCAGATTCAAACAATTCCTCGGTTCATTTCAATAATTTAATCAATAGCACGAACCACCAATTAGAGTTTCGCAGCCATTAGACCTGCGCGAAATGTAAGATTCTAAGGCTCTCTAAAGGAGTGTACTATGGTCCGTCATGTTTATTCCATCAGTTGGGAAAATAGGTTAACGTCTCATAGGGCACAGTTATTTATGCTATTGATATTAGTGATTTATAAAGCGAGAATAGGTTGTACAATACTTACCTTATTTAAACGATTCTACGTAATGCGTAATTTCCATTTTGTTTTGCACGTTATAACACAATAGCCCTAGCGGAAGAAACGGAAAGAGTTCGGAAAGAGGTTCAGTTCCAATCCTTTCCGAATTGTATGGGAACTTTGCTTCAGATTTCTTTCTGAACGTCTCTGTTTCCGATGTGTTTCCGAACTTTGTCCGAAGTGTCCCACTCAATCTAATTCTTTCTGAACGTTTTCGATTTCTTTCCGACTAAGTATTGCAGTGTCCCATTATCTTATTCCTATGCTTTCGAATATTTACCTTTGTCCCACTGTTGATGCTGGTTCCGGATGTTTCTGATTTCTTTCCGCATTTGGAAATCTTGAAAAAAATGTGGTTTCAAAAATTCTTTAAACGCGCTCACTTTTTGTATTTTCATCCAAAATACCTGGTTCACGAACTTGTTCTTGCTTTTTAGGTTTAAAAAAGAGTGCCAAAGCAGAATCCAATCTGACCAATTTTTCGAAAGTTATCGTGTTTACAGAATACAGACTACAGACAGATAGACAAACACTTTCTTAAAAATCGTTTTCTCTGACTCCGTGTGTCTTAAAACGTGGAGATTTGATGAAAAAGTGAAATTTTACATAAAACCAATACTTTCTCAATAGGATGTGAATGTAAAAAATATGGAACAGCATAATTTTTAATGAAGCAGTTGTGATTTTTAACCAAAATTATGCAAAATTCACCTAAATATATGCATTTTTGACCACAAGAAAAAACGGGTTTTCAAAAACACACTCGAATTTTCAACCAAAAATAATGACTCTATAACAAAATTGTTCAACTTTCAACAAATTTATCAAATTAACTTCAATTTTCGAATTGTTGCCTGAATGCCCCACTGCTTATTTATTCTCGGTTGAAAATAAACTGTCGTAAAGAGATTTTTCCAAAAAACCAAGAAATAGGAAAATTTCATTACTATTTTATTATTTTTCACATATATTTCTGTTATTTTTATTACTTGTGTATTGAGCAAAAATGTTCAAGCTGATTATTGAATATAATTTTCCCTAAGCTGGACTTGTAGAAACATTACTTGTCTCGATTTCAATACTGACACTTAAAAAACCAAGATTTACATCAAAAATAACTGCACAAAAGAATGTGTGACTGCAAGCACTATGGAGAATGAAGTATATACGAATATTTGTATGATTTTGAACAAAAATCTTGGGAAAATCGCTATCAATGTCTCTTGCGTCGCCATTTTGTTTCTTCGATTTCATTCATATCGATTATGGTAGGCGTTACGTCCTACCTTTCGGATCCACCGAATAATATAAGGAATTATTCTTTGATTGGTGGATTCCTTTTCTAGTCGTAAGGTTCGCTGCTGACTGGCGTTGATTTGAAAATCAACTACCGCGGTTATTTGAATCCTTATAATAATCACAGGCGATGAAATTAAGATTCTCACAAGTTAAATGTCATTTTAAATGAATAACTTTATTCAATAAACTTTACACATTAATCCATGGGACACACACACAACAGTTAATATAAACTTATTATTATTAAATTCTATATCTAACTTCACTTAATGTTAGATATAAACTAGATTCGACCATTACACTAAGTTACGCGGAACTTATACATTTTAGATTCTACTTTCTATATTCAATATTTAATATTTAAGATCTCGAGTGACACGGGTTCAATGAATATCAACGATTCAAGGATAACTGCCGTTCCTCCCCGAGTCACATATATTTATAACCTTGCATTATTTGATTACGTGCAAGGGTAGCATTAGAGTAGGGGAGTCAAGTGCGACCCCTTGACGTTGAGCCTGACCAATAGGAGCTCGCTAACGAATGCCGTAATGTATCAAGCTGACCACGTAGGCCCGGCGTACGTGACTTTTAATAAGGCTACATTTTCATGTATACTATTTTATCTTATTAGGTATATGAAGCAAATTATTTTATCCTAAAATTAAAGAAGAAGAGACAGAGAGAATGTTGAAGAGTCTATACTAACATTCTAAATAACCTTGATAAGCAATTTCATAAAACAATTATTAATTTTTTATACGAATTTAAATTAACTCGTATCTTACGATAAAGAAAGTTTCTTCTTTATCGACTGAGATTATAAAATCAACGAGTTTAATCGACGGTAATACGCAAGCTGTCACAGTAGGTATTCCATTGCACTGAACTCTGAGCAGAGACGAGATGCTGTCAGAGCTTTTCTGAAGATTCTTGATTAAAATCACAACAAATTGCGGATATTCCTAATTTCCCATAGCGCTTTCAGTAAAAAAGGTCATTGTGCTCAGTTGCTTTTTCAATAAACCTTGTTTTTTATTGTGGATATGGAAATCGATAAAAATGACGCTTCTTTTCGATTTTCATCATTCAGTCATGCTCAGTGCAATTTATATTTCATAGTGTAATATTTTTACCATACAAAAAAGGAATTTTATCAATGACATATTGTAGCGATTACAGATGAGACTTGGGCAAATTGAATATTCGAAATTTGGAATATTAAGATTTGATAATGTGCAGGAATAATATACGTGATGTACGAAAGTCAAAAAGGCTTTCTGATCTATGAAATTTCCCTATTTCTAGGTTCTTAGGAATCATCTTTGCTGGATTCAACAAGAATCAATACGATCACTAAAATTTAAAAGCTTGGAAGATAAAATTAAATTATTATAACCAAAATATATATATTTTTTATTTGATTCGGAAAAAATTAGATACATTGGGAAAGAGTAAAGTGGGTAGTCATTCGGAAATAAATCGGAAATATTCGGCGACATTTGGAAGAAAATCGGAAACATTCGAGGACATTCGGAAATGATCGAAAAGAAGTCGGAGAAAGGGACATTCGAAAAGAAATCGGAAAAGTTCATGGGACAGCTCGAAGTTCGGAAATATATCGAAAACAAAGTTCGCATACGAGTTTTCCCATTCCGAAGCCAAGTAAGACATGTCAATAAACAATTACAAAATTAAAAACACGAATCGCATTTTTATTGTAATTTAAAATTCCCGCCAAGAGGAGTGCAAATTTACCGACAGTACACCGGTATTCCGGCAGTACGATCAAATAAGGGTGCTTTCATGCCTCTGCAAGCAGGCAACCTGCATGCAGAAAACTTATAAGAGCGAGAGAGATAGAGAATGGTCCATCTCTTTCACTCTTATTGTTTTTCTGCATGCAGACTGCCTGCTTGCAGACGCATGAAAGCACCCTTACGCTGAGCGATCAGCGCCCAACAGCTGTCAGTATCTTTGGTTTCTATTCATGTAGTTTGGTTAACCACTTTACTCTCATTTTTTAGCTGTTACTCGATTCGTTTTGAAAAAGTAGACAGCAAGCGCATACCCCCAACCATGGGTCCCCTTTCCGCAGGGTTGGTAACGTATAATACTCCACGTATTATACGTAGTTTTCTACGCGTAAATTACCACGTATATTACCTCTGCACTGGAAAAAAAATTGTTCTTGAATCAAGTAAATGTTACTTAATTCAAGTCAATCGCAGGTACGAATGGGGACGATAGAGTATGAGTTTGTTCCAAATAAATAAATACTTGCTACCGTATGCTTGGAACAAGCGTACATTTTCTTAATCTGAGAAAATGTATTTTTAGATAGAATATCACATTTTATTAGTCTAAAACTTTATTGAGTTACTTCATATAATGATGTATTCAAATGCAGAACATAGTTCACTTCCAAGAAATCATTTCTGATTCACTTCAAGAATATATTTTCTTAGTATAAGAATATGAAGGATCGGATGAATAGAGTGAGCCTCAACTGAACGCTATTTCGCAATACAAAAAAAATTTTCGAAATTATTGGCATATAATCATTTTTTAAATTATTAAAACACGTAATCCTAACCGCGCGCTCTACCGACTTCACTATCGAAGCACTTGGATCTCGGTGACAAAATCTCGAGTAAGAATTTCAAGGCAGTAACGTACGAAGTCGTATGGTGAGCCTCAACCATCTTCAAACTAACCGTTGTGGAACTCAATGTTTCTTTTAAGGAAACATCTTTCTGATGATACTTGAAAATTTTCGACAGACTTTAACATACCATTTATTATTTATAACAATTTTAGAATTGAATTTTACTTATTTCAAAAAAGGCCCTATACTTTTTTCCTAATACATTTAAAAATGTTATAAAATATCTAAAATTAATAAACAATAAACAAAAATTCTCCAGAAAATGCGCAGTTTTCAATTTATCCAACTCTTTTATTGTGTATAATATTCTCTTGCTCAATTTTTAATGAAAAATAAAATTTTTTCAACAATAATATAAAATATGTGAAAAAGTGAAGTAAGTTTCACTTATTTAACAAGGTACTTAACACTTGTTGTTTCTAAATATTTAAAACGCTTAAAAACGACCCAAAGGTAATGAATAATAAAGAAAAGTTGCTTGTACAAAAATTCTTTAATAACATCAATGACAAAAAATAATGTTCTGCTATACGAAAATTTACATAAACCACAAAGTTTTTAATTTATTGAATGCTTTGATCATAAAATGTTGACTAGGATTTGAATATGGAATTGCTTTCCTAAAACAACAATTTAAAATGTGCATAAAATAATTGAACTTCACTTATTTTACAAAGGGCTCAATACTTTTTTCTTTAAAAATTTAATTCGCTTAAAAACAATCTAAAGCTTATAAAAAATTAATAACTTTTGAGTTGAAAAACGCTTTAATAACCTCAGTGACAAATAAATATTTTCTGAATTTTAAAAACCTCTGTAAAACGCACAGTTCTCGATTTATTTAATTCTTTTATAATACTTTTTAACTCAGTTTCTAATTTAAAAAAACAATTTCAAACAATAATAATTAAAAATATGTAAAAAAGAATTGATCTCTAGTTTAAGTATTACCCATTTAAAAAAGTGCTCGATATTTTATTTTTATTTCAAGTATAAAATACTTCGAAATCAGAAGAAAAAAGAATTCTGTAAAGAAACGTTTGGTGCAAGAACTTTCAGGTTACAAGTGATAGGGTCTTACGGTGGTCGTATCGAAAATATTCATTTGCTTCCTCCTTGCATTCTCAATTCTTTTATTTGAAAACTTCTAATTTTCAATTTTTTAATTATTCTTTCATAAAATGAAATGCATTTTTAATAAAGTTTTTAAAAATGTTATTGAATTCTTTTTCCTTAAATATTTTGCTTTATAAACGCATAACATTTTTTTTAAATTATCAAGAAAATGTAATAATTGTATTTTTAAGCATTTTTTAAAGCTTATAACTTTGTTTTATGCTGTCATATATTTATTTTTGATTATTTAAAAAATGTTTCACGGTTAAAAAAATTCGAAATGATTTATTTTTAAGTAGATTAATACATACAAATAATCAGCGGAAAGAACTATAGATGCAGTACATTTATAACCTTTTATTAATTTTAGGAATGAAATTACTTTTGAGTCTTGCATAATTATTTCAAAGTTAATAACACTTTTTCTTAATCTATATGAAAATTTTAAATTCTTACCCACAAAAGCTAACCGACGCAATAAACTTATAATTTTTTAAATAGTTTTATGAGTGATTTGATTTGTGTGTCAGCGTAAAGTTTGTAATTTATCAAAGTTGCAAATTCCTATCTTCATTTGCAGAAATAAAATTGATTACGTGCACCAATGTTTTGAATTTTACAAATATTATTGAAATTCAAAATAATTGTTAGCGGCGAAGAGAACCAACTTCATATCATGTTAACTTAATACGATACTTTTGCAGTAAGAAGTAAATTAATTTAGAGCAATATATTAATTTTCATAATATCTGTGCGATATCTATTGTATGAAGTCTACAGTTTTTATATTGAAAAGACTGATGTGATTCTATTTTGATGACATAGGTATCTTCAAAGTAAATCTGACATTCGTTTCAAATAAATAATTATTTGAAGGAAAATATTCAAGCATTATTTTAAGAGAAATTATTTCTTCACTGAATACATTCATTTTCTCGTCTCGAGAACATAAACATTGTTTCAATTAAAATAGTAGTCAAAATAAGTATATGAATTTACTTGGATCAAGAATTTTGTTAGAGTTTTAGTTACTTATCATGAGAATATAATATTCTTAACTCAATATTTTATTCAACTTCACGCAAATAAGTATAATGAAACAAATTAACTCAATAATTTTTTGCTTAGAGTACATCTATTCTTGATTCAAATAGTTGTCCTGATTCTATTATTTACTTGATTTAAGAAAATCGGTCCCTTGTAAAAAGAAAATGCTTCTTTCAAGTAAAATCAGCCAAGTAAAGTAGCCTACTTAATTCAATGCAAATTTTTTTCAGTGTAGTTTTCTACGTGTTTTGGTATATATTACGTCCGAATGGAAAATTTCAGTGCACTTGCGTCAATTTCGAAAGATAGATTATGTTATAATCTATTTTTCTTGATGTGGGTCGTGGTTGCAGTAATCACTTTTTAAATTTTCATTGTAGTAAATTGTAAAAGAAAATCGAGGGAGTAGGCCTGAAGGAAAAATGTTGAACCAATTATCCTACAAATTCATATAAGTCGAGAAGGAAAAAATGCCCCTTTGTGCATGATTTAGGATAGTGTAATTCACAATACTGCAGAATCTAGAATTCTAGATAAATTTGCCGAGTTTTATGTTTATCGATTCTTGTTATATTACTTATGTTATATTATTCGCCTCGTAAATATCGCGCAAAATACCAATTTAAAAAAATTCTTTTAATTTAAATAAATGTCACAGCAGTTTGAGGTTGTAATTAGGGAGACAATATTATGCATAATAATTATTATCGAACGAATCAAACGACTCTGCGACAGTTTTCTGTCTTTTCTTCCGCTCGAAAAAAAGGCTTCAATGGGATCACATCAGGATGTTGGGTATTTCTTCTACGTCGGGCATAATTATTATTTTCAATTACTATAACGCATTATACATAATTATTTGTAATTATTATATTTCAAAAATGAGGTTATGTACTAGTCAGCACTCATGACACTGATTTTGCAAGTCCGCCATCTTGAAACGTAGCTTACAAGAGTTTTCTACTGTTTTCGACGTACATTACAGCAAAAACGTAATAAACGTAGAAAATACTCGAGTTACGCGTAACTGAACAAACCCCGCCTTTGCGTGACATGAAAATATTCAGGACAGCGTCCCATGATTGCAAAAATGCCTTGCGTAATGCGTCAATCACAAGACATTTCAGGCAATCACAGTGCTTCTCTGAAGAACTAGGAGAATATTATTAGCTGAAATGTCTAGTGAATCGACGCAATACGAAAAATGTAACGTAATTCTGCAATCATGGGATGCCAAGGCAGAGTGCATTTTTAAAACCGAATTACCATTGACCGCTGGTAAGTTTTGAGTGTCTCGTAGATTTCGCCATTCATGTGCGCCCCGTTCCAACAGCCTTAATTCCCTACCTTGTTATTAAATACACATAAATCTAAATTTTGATTAATGACAACAGTGTATCTATATATTCATTTTGTAATCCTTCTAACATTTCACTTTTTTATCAATCTTGTAAAGTTTACGAAAAGAGAATAACATTGAGCGAATTTCAAGAATAAAATATAGAACGTGGAATATATATGTTGATATTTACTTGTGTACGAGTGTCTTGCTTGTGTAGACTTTTTAAAACTAAAGGTGAAAATATCGACAATAGTAATTTGGTGATTGTGAGTTCTCTTTTGTTAAAGCTCCTTTAGCTTTAACGAACACATTCTCATCACGTATCCCGTGCTTCTCACTCGAGTTTATCCTTGCAATTTTATATCATTCCCATGAATGTGTATTATTATAATTCGTAACTTGCATTGGCATTAAAACAGACCAAGTGTCATTGCCCCGTTAAAAAAAGCGCATTCTTTTATAAAATTTTTTTTATTGAACGTTTTATTGCATTTTGTGTGTGTGTGTGTGTGTATTTGAAACTTCATTATTATATTTGAGAATACCTTAAATACTGTACAAATGTTGCATGAAAAAATGTAACTTTTGGATTTTCCATTATTTTTTATGCTGTCGAAATTTCATTTTTGGTTTATCAAGAAACTTCCAAAAGTTGTTATTTTGAAAAAATAGTCTGGAAAATATTCAAAAGGCGCTCACTTTTTGAATTTGTATCCAAAATGGTTGGCTAACGAACTTGAACTTTAGTTTAGGACATTAAAAGAGTATACCAGAGGCCAATCTCAGAGAATTATTTTTTCAAAAGTTATCGTGCTGACAGACAGGCATAAATACATACAGACACATTCGTAAGAATCTGTTTTTGGATTCTGGGTGTCTCAAAACGTGGACATTTGACAAAAACAGGGGGGAAGGGGTCAAATTTTACACAAATCTAATACCTTCCCTAATGAGAATGTAAAAATTAATAAATTTGCCATGAATAATGTTTTGATACTTCTGTTTTAATCGTCAAAAGTAGCATTTAAAACATTTAAACAAAGTAAATTTTTTTTTAAACCAACAAATGAGACGAAAAAGAAATTAAAAAACATAAGCTGTGATGAGAATGTTCCCACGCAGCGGGCTGATTTTTTATTGTTAATATAGTTTTTCACGATTAAAACACAAAATGCGCATGCTATCAAAAAATGATTTAAAACAAATTTGTAGATCTTTTAAGAATGCACCATTTTTGTCTATACTACTTTTTACCTATTTTGCACAGTTTAACCGCAAAATGTAATTTTTCATTCTTTCTTTATCCTGTAAAAATTTTAATTTTCAATTTTTTAAGAAAATTCAAAAAGTTGTTGAAACAATTTTGTAGAACATTAAAAAAGAAACTTTTTTCTTCTCTTGACTTTTTTTCACATCGTGCGTTATTTGGCTTAAAATGTTTATTTTCGTGTGTTTTTTAAAATTCTTTAAATGCTATAACTCTGGTAAATTTTGGTTTAATCAAAAAAAGTCATTGAGATAAATTATTCGTCTGTTTGAATACTATGATGATCCGTGCAGACAAATTTTTAAATTTTGAAAAAAGTGGTCTAAAAAATTTTCAAAGTACGTTAACTTTTAGAATTTTCATCCAAAATGGCTGGCTAAGGAACTTGATCTTCAGTTTCTAATACTCAGATAGTGTGCCAAAGGCCAGACAGACAAACACATTCGTAGAAACCTGTTTTCGGATTCTGGGGGTCTCAAAACGTGGACATTTGACAAAAACAGGGG
>NC_046660.1:139314635-139323561 GCF_010883055.1 Belonocnema kinseyi
ACACAAATCTAATACCTTCTATGATGAGAATGTAATAATTGAGATTCATTACATTTTCTAAACTTGAGGCGAACGTACTTCATTTTTATTCTAAATATGCTTCAATAATAATTCGTATAATAAGTTGAGTTTCTGTTGAAGTATCTGCGCTATCAAAAGTGGAGACTCGAGTCGTCCCGATACGACGATAGTAGATAGGTAGGGGCAGTTCTGGCGCACTTTTTTCCGTCCGAATAGCAAACTTGCGGCTAGAGTGCGGAAGGCTGTAAGATTGGTTTCGCTCCTTATGCTGACTTACGAATCACAGTTTTGAAGTAACCGATCCACACTATCGATATTGGAAATCAATACTTAAACATCATGGGAATGGAACTTTTTAGCCCCAAAAATATGGAATATGATTTCATTTATGGTATCGCAATATTAGGCTATGTAATACCTGCTATCCCCGGAATTTAAGTTTTTCACCCTAAAGTAATATGCATTAAATGTTTTATCGCAATGGTGCATCACTGAAAATTTCCAATATCTGCAACCACTCTCGTGATATTATAACAATTCTCGGTAAACAAAATTCCATTCGCATTACGTCATCGTCGTTTCCTGGAATGTTTATCAATATGAACTTAATTAATTAAACGTTCTTCTTTGATATTTGTCGACATAAGCGTCATATTTTATATATATATATATATATATATATATTTATATATATCATGGAATCCTTATCTATGTGAAATAAATTGAATAAACGTTTAAATACGTATTATTTTTTCACTCTCATGTTAATTATTGCACTATATGGTGAAATACTACGAACAGGCTACAGAAATTTGATGGTGGGTGTAAACGTCTATAAGAGGATGTCAGTTCTTCTCTTTCTCCAGTTTGTTGTCAGATGCCAGATTGTGAAGAAGAAAAGCAACAAGAGCTAAAAAGTCGTTTAAACGTATTTCTAAAGAACATTCAAGAGCTAAAGCAAGCCATTCAAGTGCGAACCGATATACAAACTCTGACAAGGAAATTTAAAAGTGTGAATCTCGAAGATAACAAGCAGCGAAGGAGAAGAAAAAAGAATGGATGACAGACCTAGAAGTTAACAACCCAGGGAAAAAAACCGGTAGAAAGCGAGTCGGTTCGAATTGCGTATCTGTCATTTACAGATTAAAAGAATAAAAATGCAATCGGTTGGCCACATTTTTAATCGGTCACCTATACGCGATGC
The DNA here is from genome assembly GCF_010883055.1 of Belonocnema kinseyi. Taxonomy (NCBI): domain Eukaryota; kingdom Metazoa; phylum Arthropoda; class Insecta; order Hymenoptera; family Cynipidae; genus Belonocnema; species Belonocnema kinseyi. Next base: position 139,315,861 of record NC_046660.1, read on the forward strand.
TTTAAATCTGCCATTCCACATTCGTCAAAATGCTGAGTGAATAGAGTTGAATAAGACTGACTAACCTGAAATAATTCCTATGAGCATTCTACAATTCATTAATGTGCATATAAATGAGTTGAGATTCAATATGAAATGGAGTTCTTAAAAGATCACACCCAATGGTAAAAATACGATGCGCACATAGCAATGTTTAGTAAGCGTGAATCTGCCAATTGTAGGTTACCTCAGGCTGTGTTCAACTGAGTGGACTATCCAGATTAAAATTTTAAAGAATTAATTGTTTCTAATGAGAAGTATGAGGTAATAAATTTGAATAGTACAATGCTAATTGATAAAAAATTACAAAAATTCAAATTAAATAATATTGTAATATATTATAATTTCGATAAGGTAATTTCGATAAGATAAAACGTGAGTGTTAGTTTTTGTAAATTTAAGATTCATATATGGTAAATGTGAAATAAATAAATAAATTTTTAACATTCTGATGTGGTGTGATGCAAATATGTCAAAAAAATGTTCAGCAAAATCAATTAAAATGCCTAAAAATTAATAGTGTTTAAATAAAAATAGACCACATGTATGCCAGGATTTTCTTAAATGTTGCCAATTGAAATATTTTTTAATAAATAATTTTAACTATTTAAATTAAATTTGTTTTATTTAAATTAATAATTTTTTATCGGAATTATCGTTCCTCTATTGGTTAATGCTGATTCATAATCACTACTAAATGGGTCCGAGAAAAAAATGACGTGGCCGATTAAAAAAATTGATTTCTCATTCATAACTCACTTTAACCTATGCGCCACTATCTGGAATTCCAGCGACAGGCACGCAATTCAGAAGACCTCAAAACCCATTCAAATGAAAGTGTATGTATTTTTTTTTCTGGGAAGGGATATGAAATAACGGATATTAAGAAGGCTAAAACAAAATATGGAACGAGAACGCTTGTAATCATAGAAAACAAATTCACCGTTTTTCTACTTCAAATAATGGCAAAACTGTTTGAAGAGGATAAAAATCTATTTATACAAATGAAGAAAGCCTGTAAAGATCAGCATCTTGAAATGGTATATTTGGGCAGACGCTTCAACTCCATTGAATTTGTGGAGACAAATTTATAAGTGTGTGCAGTTTTTCAAATATCGCTCAGTCAGTGACAAGCTTCGGTGTGATATTCATCATGCCTTATAGTTTATACACCACAAAATCAAATGTTACATGCGACCACACACAACCTGAATTCATCATTCACAAAGCAAATTATTGTTGGTGCTGAATTTACAAAAGACGGAAAGCTCGCCTCAGCAGTGAAACTTCAGGCGAGTCATCGTCATGCAAGTATAACCCTAAATCTTGAAGAGTGGAAATTATTTAAAAGTTACTTTAACCTCAAAACACTCTTCTTTGATGGCCAAGAGAAGCAACAATGTATCGACTGTGGAAATTTTCATACACACATGGCTATATCTTTTGGAAATTATATAGTGGCTTTGTAGAAAATTCAAGAAACGCAAAAATATGATCCATTTGTACTGCAAGAAACAACGTTTACTGTTCTTCAGGAAGTCAGCCCTCGTATCGGTCGGTATCTTCTGGATCTGAGTGTTATGCCGTTTCAACGTACAAAAGATGTCATAATTAAAACCATCGCTGAAAGTGCGTGGCGTAACGTGAAATCACGATCTGTGAAAAGTGTAAAATCTTATGTACCAACAAAATATACGAGTTTAAAGAGTAGGGCAATGAAAAAACTTATATTTGCTAATCTTATGCGATTTGAAATTCTATTTCTTGAAATGATGACTTTTTATAGTCAGAATGTTTGTGAAGAAGTGATTGAGAAATTACCAGAACTTAGATGCGTGAATGGTAGGTTTATAAATTAAAAATGTCATGTATTTTTTTGTAAGGTATATCTAAATAAACATATAATTTAAACTAAAGTCGCCTTTTTTCATTTACTAGATTAAGGGTAGGTAGATGTGTAGGTAAAAAAGACATATAAAACCGAAAAACATCAACTTTATTCAGAAAAAAACTTAAAATTAATACACAAGATACTTACAAGCTAGACTTTTCTACCCAACTATTGTGTGAGTCATCGAAACCTAACCATTTTACGAATAGCTCATTTCCTCGCTTTTTCAGTCCTTTTTCAACCACATAATATCTGTATGCCTAACTTTGCCTGGTTCTTGCTCATAAAAACTACCTACAATAGTCTTATCCCGATAATCTTTAAGCATATACGTCAACAGTTTAGTATTCTTAACATGGCTTACGGTAAATATTTCAGTTGTCCAATTCGATGTGTAGCGTTTCTCAAAAACATGCTTAAATTTAATCATACGCACTTTATTTCCAACTTTAAATTTCGCTTTCTCAACTGCATGTTTTACACTGTCATTTTTGTGTACATCAAACAACAATTTTTTCTCATTTTCTTCAGTAACATCTTTTGACGTCATTCGAATAGTCTAATGTCTAGTATCATAAGATGAAACTAAATCTTTCAAACTATCTATCCATTTGTAATTCCCTGTAAGCTAAATTGCAACCACATTTTATTCTTTAAAGTACGATTAAATCGCTCGAAAATGGATGCTTTTAAATTGCTAAACGTCGAGTACAAATTTATCTTGTATCGCTTCATAAGATTTTCAAAATATAAGTTGTAAAATTCTTTGCCTCTATCAACATGTAAATTTTTCGGTATGCGTCCTTTGTCAAGTATAGATTCCATAGCTGTAGCTACATCTTCACCCTTCTTGGATTCAGCAGGAATAGCTCAAGCAAATTGGGAAAATATATCAATTACAGTCAAAATGTACTTGTATCATTTGTTTTCTTTTTTATAAGGTTGCAGTTCAACAAGATCCGCTTGCCAAGTCTCATCGATGCTACAGATAACAAAGTGTCGACGTTGATAGTTTCTTCTAGCAGGCCTATGTAGCTCCTTCACTAGTTGCAGCTTTTCGTTATTCATTTTTTAGTATGTTCAGCTTGGCATCCAACTGAGAAATAAGCTCTGAATTGCGATGCGCCAGTTCTTGAATGGAATCCACATCAACTTTCAAAATATTTAAACTTTTATATGAGGAAGATTCTAGAGTTCAATCATCATGTTACTGTTAACAACTTCAGTTTGCAAGGAAGCTATGACATCATGCAAAGTCTGAATTACTTGCTGTAACACATGTTGCATCTTATTTAAATTTATTGCATCATCTAAATCTTTTGCATCAGCTACATTACACAGCTTTTTCTTTCTGATATCATAATGCCCATCGGTGGTGAATTTGAATCCAAATCTTGGTGGACCTCGACTTGCCATCTTAGCTCGCTTAATATGACGTTCGAACACATCGGCACTCATTTTGCAAATGACCAAAATATCGTCAAATTGATTAATAAATATTATTCATCAATAATAAATTGATAAATTAAGTTTAAAAAATTGATTAATAAATAATTCCAGCCTCTCGTAATTCTTCAATAATTGACATAATTTCATTTGTGTGACTTGTATTTCGCGTTGCTTGGGATGCTAACAGTAAACGCAATCTATCAACTAATTCGTTTGGATCATCCCAATAAATGTAGTCTAATTTATTAGCCTCTGTACCAACTATATATTTTGAATTAAACCGTTACCCACTGAGGAGCGCTTTTCAAATAGTTTATTGTTAGTTTTCAAAGGTGAAAGGGGAATTAGTTTTTTTATAAAATTTTTATATTTGAAAGGTTTATTATCACGAAAATCCCCATCAACTCTATAATGTTTACGATGCAAATTTGTTGAAATTGCAATATTTTTATAATTTTCAAGGTCTTCATTATTTATAACAGTACTATTTGGTATCTTTTTAAACAAAAGTTCAAGCAAACCCACAGCCTTTAGATAGCTTCAGTACATCATAAACATTATGTATATCTCTCCTTCTCTTCCCCAACTTTTGAAGATAATCAATTGCTCTATCATTTGATGGAAAGGAAACTGGTGTTTCTAAATCCTCTGAAGCCTGAGAATCGTATGCTGACAAGAATGAACTTTTATCATCATCTTGATCATTTTGCTCTTCACCATCATTTTGAAACTCTTGCTGAAATTCATCTTCAGATCAACTCTTGATTTCATTTTTCATTTTATTTAATGTCATTTAATGTCTGATGAACTGTCTGTTTACCCAACTTTAGTAATCTATGCTTTCGTCGAATCGCTTCACTAGCTTTAGCAATTTCATGCAAAATATGTTTTTGCTTGTGAAAGCCCTCCTTACATGTAGACATATTAATACCGTAGTGTTCAAAGTGTAACTGTCTCTAAGTAGTCATTACATACATATTTATTTCTTTTCCAGATTAACAAAACAGTCAAAACCTTTTCTATATCTACCTTCATTCAAATTTCTATCCTTATCAATTACAGCAAATCCATTCTTATCATCATACCAGCAAGCTAAACACACCTTCTTAAATTGTGAATAAGGCATGTCACTATTCACATGATCATCATATATATGCTTCAGATTCATCTCATCTTGTTTAAACAATACAAGCAAATTAAGATTATCACGTATAAGACGTTTTAGAATACGAGCATATATCTGACTCAAATAGAAACAGTCAGCATTCTTGTGCCTACACTTTGAAAAAAATGCTTTTATATTATCTTGTTTTTCACAGACTACATCATCAAATACAAACACTGAATTTGAATTAGCTTCATTTGGTATTACAATTTGGTCTTTCCACAGTTGGAAGGTCCACAAAATATTACTCGTACACTGCTTGGTAACAGATATTCATGCAGTTTTTCTTTTTTCTCATGTTGTACAAGCGAATCGAAATTATCGATAGGTAACTTTATAGGTTGTGCTTCAAACTGCATCTTGACTATGACTCGGGGAAAAACTATAAATGTCAGCTTTATGTAGGTTCAGTCTTTAGTCTGAAAGTATCTCTCAAACAGATATGATCGTTCACGGTGACAAAAATACAGTCAGTCGTAAGCGATCCTCGAAAGAGGCAAAACGTGGCAAAGGTCTGTTAAATAAAACTATTAATAATCTTCCTGTAGTGTTACATATTCCTGGATACCAGTACTGTGGACCAGGTACGAAATTGGCAAAACGAATTGCGCGAGGTGATCCTGGAATAAATCCCCTTGACGCTGCTTGTAAGGAGCACGATATAGCCTGCTCACGAAATAGAGAAAATATAGAGGCTAGAAACTCAGCTGACAGTGTACTAGCTGAAAAAGCTTGGGAACGTGTCCTTGCTCAGGACGCAGGCTTAGGTGAAAAGGCCGCGGCTTGGGGAATAAGTAATGCAATGAAAATTAAATAAAAATTTGTTATGAGTTTCAAAAATAAAAGGTCTACCACCACACTCAAAAAAATAGTTACAGCAGCTGAAAAGGCAATGATACCAGGTAATGATGCACAAACTGTTATCAAATCTGCTCTCAGAGGTGCACGTGCAGCTGTAAAAAAGACTGGTGGAAAAAGAAACGTAAAGAAACCTCGAATTTTACCAGTTCAAAAGAAATTAGATGGCTTTCTACCCTTTCTTACACCCTTCTTCGCCGGTCTAAGTGCTACTGGTGGGCTATCTGGTGAAGCTGCGGAAATAGCTAAAGCGGTTAATGGTTCAAATGATACAAAACGAAAGCTTGAAGAAAGAAAACGTCATAATGAAGCAATAGCAGCCTTTGCTGTGGGGAAAGGTCTTTATTTGAAACCATATAAAGAAGGATTAGGACTTCATCTAAAACCATATAATCAAGGAAGGGGACTTAAGTGCCAATCGCAAAACTTAAAGTGACGCTACCTCACCGAGTATTAGCCGATGCAGATTTACTTAAATTCGCATAATCTTAGAAAATTAAACATTTTAGAGGTGTTTTTGTGCGTAATGGATTACCAAACGGTGGGCCACGTAAATGTGAAAGTGCTATTGTTAACCTTGATGATAAAAACAATCTAGGTACTCATTGGGTTGTGTATAAAAATTTTAACAGTAAAATAATCTATTTTGATAGCTTTGGTAACCTCAGGCCACCTTTGGATCTCTTTAAGTATCTCGGTGTTGGTAGCGTAAAATATAATCATGAAAGGTATCAAAATTATGATAGATTTGTATGTGGACATGTATACCTTAAATTTTTATGCAATCAATTAAAATCTCAAAGTATGTGTAATCTATATAAATGTAGAGGCTAATGATTTCAAGCCAGTCAAAGACTAGCCGTCATCAAGGATGATTCATTGACGTTAACATTATCGGGCACTTCTTCGATCCTATAAAATCAGTATTTTCCTCCAATTAAGTTGTCTCTATACAAAAATTACGCTCTTCGTCTTGTGGAATTTCTAACCTTCAAATCAATTCCCAATGTAGACACTGGTCAAAATAAATTCTACGTGGGTAAAAAAATAATTGAAATACCTACAGGAAGTTATGAAATAGGTGATGTACAACGCTATCTACAGAACTTATTTGGACAAGATCAAAAAGTGATGCAAATGCCATTTTGCAAACAGCCTCCATTGAGCAGTATAAAATTTAAATTAATAAAATACAGTGGTTATTGCCTAGCGTCAGATTGTCAGATTCACGCAAATTTCAGTTACTAAAATATATTGAAAAAGATCCACCTATTCCAATAAGTTTTCGAACTTGGAAGTGTATGAATATCCTTTACTTCCAACTACTTCAAACCACGCTTGGACTGTAAAAACATCAACACAATTGGAAAAACCCAGATTTGTTGTACTTGGATTTCAAACAAACAGAAAAAATAATACTATTAGAAGCTCTAGCAACTTTGATCATTGCAATCTGACTAATGTAAAACTACTTTTAAATGATCAATGCTATCCTTATAGTAATTTAAATCTTGATATTAATCGAAATAGGTATGCTCTTCTTTATGAAATGTATATAAACTTTCAAGCTAATTACTATGGTAAAGAACCGCCACCATTGCTGTCGAGAGGAGAATTTATAGAGTATACACCTCTAGTAGTAATTGACTGTTCTAAGCAAAATGAGTTCCTGAAATACGGACCAGTTGACGCTCGATTGGAATTTCAAACTAGTGAAAATTTTCCCTCTCAAACAACGGCATATTGCTTAATTTTGCATGATCGTATACTTGAGTATAAACCAATAAGTGGCGTGGTGAAAAAGTTGATATAAAAACTACTGTAACCGAGTAGAAATAGTCTAGTTGCAGATATATAATTAATTATAATCTATTTATTTTTAAGTGTAATGTACTGGTTTTTTCTATTGGAAATAAAAAATAATTTTAAAGGAAAAAGAAAAATTATGTTCTTTTTTCAGAGTTCCTTGTCCCTATAATAATAATAAGTGCGAATAGTAGATAAGCGAATGATTGGTTGGTGAACATCGTTGACACTGGTATATTCGATCTGCTATATCAGGTTGCATCCAATAGCTACATCAAATTACGAAAATGATTAGCATCCAATTTTTCAATTAGAAGTAAATTTGCTTTAAAAAAATGTTATTTTCAGGTTGAATTAAATAAAAAAGAACAATTTCCATTCAATTGATTTTCTTTTATTCACAATAACTTGTATTTTACAAACAATTTTACAGTTTTTCGCTTTCTTCCTCTTCCAATTTACATATATATTTCTTTTGTTGCTATTTCCAATC
>NC_046660.1:139323661-139324786 GCF_010883055.1 Belonocnema kinseyi
TTCTCCTTGGTTATGATGTTTTTGTCAGCTGGTGCCGAAAATTCGATAACGAACATGTTTCGCTTCTCGAAGTCAAGAAGAACCATGTCAGGCCTCGAGTGAACAACAGAAACAATTGTCGAGAATATAAAGTTCCCGTATATGCGGCACTTCCCATTCTCGACAATTGACTCGATTTCCCTAGGAGCATTTAGAGGAGCGATATTAAGGTTAATGCCGTAAGAGTTACAGATATGGTAATAAAGCACTCTTAGTGCCGCATTGTGCCTTTGAATGTAGGTCGTTCCCGCGTGAGTTGGACAACTAGATAGTATGTGAACTAAATACTCGGGGTGTGCATGGCACGCCCTGCAGCTATCATGAGGAATGTTTTAACTCAAAATGTGGCGACGGTATGTTAAGGTGGAAATGACACCGCCTTGGCATGAAAAAATGAAACCCTCCGTACCAGACTTCAATCCAGGCGATTTAAGGAAAGCAAACGTTAGCTCACAAGACATTGGATGATCCTTCACATTTCTGTGAAAGATACCATGCATCCTCTTATCGAGGAGCTGTTCACGAAAGTTTTCCTCTTGTGCTTTCTTCATCCGGGATTTCAGGAGTGAGTACTCGAGATAGATAAGATTTGATGCATTTTGCTCGCCCCTAATACTGAAGTCCAGTCCGAGTGTTTTAGCAGCCTCCTCCGCTGCTTTGTACAGAACGCTCCTTTTCCCACTTCTTCGTGATTCCTGACCATTTCAAGAATTCTGTACCCAGCATAATCCTGTTGTGAAGACGTTCAAGACTCAATATTCCGCGACCCCCTTGACGGCGTGAGATGTGCAGTCGCGGAACGGAAGACTTAAGATGCATGCTTTTGTTCATGTGCATAACCTTTCTTGTCCCGATATAAAGGGATCTGCGCTCGTTCTTCGTCCATGGAACTACTCCAAATGAATAGAGTACTACCGGGACGGCAAGCATGTTCGTTGCAAATACTTTGTTCCTCGCCGACTGTTCGGAAGACCAAATCTGTCCGATGAGACGTTTGTGTCTGCTTCGGAGAGTATCCTTTATAGATGTCACATCCTGAATGCGGCTCTGTGGCACGCCCAGGTATGTATAAGTCTCTCCAGCGCA
>NC_046660.1:139324886-139326616 GCF_010883055.1 Belonocnema kinseyi
TAATTTGGATCCATTACACTACTATACAGCACCAGGGCTTTCTTTCGATGCTATGTTAAAGTATACTAGAATTGAAATCGATCTATTAACAGATGTAGAAATGTTATTACTTGTTGAAGGATCAATAAGAGGTGGTATGTCTCAGTGCTCCAATTGGTATGCGAAAGCAAATAATAGATTCATGGGGTCGAATTTTGATGAAAATGTACCCGAATCCTATATCACTCATTTCGATATAAACAATCAATACGGTAAAGCTATGAGCCAATCTTTACCCTATAACAATTTTAAATGTTTCACTGATTTTGAAAACGAACCAAATTTTTTCAGCATTTCCGATGATTCAGAAATAGGTTATATTCTTGAAGTAGATTTGGAATATCCTAATATCCATAATTTGCATAAAGACCTACCATTATGTTCAGAACATTTTGTATCTCCTCTTCCAACATCTAAAATTCCGAAACTAATTACCAATTTGAAATCAAAGACGAATTACGTTCTCCATCATCAAAACTTAAAACGGTATTGATAATAAAAAACAGTAATTAAACAGTAAATTGGGAATGAAGCTTGTTAAAAATCACCGAGTTTTAGAATTGAAGCAAAAGACATGACTAAAAGCCTATATTGATTTGAATACTGATTTGGGAAAGAAGGCAAAAATGAATTTGAAAAAAATTTCTTCAAACTCATGAACAACTCTGTCTTCGGAAAGGCCATGAAGAACTGAAGGAAGCACAAAGATGTTAGGTTAGTGACAAAGTGGGAGGGAAGATGGGGTGCAAAAGCTCTGATTGCCAAACCAAACTTTCATAACTGCACTATATTTAGTAAGGATATGGTGATCATTGAAATGAGTAAAACCAAAATTAAATTCAATAAGCCCATCTATATAGGCTTCACAGTTCTAGACATAGCAAAGATAATGATTTACGACTTTTATTATAATTACATGAAGTACACATTCGGTGACAAGACAAAATTACTCTACACTGACACAGACAGCTTAATTTACCACACTACAGAACCAAACTTTAATGAATATATTAAAAAAGAATCCGATAAATTTAACACCTTAGCCTATCCACCAAATAATATATACGAAATTGAATTACTAAACAAAACAGTCTTGGGACTCTTGCAGGACGAATGTAACGGGAAAATTGTAACTGAATTTGTAGGGCTAAGGTCCAAATTGTATTCCTATAAAGTTTTGGGTGAAGAAGGGGAGAAAAAGAAAGCCAAAGGGATTAAAGGGTCCACTTTGAGGACAATCACATTTGAGGACTATAGGCTAACTTTGCTACATTATCAAACTCTTACTCGACCTGAACGGTTAATTCAAAGCCGAAAACATGAAGTTCACTCGATTGAGCAAAACAAGATCGCGCTCAGCTGGCGAGATGATAAGAGGATGCTGCTTCCTCATACAACCGACACACTTCCATGGGGCTACAAATTCCAATCACAGGAGGCAATGGATGTTGACAAAAATTAATATTCATTTTCCAAAAAAAAAGAATTCAATTCTTAAAGAAGAGTTGAGATTATTTACAGTGATTCTAAACAAGAACTTGTATATATGTGTAGAAAAAAGCGAGGTGATTAATGTGACGAGTGATGTGGATATATGAGTCGGTGAATGAGAGAGATAGACACCTAGCACTAGTGTATAACCTTTGATGTGGAAGATATAGTCTCTAATCTACATATTGCTGTAAGTAATA
>NC_046660.1:139326716-139339388 GCF_010883055.1 Belonocnema kinseyi
TTTCTGCCAATTATCAACATAATCGTATGGAAATACGCATTTTCTTGTTAATAATTCAAATTAATCATCATTTGTTGAATATTTTCATGTAATCAATTTTTCATCATTGCTAAGATTTGAAGCTAATTTGGAGAGGCTACTTGGCATAAATCGAAAAGAGTCTATGAATCTTAGTTTAACTTTTGCATTTTGCACCCTTTTTGTAAAGGATATATATTTTTCCTTGTTGATAGGTAATAATGAGATATCGCCCTCAAAGCTTGTAGCCGATTCTTTCATGAAAAAGTGAGAGTCGTAGCCAGATAAATTATGAAATACTATGGGAATTAAATGTGAGTCTTGATAATTTACGTTGCACCTGTCATGAGAAGGGCCACGGTATTTACCTGTAAAATGGTCATGATCCCGATGTTTAACATCATCTGGGTTAAAATCTTGTTCGCAAATATGACAAAATTTTGCGGTTTGAAAATCATACTCTTGCTTTAATGTTAAGAGTTCCATTGGAACTGGATTTTTAAAATGAGAATCTACTTTCTCAGCTATCTTTTTCAAATCAAGGACAACATAATGCAATCCTTTCCACGATTAACTTGAGGTTAAGATTGTGAATCGTCAAAACTGCATTTTGTGTAATAAGCAACACTTGTAGGTATATGTTTCTGATAAGCATTTCGATGTGTATTGACAACTGGCTCTAACAAACACTCTATATCAGCATATACATATAATGTTTAAATTTTAAAATGTTATCTTCTTCTGTGGGTAGTATTAGTGTATAACCGTGCATTTTCTCAAATTTTGGAATATCATCAAGAGTAATTGGAAACTTGATGTGATTATATTTGAGTTCTGAACCATCAAGGTTAGGATAAGAACTGGCTCTTCCTGCATCTTTTATAACTGGGTGAAGAGCTGCCATTACTGACCAGAGAAAATAATAAAATTATTGCGCAACACTAAACAGTTTTACGCAAGTTTAAAAAACATCTAAAATGTCGGTGCGTACAATTTTTCATAGAAATACATGGTAAATGATCTCGACTCGAGAAGAGTCCGAATGTCAAGCCATCGAATGCCCTTAGCACTTGGATGAGTGACCATCTACGAGGTACGACCGGGTTTTGTACTTGAATTTTGAAAACCCGGACAAACTTGTCGCATTGTAATTAAATTTTACTAAAATTCATATAGACTATTATGAAATTACTGGAAGAAATTAATAAAAAGAAATAATTACTGAAACTAATGAAAATGAAAGTTTTTACCATTATACAGTTTTAATTTATTTTTTAATTCTTATTAAATATATAGTGCATACATTTTCTTATAAAAAACTAATCTGTTTAAAATGTTCAAACAGTTAAAAATCTAAAAAATAGTTAAGTACTGAATTTGTATGGAATTTATTTTAATAATAAATCATTAGTGTAAATTTGCAAAGTGTCATAGGAAAAAGTGATTGGAAATACAATCTTTGTTGATTCCGTAAACAAATGAAGCCTATTTTTCAAAAAATGCCCAAACTTTTAATTTGCTCATGAAAGTAGTTTAAATAATTAATTATGAAAATTTAATTATTATAATCAATCGGAAAGACGTTCCTAGTTAAATTTGTGAACAAAAACTAACGCTTTTCCTTGAAAAATAGCAAAATTCTAAATTTTTTATGAAAGTTCTTTAAATAATTAATAATTCTTGTAAATTTAACAAATAACTTAGGAAAGATTTATCCTAAAAATATTCTTAGTTAACCTCGTAAACAAATTGTGTTTATTAATTTAAAAATACCCTTACTCTCAATATGTTTATGAATATTGTTTGAATGATTAATAATTATTATAAATTTATAAAGAATGGTGGGGAATGATCATCGAAGGACACTCTTAGTTCATTCCGTAAACAAATTATGCCTCTTACTCGAAAAATAGCCAAACTATAAATATGTTGATAAACATTTTTTAAATAATTAATAATTGTAAATTTTTAAAGGTTCATAAAAAATAAATATTCGAAAAGATATTTTTAGTAAATTATGTTAACAAATGTAGCTACTCGTAGAAAGAAAACCAAATTCTTCATTTTTTAATTGAAATTGTTTCAATAATTAATAGTTTTTGTAAATTTAAAAAGCAACATAGAAAAGAGTCATCCGATAGACATTCTCACTTGACTTCGTAAAAAAATTAATTCGTAGAAAAAGGTCAAAATCTTATTTTTAAATTGAAATTCTTCAAATAAATAATAGTTCTTGTAAATTTACACAGCAACATAGAAAAGAGTCATCGAATAGACATTCTAAGTTGATTTCGAAAACAAATTGACTCGTAGCCTAAGGGCCAAACTTTAAATTTTTTAATTAAAATTGTTTAAATAATTAATATTTCTTGTAAATCTACGAAGCAACATGATAAATTTAATGTATTCTTTAAAAAATAGTCATTTATCAAAATTGTTTAAATAATTACAATGTTTGAAGATTAAATAAATGTTTTAAAAAACATATATGAGCTCCACTCGAATTCGGCACGATCGCTAGGAATGTTTACATCCATAACGTAAACAGATCCCTCGAATGTGCCTTGATGCCTTAGAGCTAGCTTTGAATGAAATAAAAGTCAAAATTATACAATTCAAACTCCAGACTCGACTTGCCAAACGGAGCACATCAGGGTTACAGCGCAGTTCTGTGGAAATGCCTTGGTTTCATAATACGCAGCGCTGTTCTTAACCAAAAATTGATTCTAGATCGCATTTCGGTGCCCATGCATTGCCTTCATAATAGATTCCGCTTATCTCGATTCTGATCTCGATTCTAAAGAATAGGCGGTGCTTTTAAATCCATCCAATAGCAGAAGAGATAATGTATAGCTTCAGACTTCGAGATTATATCGCAACCTCTTTTTTATGATAGGATAAAATCAGGTAATTGAATGAAAGTTGATGCTCCAACTTGAAAAGGGGCGTATCTATTTATGTTAACCGTTAAGCTGATAATTTCTATTAATCTCCACCCTGAATCTGATGTTTTCAAATATTCAATTTTAACTTCAATTTGTTGAAGAATTTTATCCTCAAACCATTAACCAATATTCGTAGATGTTAGAATAGGATTATTTTCAGTGCAAACAAGTTTTGCATCGATTTTTTCCTCCCCTCCCGCTAATGCCTTGAACATACCTGTGAATTCAAAGCAAGCTTTGATATTAACTATACTATTAATTGCATTCTTAATTCGTGGAATACACATGCGTTTACAATCATCCAAAAATGTATTTAAATCTTCATAAATTAAATTCGTTATAAGTCCCGTTCTTATTCGTGTTTGAAACGCACTTGTTACATCATTCCAACTCACCCTCTCGCTCAGTTTCTTCGAAGCTTCATTCATACCAGTTCCTGTCTTAAGCAACTTCTTGAATTTTTTGCTTGCTGTCTTCAGATCACCAATTAACGTCATAATCGCATGTTTTTGGCCCGCGGATAGCAGAATGTTCTTCCTCATTGTTTTGTTTAATATCCTGATGTTTTTAGTTCCAGCCCTCGTCCACAATCTAATTTCATCAGCTGCTGGGGTTTACTTCTCGAGTATAATTTGATACCCCATCTTCATGATTTGTAGAACTTTTTTACCATTTTCGACATCCATTTTTAGCTTTAAATGGAATCAGCGAACACTTATCGGAACACTGTGTAGGTTTCTAGTTATTTGAGGTTATGTAAGTCCTGTTATCAACTGATGACACTTGGAGAAACACTGCGTAGATTTCTAGTTATTTAAAGGTTATGTATATCTTCTTATGAACTGATGGAATCACAGAAAAAATTGTACTTTGATATAGATCTTGGAGCATTTTATACTTCAAACCTACTCGTGGTTGTTTACCAGTACAATGATAAAAAATAGAGAATCATGATGACGTCATCAGAATGGAATTTTGTTCATCGAGAATTGTTTAACATTATATGAAATATGACGCCCCTGTTGGCAAATATCAAAGGAGAACGTTTAATTAATTTAGTTCATATATATAAGGATTCCAGGAATCGACGATGACGTCATCAGAATGGAATTTTGTTTATCCCAGAAATTGTTTAACATTATATGAAATATGACGCCCTTGTCGGCAAATATCAAAGGAGACCGTTTAATTAATTTCGTTCACATAGATAAGGATTCCAGGAATCGACGATGACGTCATCCGAATGGAATATTGTTTATCCCAGAAATTGTTTAACATTATATGAAATATGACGCCCCTGTCGGCAAATATCAAAGGAGACCGTTTAATTAATTTAGTTCACATAGATAAGGATTCCAGGAATCGACGATGACGTCATCAGAATGGAATTTTGTTTACCGAGAATTGTTATAATATCACGAGACTGGTTGCAGATATTGGAAATTTTCAATGATGCACCATTGCGATAAAACATTTAATACATATTACTTTAGGGTGAAAACTTAAATTCCGGCGATAGCAGGTATTACATAGCCTCATATTGCGATACCATATATCATATCATATTCCATATTTTTGGGGCTAAAAAGTTCCATTCCCATGATGTTTAAGTATTGATTTCCAATATCGATAGTGTGGATTCGTTTCTTTTTGGTGGAAAATTTATCTCTTTGGTTGAAAATTAATGTCCTTAATGAAAATTGAACAACTTTAAATCGATATTTATATGCTCTGCATAAAGTTTCATTATTTTTCGATGGACATTTATTGTAGATTAGGTTAATAGTAGATGGAGAATTTCTTTAGAAATTCAAATATTTGATTGAAATTTCATGTAATTTGTGAAAAATCTTTGTTTCTACGTGCGAAAAATTGATCTCTTCGGCGGAAAATAAGTTTTTGTTTGAAAATTAATTTTCTTAACCGAAAATTCATTTTTAGAACTGAAAATCTAACTATTCCAATTTTTATTGGAAGTCATTTTTTATAGTAATATTTTAATTCAATAGATTTTTTAATTGAATTTAATTTGTTTCATGTAATTTGTCACGCATACATATTTCGATAATAACTTCTTCTTGGTTAAAAATTTATTTTACTTCAATTTTCACTATTCTAAGGTTTTGAGAAGTATTCCTTGATTTAAAATTGTTACGATATAGAGGTGATTTGCAGAAGAGCTGGGTGAAATATAATAAGAATCAATTCACATTAATATTTTAGTACATTTATTACTCTTCTGACATACAATGTATGAAATAAAATTAACATGCATTACACATACATAATAAAATATAAGGATATATTGAACCTTTGGCGTGATACAAAAATTTATATACAATTTCTGAGTCTTTTATATACAATTTCTCAAGTCCATCATTATAACGGATTGGATTAAAATGCAATTTATTGGTTCAAAAGTGAGCAATTTTATTAAGACCTTACCCTTGTCGTTTAAAACTTTCAGCCTTTTATAGAAAATTGACTAATGGTTTAAAATTTTTATTTTCCCTTTCGAAATTCATCTCTTTTTAGTATAAATTTCATATTTTTTGGGTTAAAATGCAATTTACTGGTTCAAAAGTGAACAATTTTATTAAGAACTTATTGTTGGATTAAAATTGCATTTTAATCCAACAAACATGCAATTTTTACTAAAAAGAGATGAATTTTGAAAGGTAAAATAACAATTAAAATACAAAGTATTTAAATTTCAATAAAAAAACATTTTAGTTGAACTTTCAGCACGAAAAGGATAAGTTCTTAATAAAATTGTTCACTTTTGAACCAATAAATTGCATTTAAATCCAAAAAAGGTGAAAATTTTATTAAAAAGAGATGAATTTTTAAAGGGAAAATAAAAATTAGAATAAAAAGTAATTAAATTTCAATAAAAAAAAAAACAAAATTCAGTTGAAATGTCAGCAAGGAAATAAACATTTTAAACCATTAGTCAATTTTCTATAAAAGCCTGCAAGTTTTAAACGAAAAGGATAAGTTCTTAATAAAATTGCTCACCTTTGAACCAATAAATTGCCTGATAATCCAATCCGTTATAATAATGGACTTGAAATGTAATGCTCAGAAATTGTATATACATTGTTGTATTACGCCAAAGGTTCAATATATCCGTATGCTTTTTGCAAAATGTAACCGAACGAATAAAATTACTTCAATCTTCGTATGAATTTTATATCATTTTATTATGTATGTATAATGCATGCTTATTTTATTTCATACATTGTATGCCAGAAGAGTATCTATATCGTAACAATTTTAAATCAATGAATACTTCTCAAAACCTTAGAATAGTGAGTATAGGAGTAAAATAAATTTTTAACCAAGAAGAAGTTGTTATCGAAATATTTAGTCCTGACAAATTACGTGAAAAAATTTTTAATTACATTTAAGATTAAATTAAATGAAAAAATTACTACAAAAAATATTATTTTCAATAAAAATTGGAATAGTTACATTTTCAGTTCTAAAAATGAATTTTCGGTTAAGAAAATGAATTTTTATATAAAAACTTATTTTCCGCTAAAGAGGTTAATTTTTTGCACCAAGAAACAAAGATTTTTCACAAAATACATAAAACGCCAACCAAATATTTGAATTTCTAAAGAAATTCTTCATCTATATAAACCTAACCTACAATAAATGTCCATCGAAAAAAATAAAATTTTATGTAGAACATATAAATATTGATTTAAAGTTATTCAATTTTCATTAAGGAAATTAATTTTCAACCAAAAAGAACCATTTTAAATAAAAAAGTAGAATAAGTCATTAATAAGGTTAATAATATACCGCCTAAGACGAATTTTCACAAAAAAAGAATTTTTTTTGTTAATTTTTACATTTTCAACGAAATAATAGTCCCACCATAATTCTTTCCATTCATTTGATTCCTTTCATCCAGGCATTTTTTCATAAATTTCATTTATTCTTATATACTAAACGTATATACTGTACCGATGGTAAAAGAATATACTTTTTTTTATTTTATTTATATTCTTCTAATGAATGTTCTAATAACCCAGTGGGCACAAAATTTGGCAACGTCTTTACGACATCGTTACGACATCTTTACGACATCGTATGTCTATGTCATTTCGGTGTCTTTGCAATATCGCAAAGACATCGTCAGATCATACGACTTATTTACGATATCGTAAAGACACCTTAACGACATGGACATAGGATGTCGTAAAGTTGTCCTAAAGACGTCGCCAAATTTTGTGCCCACTGGGAAAATATGCTCCTTCTTTTGTTTCTCATAAACTACACATGTCGGATTTCGCACTCGTTTCACTTACTTCCCTGGATGACCATAGAGGGCGCTAAATGTCAAAACCCTCTTTCAATTTCAATTTTATATATACAGGGTGGACACGCTGGGGCTTACATGCATGGCGCACTTGATGCTACCAGAATTGCACAAGAGCAGGGAAGAAGCCATTGTACAGGGGTATTTTTATATTTCGCGCCTTTAAAGTTGCGTTTGGATCGACCATTCGGTCAAACCCGTGCATCTTCGCACCAAGTTTATCATAGTTTCCATGGTTGCGTTCGAAACTTCAAATGGATACAAGTATCGAAAAATATAGGTTATGTTATGTAGTAATTACAAATAATAAAAGTGTTTCATTGATAATGAAGTGAGACCTGTGTACTGAGAAGTAAACCTCAATTATTTTCCGTGCCAATAACATTATGGAATGTCTGCTGAGTGACAAATACTATAAAATAGTAATAATATTCTGCGATCACAATGGGCGAAGAGTGAATTGTGTTTAACGCTTATTTGCGGCAAAAAAAGGTATGTTATGATTATATAGAATACGTATTAAATAAAGTAAATAAAATATTACATGCGTAAACTTTAAATTGACATTACCTACATGTACTTACAGCGATTAGGACAAACACGTGAATACGAACATAACCTCGAAATAATGACAGATCGGTCCGGCTTGTTTATTATACTTTCGATTTTTTATTATTAGCCAAAGAAATGTTTTGTGGTGTTGTATGTTTATTACTGACAGTGCCGGCAGTAATAATTTAAACAATAATTAGTTAATAATAATTTAACAAACATGACTTATTAATGATTTTAATAAGTAACACTTTATTCCTGAAATTAATATTTTATTACCATTGTTTTTTTTCACAGATCGATCATAGATGAAATACGAATACATATCAGGAAATGCAGATGGATTTTGTGCATCCCAGCTGGTTCATTTCAATGAACATCATTGAAAAATCATTACCTCTAGACCTTATCCCAAGACTGGGGATTGAGCAGCCTAAAATTAATTCTAATTCAATCTGATGGTATAGGTGTTTCAAAAAAATATCTCGAGGTAATTTGTCTTGTCTGAATTTTAATTAATAAAATATTTAGGGATTTTTTTGTATTTTACAAAATGTTTTCTCTAAATCTCATCTTAAAATTTTGTTTGATCAAGCAATAAAATAAATTAGAGACTCGTTGGTGACGGAATTGTATCAGAAATAAATATAGACAAGATATTTTAGGCTAAAATTGTTATTCCATTTTTTAGAAATTATTCTATTTTCGAAATTGCTATCTCTGGATCTGATTTCCAAACTGGCATTCAATCAGCCTTGACAATTAATTCTAATTCATTTTGATGGTATAGGTTTATCAAAAATATATCTCGGAAAAATTCAACTTGTCTGAATTCTATTTAATAAAATATTCAGGGATTTTTTTGTATTTTAGAAATGTTTTCTCTGGACGTTATCCTAAAATTTGGTTTAGTTAACCAACAAAATAAATTAGAGACTCGTTGGTGATAGAATTGTATCAGAAATAAATCTAGACTAGATATTTTAGGCCAGACATGTTAATCCAATTTTTTTTTAAATTATTCTTCTTTCGAAAAATGCTATCTCTGGATCTGATTTCCGAACTGATATTCAATCAGCCTCAAAAATTAATTCTAATTCATTTTGATGGTATAGCTTTGTCAAAAAGATATCTTGAAAAAAATTTAACTTCCTTGAATTTTAATTAATAAAATATTCAGGGATTTTTTTGTATTTTAGAAAATGTTTTCCCTGGAACTCATCCTAAAATTTAGTTTAGTTAACCAACAAAATAAATTAGAGACTCGTTGGTGATAGAATTGTATCAGAAATAAATCTAGACAAGATATTTTAGGCCAGACATGTTATTCCTTTTTTTTTTTCTTAATTATTCTATTTTCGAAAAATGCTATCTCTGGATCTGATTTCCAAACTGGTATTCGATCAGCCTCAAAAATTAATTCTAATTCATTTTGATGGTATAGCTTTGTCAAAAAGATATCTTGAAAAAATTTAACTTGCTTGAATTTTAATTAATAAAATATTCAGGAATTTTTTTGTATTTTAGAAAATGTTTTCTCTGGACCTCATCCTAAAATTTGGTTCAGTCAACCAATAAAATAAATTAGAGACTCGTTCGTGATAGAATTGTATCAGAAATAAATATAGACAATATATTTTAGGCTAAAATTGTTATTCCATTTTTTTAGAAATTATTCTATTTTCGAAAAATGCTATCTTTGGATCTGATTTCCAAACTGATATTCAATCAGCCTCAAAAATTAATTCTAATTCCTTTTGATGGTATAGGTGTACCAAAAAGATATCTAGAAGAAATTTAACTTGCCTGAATGTTAATTAATAATATATTTAGGGATTTTTTTGTATTTTAGAAAATGTTTTCTCTGGACCTCATCTAAAAATTTGGTTTGATCAACCAGTAAAATAAATTAGAGACTCGTTCGTGATAGAATTGTATCAGAAATTAATCTAGACATAATATTTTACTCCAGAATTGTTATTCCAATTTTTTTAGAAATTATTCTATTTTTGAAAAATGCTAACTCTGGATCTGATCTCCAAACTGGCATTTAATCAGCCTCGAAAATTAATTCTAATTCATTTTGATGGCACACGTTCATCAAAAAGATATCTCGAAGAAATTTAACTTGCTTGAATTCAAATTACTAAAATATTTAGGGATTTTTTTGTATTTCAGAAAATGCTTTTTCTGAATCTTCAACTTAAAATTTGGTTTTAGCAACCAATAAAATAAATTAAGAGGCACGTTGGTGATCGAATTATATCGGAAATATATGTAGACAAGATATTTTAGGCCAGAATTGTTATTCCATTTTTTTTAGAAATTATTCTATTTTCGAAATTGCTATCTCTGGATCTTATTTCCAAACTGGCATTTAGTTAGCCTCGAAAATTAATTGTAATTCATTTTGATGATATATTTGTTCCAAAAAGATATCTCGAAGAAATTTAACTTGCCTGAATTTTAATTAATAAAATATTTAGGGATTTTTTTGTATTTTAGAAAATGTTTTTTTTTTGGACCTCATCCTAAAATTTGGTTTGACCAACCAATAAAATAAATTAGAGACTTGTTAGTGTAGCAGAAATAAATGCAGAAGCGATATTTTGTTCCAGAATTTGTATTCCAAGTTTTTCATAAGTTTTGCTATAATTATGTATTTTATCATTTCTAAATATTAAATTCATAAATTATTGGTATCTTGTCAGAAAATACAAATCTTTTAGTGTAATTGAAATTTACTCGAAATGTTATTTTAGTGTATTTCATTGAGTTATCGTTTAAGCTCAAATTATGCCGTTAGAAATGAAGACACCAATTCCGTAAATTTTATTTCAGAATCCCTAAATATTTCATTAATTTAAATTCAGGCAAGTTAAATTTCTTCGAGATATCTTGTTGATAAAACTATCCATCAAAATGAATTAGAATTAATTTTCGAGGCTGGTTGAATGCTTGTTTGGAAATTAGATCCAGAGATAGGAATTTTTAGAAAATAGAATAATTTCTAGTAAGATGGAATAACAACTCTAGCCTAAATTATCTTGTTTAGATTTATTTCTGTACAATTCTATCACAAACGAGTCTCTAATTTATTTTATTGGTTGACTAAACTAAATTTTATGATGAGGTCCAGAGAAAAC
The DNA here is from genome assembly GCF_010883055.1 of Belonocnema kinseyi. Lineage (NCBI taxonomy): Eukaryota > Metazoa > Arthropoda > Insecta > Hymenoptera > Cynipidae > Belonocnema > Belonocnema kinseyi. The sequence continues at coordinate 139,337,708 of NC_046660.1, forward strand.
ATTTTTTAAAATACAAAAAAATCCCTGAATAATTTATTAATTAAGATTCAGGCAAGTTAAATTTTGTTGAGATATCTTTTTGGTAAAATTAGGCCATAAAAATTAATTAGAAATAATTTTCGAGGCTGATTGAATGCCAGTTTGGAAATCAGATCCAGAGATAGCATTTTTTCAAATAGAATAATTTCTGAAAAAATTGGAATAACAATTCTGGCCTAAAATATCTTGTCTAGATTTATATCTGATACAATTCGATCACCAACGAGTCTCTAACCAAATTTTATTACGAGATCCAGAGAAAACATTTTCTAAATTACAAAAAAATGCCTGAATATTTTATTAATTAAAATTCAGGCAAGCTAAATTTCGTCGAGATATCTTTTTGGCAAACCTATGCCATCAAAATGAATTAGAATTAATTTTCGAGGATGAATGAATGCCAGTTTGGAAATCAGATCCAGAGATAGCATTTTTCGAAAATAGAATAAGTTATAAAAAAATTGGAATAATATGTCTGACCTAAAATATCTTGTCTAGATTTATTTCTGATACAATTCTATCACCAACGAGACTCTAATGTATTTTTTTGGTTAATTAAACCAAATTTTTGGATGAGGTCCAGAGAAAACATTTGCTAAAATATAAAAAATCCCTAAATATTTTATTAATTAAAATTCAGGCAAGTTAAATTTCTTCAAGATATCTTTTTGACTAAGCTATACCATCAAAATGAATTAGAATTAATTTTCGAGGCTGATTGAATGAAAATTTGAAAATCAGATACAGAGATAGCATTTTTCCAAATAGAATAATTTCTGAAAAAATTGAAATAACAATTCTGGCCTAAAATATCTTGTCTAGATTTATATCTGAAACAATTCGATCACCAACTAGTCACTAATTTATTTTAGTGGTTGATCAAACCAAATTTTAGTATGAGATCCAGAGAAAACATTTTCTAAAATACAAAAAAATGCCTGAATATTTTATTAATAAAAATTCAGATAAGATAAATTACCTTAAGTTATTTTTTTGATACTTCTCTATACCATTAGGTTGAACTAGAATTAATTTTAGGCTAACCAATCTCCAGTCTTGGGATAAGGTCTAGAGATAACGGTTTTCCAATAATGTTCATTGAAATGAACTAGCTGAAATGCACAAAATCCATCTGAATTTTCTGATGTGTATTTCATCTATGATCGATCTGTGAAAAAAAAAACAATGGAAATCAGTTATTAATTTCAGGAATAAAGTGTTACTTATTAAAATTATGAATAAGTCAGGATTGTTAAATAATTATTAAGTAAATATTGTTTAAATTATTACTGCCGAGACTGCCAGTAATAAATATACAAAACCATGAAACATTGCTTTGGTAAAGAATAATCAATCGAAAATATAATAAACATGCCGGGCCGATCTGTCATTACTTCGAGGTTATGTTCGGATTCACCTTTTCACCCAAATCGCTGTAAGAAATTGTAGGTAATGTCAATTGAAAGGTTTCGCATGTAATATTTTATTCACTTTATTTAAAACATATCCTGTCTATTTATAACATACCTTTTTTATGTCACAAATAAGCGTTAAACATAATTCACTCTTCGCCCACTAAAATCGCAGAATATTATTACCATTTTATAGTATTTGTCAGTCAGCAGCCATTCCATAATATTAT
>NC_046660.1:139339488-139342778 GCF_010883055.1 Belonocnema kinseyi
TGTTGGGTCGTTACCTGAAATTACCGGTAACGGTAGAAATTTCCGGTAAAGTAGAGGAAATTCTCCGGTAACGAATGGTAACGATATTTTTTTGAATTTCAAAACTAAATTTCAATTGCTTATTGTTTTTGCGTTTATTTGATACAATATATTCTTTAATATTCGTCACATTAAATAACTTATGGAAATACTTTCACGTTTAAAAGTGTTCCTTAACCTCTGCTGTGGAATTTGGTTTTGCTTAAAAATGTATGCGCACATTATTCTTTATAAAAATATTGTTCCATTTAATTGTTCACACTTTGCAGATTGAGTAGACAGCAAATACGTATGTATTTGTTACATAAAAAAGTCTATGAAAAACATTTCTTGAACATAATGTTTCGAAGGGTATCTATCTTAATCTGCTGAAACGTTGCAGGCATTTTGAACTTTCACATCATCATGAAGAATACAAGTATTATTACTATGCTTATTATTAATAAGAAGTGACACATTATATGTTTTCAAATATTTTGGAAAGATATTGGCAACTACGTAATTTTCTGTAATAATAGATAATGGTAAGATACGAGGGTGGTTTCAGAAAAACATTCTAAGTAGGTATATAATATAAATAAAAATTCAATACTATTGTTTGCAAAAAAAAAACCGTTTCATTTAATTTTTTTATTAAAGTATTAACAATAAAGGAAGCGTAAGAATATGGAAGACAATAAACGAATACACCAATTTTATCGTTAAATAAAAGTCATTTCCGAATTCAGTCTATTCAAATTCCATTCAAATTTAGTCTATTTTAATCCTATATTATTTTTACAGGAACATTTCCTTTGTCTTTGAAAGCACATGTTACTTATTTTATAAACCATTTGCATTAATACGTTTATTCTCCTTGAAACTGATCAACAATTACGACCTACTTTGAAATTCACATTCATTCACATTTTAACATACAGATGGCGTCGCAATGTGAGCGGTAACGAAAGAAGCGAAAGAAACGTTACCGGTAATGACGGTGATTTTCCTGCTGAAATTACGGAGAATATTACCGCGACCCAACTCTATGGCGTGCAGCTCCTCTCTCTTACTCTCTTTCTCTCTCTCTCCTTCTCGATCTCTCTCTTTCTCTTTCACCGTTAACTCCCTCTCTGTGTGGTCGTCTCGTTCCGTCGCAGAAGGATGAGGTGATCGCGGGGAAGTAAATCACTCTGTAATCCCCCAAACACAAAAATCACAACAACGTCGCACAGAGACACACACTTAAAGTTTGAGATGAAGTTAATGGAAAAAACAGAAAGTAAACGATATAAAATTTTTATAAAACAGAATTTCTGTAAATATGAAAATGATAGTTTTCGATATAAAGAAAATTAGAGACATCCGCTCCGCTTTAAATCACGAAGAAAACTGAAACAGTATTCACAGAGGTCCTCCAATTTTACAACTTTCGGGGTTCAAAGGAACGGCGCTTTAGTTTTTAAAAGGGCTGTTGCCGTAATTCTACCTGAAAATTGAGATGACCTATTGCCGGTTTCCTTTAGTAGGCGACAACCGTAGTGACCACGTGTTCTCAAAATTTGTTTTTCTTTACACAGTATATTTTTGACAGTTTTTCCACGTCGGTTCTTAAATTAACAGCATTTTCATTACCAGCGATATTACGCATTTCCAACATCAGACGTTTGCGATAGTGACATTCATTCGCAAGAATTTTCGCGTTATCAAAATCGAAAAAATGATCTTTCTCAATACTAGGCTTCGTGAGCAATGTCTGTTTGTTAGGGACCTTATTTATATCTTTCTTGTGTTCTTTAACCCTGACTCGTAACGGACGTTTAGTTTGGCATATGTAAACCGCTTTGAAATTTTGACCTTTGCACCAAATGCCATAAACAATATTGCTATTTTGCAAATTATTTAATTTATCTTTAGTGGGCCTCAGGATCGACGTAAGGTTTTTATGTTTTTAAACGCCGTAGTTGTTCATTTTGGGCCAAAATATGTAATCTGAAATTTATATTATCTTTAACAAATTTTTCCGGGTAAAAGTTGTCGCGAAGTGCGTCTTCCATTAATCACAAATTTTCTTGATATTATTTACCCGAAAGAAGAATGCCTCTGTCAACCATATTAAAAACTACACTTTTTTGTGCTTTTGTGGGTGATTCGAATCAAAATTTAGGCTTCTACCAGATCAGGTCGGTTTGCGATACCAATTACACTTTATTTCTTGAACGTTATTATGTGAAGAGTTACATCCAGAAAGTTTATCGCCCTATTTTGTTCCTTTTCTAGCGTGAATTAAATCTCATAATCATTTGAATTAAAAACTTTTAGAACGTTTTCTACTTCGTTTTCCGGAAAAGCTACTAATATGTCGTCGACATAACGGACATACAACAGTACTTGAAAACCTATTTTCGGTAAAATACCCGTTTTCAGGTCGTCCATAACTAAATCTGCTAAAATCGGCGAAAGGGGAGAGCTCATTAGTAATCCTCTTTTTTGAAAATAAGTTTGGTTTTTGAAATTAAAATCTGTACTATTCAGACATATCGAAGTCCTTCCTCAAGATCTGTCTATGGAATTTTTATTTTTTCGCTAATTTCATTCCACCTACTACGAACCGCCTCGACTGTCTTTTCTTTCGGCACATTTGTAAAAAGGGAAACCACGTCTAGTGACGCGAAAACATAATTTGCCGAGATCCTGAAATTCCTCATTTTCTTCACTAAATCGAAGCTCTTAAGCACTATCGATTTAGGAACTTCAATATTATTTGTAATGATATTTTTGTTGAATGTTGCTAATTGATAAGTAGCACTACCTACATAAGAAACGATCGGCCTAAGTGGGACACCTGTCTTGTGAATTTATGGAAGATCATATAATCTCGAAGGGTTAGCGTGATAAACTTTTAACTGTTTTGAGGTGAGTTCATTAATAAATTTTTTCAATTCCCATTTTTTAATTAGTTTTGTGACTTTCCTTGACATTTTTTTGGTTGTATCCCTGCTTCTTTTAACGTAAGTGTCCCGATCTTCTAATAATGCATTAACTTTCGCGTCATAATCTTCTCTTTTCATCGCGACGGTACACAGTGGGGTGAAATCTTAAAACGAGGTTCAAAATGACATTTAGAACGCAATTAAGCACCGATTTTAGAATTTTTTTTTTTTTGAAAAATTCAGAACTAAATTTTTCAGAAAATGGTGAGAGTAGATTTTTTATTTTTTTGCTTATTTAATTTTTATTTTAATGCAAACATCGAAAAAAATGTCGATTTT
>NC_046660.1:139342878-139347482 GCF_010883055.1 Belonocnema kinseyi
TAATGTCGAGTATTTGTTAATACAATTTGTTTATAACAATTAACTATGCAAGTTAAGAATTTTTAAATATTTTTTATACCCCTGTGCACTAAATTCAAGGGAGAAGAAGTATAAGAAAAATTTTATCTAGAAGATAAAAAATGAAATTAGAAAAATCGACATTTTTTTCGATGTTTGCATTAAAATAAAAATTAAATAAACAAAAAAATAAAAAATCTACTCTCACCATTTTCTGAAAAATTTAGTTCTGAATTTTTCAAAAAAGAAAATTCTAAAATCGGTGCATAATTGCGTTCTAAATGTCATTTTGAACCTCGTTTTCCGATTTCACCCCACTGTGCGGTAGTATGGCCCTTGTTCACATTAACAAAAATAATCTGAGGGTTTTCTTTTGCAAATTCTTCTTACTGTCTGATTTCGGTCAACTAGGTGGGAAATAAATGGCGAAATTCAGCGCCATCTGCGATGGGCAGGAGAAATGCAGAAGCATGCATTTGTTGGTCGCTAACGCTATATGTGTGCATGCTCCTTCCTCACATGTGTTGACTAGTAAAATAATTTAAGAAAAACGGATGAATAAAGACAAAGTTAAGAAAAGAAGAAACGCAAAATAAGAAATTAAAGATAATTATCATTCAATTTCTCATTTTACGTTTCTCATTTACTTAATTTTGCTTTTATTTTTGTATTTTAAGTAGAAAAAGATCATTACGAGACGAGTTAGGATGTGCATACGTATGAATTTGAATTTTTTCTGAAGCAGAGTTGACCTGTGATATACAGTTTTTAAAATATTTTATTACCACACCAGTTTGCGTTTTCCAGAAATCCTTTTCATTGAAATGATACCGGCACACGAAAAACCGTTTTGCGGTTATGGTCTCATATGGCGACAGCACCAGACAATACGTGACAGTAAGAAATGACAACAACCAATTTTCCGCGCACGCGCTTTTTACACCAATTTGCGATGGGAAGGAGAACTAATTTGACTCCCCTCGCTGCCTCTCAACACTCCGCGCCAAAGTTCTAAAAATTCGCCATTTTCCCTTATTGAGTTGACCGAGTCTGAACGCTATCCTGATCTACCTCTGGTATTTTGTTGATATTAGTTTCAACACTGGCTATTAGATCGTACATTGGTGTTTGATCTTTCTCTATTTTTACTCCATAATTTTTTCCTAGACTAGCGACTTTAGCAACATTTTCTGGTATATCAGTATCCGATAGATTTTTGAACCACTTATCGTTCAGTCTGGTGTTGTGAAATGTGTTCCTATCAGGTTGAGCATCATTAATCAAATTATCAAATTTTTGTTGGCACTTAAAATTGTGTTCTTGGAATAACCTTGAAATATTTAAATTCTGAGCGTCGTAAAAATTATTAAGCACATCAATCGGTAGCATCAAAGCTATTTTAATTTGCAAGAACTGAATCTGTTTGTTTCTAAAACTCTCTTTATATAGTAATTTCTAAATAAAAAAAAAGTTGTTAAAATAAATTGTATATCAATAATTATATATTTACATCGTAAAAATTTGCTGTGTGGGTCAAGAAAGATGTACGTGTTTGACACACTATTGCGTTATATTTTGTTTAAAATTCATCTTTTAAGGTATAAAATTAATCATTTTGGTCGAAAATTCCACTATTGGGTTAAAATTTGAAGTATTTTGTCAAAAATGTATTGTTTAGTTTATTTTTTTTAATAAAAATTAAACTATTTCAGACGAAGATTCATCACTTTAGTTAAAAATTCATCTATTTGATTAAAACTTTAACTATTTTTTTTACATTCGGTTTTTTTTTGTAAAAAATTAATTTTTTAATTGAAAATTATAGTATTTCATTTTTTGGTAAAATTTATTTTTCTTAATAGAAATTGCAACTATTTGGCCAAAAATTTATCTTTTATAGTTGAAAATCCAATAGACTGTTTAAAAATGCATTTTTTTTAAATTCGCCTTTTAATTCAAAAAATTAATCTTCTCGGTTGAAAATTCATGTTTTCGGTAAAAAATTAAAGTATTTAGTACAAAATTATTCTGTTTTGAGAATAAGAAAGATTTGTAAAATTTATCTTCATTTTTTTTAATTTCAAAAAATAGTTATTCACATTTATATTTTCCATGTGTTTTTGGACGGCCCATTCTGAATACTTTTGAATCGCCTATAATATTTTTCTGCAAGGGTTATAGTTATTGCTAAGTAAGTAATTTTAGAAAAAAATAGTTTCAGAGTTGTTTGTAGATATTTAGGGAAAAGAAGGTAATAACTTAGGTCCCGGAAGCTGGAATTACAACATTGTCATATAGATGTCGGCACTATGTCACAATTTAGTGCTTATTTAGTGCTAATTTTTGCTGCAGAAAAAAATGTGTTGTCCGGTAATTTTGGTCAAAAACATGTAGTAATGATAGCTTCAGCTGAAGCCACAACTCCGGTATGCGAAACTCGGAAACTATTAGTGGTATCAAATTCTCCTTCGCGCAGGATTTCAGTGCTAATTAAGTGCTCTGGATTTGTGCTGTACAAAAAATCCGGGCACTTTTTTTTTACCAAAACTTTGAAGGAATGCTGACGTCAGGTGACTCTGGTATGCGAAACTTGGCAAAAATTAGTGGTATCAAATTATCCTTTGCACAGGAATTGAGTGCTAATTAAGTGCAAATATATTCTGCAAAAACTAGATTTTGTGCCTGGTAATTTTGATCAAAAACATGTAGTAATGCTGTCTTCAGGTGACTCTGGTGTTGTACAACTCGGAAACTATTAGTGGTATCAAATTCTCCTTTTCGCAGGAATTTCGTGCTAATTAAGTGCTTAGCATTTGTGAAATGCAAAAAGTCGGGGCACTTTTTTTACCAAAAATGTGTAGTAATGCTGGCTTCAGGTGACTCCGAAGCCAGCCTTATTACATGTTTTTAACCAAAAGTACCTGGCACAAATATTTTATTTTGCAGCATTCATTAGCATTTAATTAGCTATAAATTCCTGTGCGAAAGAGAATTTGATACTACTAATAGTTCCCAAATTTTATTATACTAAAGTAACCTGAAGCCAGCATTACTACATGTTTTTGATCGAAATTAACAGGCACAAAATTTAGTTTTTGCAGAATATATAAGCACTTAATTAGCACTGAATTCCTGCTCGAAGGAAAATTTGATGTGACTAATATTTTCCGAGTTTCATATACCGGAGTTGTGGCTGCAGCTTCATCTAGAATTACTACATGTTTTTGACCAAAATTACCGGACACACCATTTATTTTCTGCAGCATAAATTAGCACTAAATAAGCACTAAATTATGGCATAGCGCCCACATCGATATGAATGTTGTAATTCCAGCTGCCGGGACCTTAATGAGTTGTTAGAGACAGTAAAAATAGATCAAATGTCCACGTGGCGTAGTAATTAAAAAGGTAATGTATTCGTTTAACTCGCATAATAAAGAAGCGTGGTATTGTTATTACCCATTGCAGTAGATAGGTAGGGGGAATTCTGGACCATATTTTCCGTACGAATAGCAAACTTGCGGCTAGTGCGCAGAAGGCTGTAAGATTGGTTTCGCTCCTTGTGCTAACTAACGAATCACAGTTTAAAAGTATCCGATCCACGCTAAGGATTTTGGAAATCAATACTTAAAAATCATGGAAATGGAACGTTTTAGCTCCATAAATATGAAATAGGAGATGATATGATATACAAAATCGCAATATTAGGCTATTTAATACCTGCTATTCCCGAAATTGAAGTTTTTCACCCCAAAATATTATAATTTATGTATTTAATGTTTATCGCAATGGAGCGTCATTGAAAATTCCCAAGATCTGCAACCACCCTCGTGACATTATAGCAATTGATAAAAGGAGATATTTCGGGTTTAACTCGTGAAACCATCGTGAAAGCATAAAATCTATTATAGCAATTCTCGGTAAACAAAATTCCATTCCGATGACCTCATCGTCGATTCCTGGAATACTTATCTATGTGAACTAAATTAATTAAACATTCTCCTTTGATATTTGCCGACAGAGGCGTCATATTTAATATAATGTTAAACAATTTTTAGGGTAAACAAAATTCCATCCTGATGACGTCACCATAGTTCCAGTAATTCTTATCTGCAGTTTTGCCATGTTTCAACTTTTTTCCGTACGAATAGAAATAGGTAAGACGGTGTCTGGATCGCTATGGGTGAGTGCATATCCGTGTTAGTTATAAGGTTATAAGTTGTGCATAAGGTGTGCCAGAAGATATGATGATGTGAGTGGTGTCATATTTCCTGTATATTGATGAATTTATCGTTGAATATAATTGCTTGTTATTGTCAATATAAATCTGAGAAATAGTCGGTGTCTTTGATGCAGAGTGTGTGATATGATTATTTTCAGGGTAATTTCTGAGAAATGTATTTTGCAAGTGTAAACAGGTTTGAGTTGAAGAGTACAGAGTGGTGAATCACCATCCACTTTGATAGCTGAGCCGCCGCTCGGGAGATAAGATGATGACGTAGATGGTTTATTTCACATGCACATGAGAGGGTGGCAATTCCAAGAAATATTTTTTGAAAACTTCAACAGAACTTTAACTAAAAACT
>NC_046660.1:139347582-139348670 GCF_010883055.1 Belonocnema kinseyi
CGAGAACTAGAGATACGTTAAAGATTTAAAATAAAAGTTTAAAAAATACAAAATATAATAAAATATTTGAAAATTTTTTCAATCATCCACTTAAGCTACTGTTTAGTCTTTATAGAAATCGAGAATGATCTAATTTAGCGTTAAAATTCTTTTCCTATAATGATGAATCTTCTGAAACAATAAATGTAGATATATATTATTATCAGAGGCCATAGAAACCTACCTTATCGATATTCTACAGCTATGGTGGTTCGTGCTATGTTTCCACAATATTCTGAATGGCTTCATCAAATTATACTACGCAATTTTTTTGTAAACAACTTGAATGTTATTTTTAGTGATGCATTACATTTTTTAAACTGCAAAAACGTTATATTTCAAACGTGTCTAGATGTGTCGATTATAATTTAGAACCATGTAGAATATTTCGACAAAGAGGGGATATATTAATAGATAGAGACAGTAAATCATCTGCAGCATGTTTACCTTAGAGAGAAAAATAGATGGAGAGAGAGAGCCATGTATTGACAAATGTTTGAATTAAAAAAAAAATGTTGTAAAATTTGTAATATAGCAGAAGGCTTTATGATTGAGCGACTCAAAAAATACCTGCAGATTCTTAAGAGGTACTTTAACATACAGTGGATCACTGCAACAGATGTAGAATTTATTGATATAACTAGGATGCGAAATAAACTATTAGCCATGAAGAAAGACGTTATATTTCAAACGTGTCTAGAAGTGTCCAATATAATTTAGCACCTTGTAGAATATTTCGACAAAGAGGGGATATATTAATAGATAAAGATCCTAGATGATATGCAGCATGTATAGTTTAGGGAGAAAGAGAGATGGAGAGCGAGAGAGAGAGGGAGAGAGCTATGTAGTAAAAAATGTTTAAAATCAGAAATAGTTTTGTAAGATTACAGAAGGCTTTGCTATTGAGTGAGTTGAAAAATACAAACAGGTTTTAATGGGTCCGATTACATACAGTTGATCACTGTAGCAGATTTAGAATTTTATATTGATATAGCTAGAATACCAAATCAGCCTTTTGAGATGAAGACAATACAATTTGAAAAACGCTT
>NC_046660.1:139348770-139356251 GCF_010883055.1 Belonocnema kinseyi
ATACAGTTGATCACTGTAGCAGATTTAGAATTTTATATTGATATAGCTAGAATACCAAATCAGCCTTTTGAGATGAAGACAATACAATTTGAAAAACGCTTGCTAGTCTTTCACATAATAGAGTAATCTGCTAAAAAGGATTCAATTTATTTACTTCAAATTTTAAAATAAAGCATCATAAATAACAAAAATAAATTCTGCAGCATTAAAATTCAATTCATGGAAACTGTGAATCAAACATTATAAAAAATGACACAGTGAATATCATCTTTCTGAAACTGTTTAAATCCAAAGTTAATATAGTTGATAGAACTTAAACAATCCAAAGTTAATATAGTTTTTATAGAAATCGAGGATGGTACATTACTTTCTAGATAACTAATTTAATTCAGAGATCATAAAAGCCAGTCCATAGAAACCTAATTTACCGATATTCTACAGAAACAGTGATTCGTGCTATGTTTCCAGAATCTTTTAGAACTAATGACATCATCATTAAAGTTTACTGTGCAATTTTTCGTAAACAACTTTAAGGTTATTGTAAATGACGCATTACATTGCGTGACGTTAAAAAACTGTATCCGCACGTATTGATTAGAACTTAGAACCTTCTAGAACAATTAGGCAAAGAGGGAGATATATGAAATAGATACAGAGAGAGGTGTGTATTAAAAAATTTTTAAAATCAAAAATAATTTTGTAAGATTGCAGAAGGCTTTGCCATTGAGTTACTCGAAAAATACCAACAGATTCCTAAGAGATCCCTTTGCATACAGTAGATCAATGTAACAGATAAAATTTTACATTGATATAGCTAGGATCCAAAATAAACTATTTGCAAATAAGAACAGGTAGGTCCCCCTGTAATAATAATATTGCATCAATTATTTGAGATGAAGAACATATAATTTGAATAATTTGAATGCTCTTGCTAGCATTTATGAAATAAATCAGGTACACAATTATTAGAGTTGACTGTTACAAACGATGAAATCATCTTTCACATAATAGAGTAATCTGCTAAAAAAGATTCAATTTATTTACTTCAAATCTTAAAATAAAGCATCATAAATAACAAAAATAAATTCAGCAGCATTAAAATTCAATGCAAGGAAACTGTGAATCAAACATTATAAAAAATGACACAGTGAATATCATCTTTCTGAAACTGTTTAAATCCAAAGTTAATATAGTTGATAGAACTTAAACAATCCAAAGTTAATATAGTTTTTATAGAAATCGAGGATGGTACATTACTTTCTAGATAACTAATTTAATTCAGAGATCATACAAGCCAGTCCATAGAAACCTAATTTACCGATATTCTACAGAAGCAGTGATTCGTGCTATGTTTCCAGAATCTTCTAGAACTAATGACATCATCATTAAAGTGTACTGTGCAATTTTTCGTAACCAACTTTAAGGTTATTGTGAATGACGCATTACATTGCGTGATGTTAAAAAACTGTATTCGCACGTATTGATTATAACTTAGAACCTTCTAGAACAATTAGACAAAGAGGGAGATTTATGAATAGATACAGAGAGAGGTGTGTATTAAACAATATTTTAAATCAAAAATAATTTTGTAAGATTGCAGATGGCTTTGCTATTGAGTAACTAGAAAAATACCAATAGATTCCTGAAAGATCCCTTTGCATACAGTAGATCACTGTAACAGATAAAATTTTATATTGATATAGCTAGGATGCAAAATAAACTATTATAAATTAAGAACAGGTAGGTCCCCCTGTAATAATAATATTGCATCAACTATTTTAGATGAAGAACATATAATTTGAATTATTTGAATGTTCTTGCTTGCATTTATGAAATAAATCAGGGACATAATTATTAGAGTTGACTGCTACAAACGATGAAATCATCTTTCACATAATAGAGTGATATGCTGAAAAGATTCAGTTTACTGACTTGAAACAATAATATCTAATGCAAGGACAGTGTGAACATGCTAACGGACGTCCCCGCATACTTTATTTGTGGTTTTTTTTAGAAATTTTTTTGATGTTGCTAACAACGTGTGTACATTTGGAGGTTATGTATGTTACAATTCTCTTGTGCGTTACTTCCAAAGTACACAATATTTTTGGCCTAAAACTTTGGACTTGCAAATAAACATAGTAACTAATCTCCCGGAACTAACCCTTTTTGCAGGCAATAAAAAAACTTTATTTCATAAATAATTTCCAGATTTTCGGAAAGGCAAAGACGAAAAACGACGTAACCTCAAAATAATACATATGCATACAATTTTTATTTAGCACAATAAATTTTTTTGTTATTATCCCTCAAAAAAGAGCCCGGAGACGTTCGTTATGATATTTTACAGCATCTCCGAATTCAGTTTTTAAAAATTTTAATTTTTGTGGAAAAAAAGCCTGGGAAACTGTAAGTATCACATGCCCTTAAAGGGGCCAGGATTTCAAGTTAAAAGAATAAGTAAATGAACACTTAGTTTGATTAAGAAGGGGTCTTTGGTTAACAGAGGTTACGATGGAGTGCGCCACTATCAGGTACGCTGCTTTTCATATAGTTGTAACCACGCTTCTCCTGTTAAATCGTGTATTCTCTTAAATCAAGGTAACTAAACTATCAAAAATGTATGTAGAAGAACGAGGAAGAGTAGAGGAGGAGGAGGAGAAGGAGAAGGATGAGGATACAGTAATGGTGTAGTTAAGACAAGTAGGTACTGAAAATATTGGATTCAATGATTATATCATGCGAATCGTATGTTGTGTGGCATTTGGATGTGCAAATAAAAGGAGCGCAACAGCTTTAAAATAAAAACAACAAAAACTTTTAAAAAACTGCAGGTAACACCTTGTTCATGCGTACTAAGTGTATCTCCATTCTTTGTACTGCACTCTGCGATGAGTTTGATAAATCCAGTTGAACAGATAAGGCTTTATTATTAATAGAATCGTGAAAATACTTTTGTCTCAACTATAGCAACTTAGTAAACTAAAACTTAGTTTCATTAACAAGAGGTCTTTGGGTTACAGACATTACCATAGAGTTCGTCACAATCAGATATGCTGTTTTTCTTATAGTTGTAACCACGTTTTTTTCTCCGGTTGAATCTTGAATGATCCTAAATCAAGTTGAATAAGCTCCTAAAATATATCTAGAAGAATAAAAAAATAATAAAGGGGGTTTGAAGAGGAAAAGGAGGATATGAAAATGATTTAGTTAAGGTAAAAAGGTTCTGAAAATATTAGATAGAATGATAACTTAGACTAAATATTCTGTTTTATAAGATGATTAAGTAAGCTACAATTCATTCAGGCAAGGGAAATCAATAAATACACATATATTTGAAAAAATTTAATTCACTAATCTTATTTTGTTACAATAAACGTATAAAAATTATATATCAAATTTTTAAACTTATTGATTTCTTTGTATAGTTTTCGTTCCATTTCATCAATGTTCAGAAATAATAATGACAGGAAATATTGATTAAACAATTTCAAAATGTTAAATTAATTACATTTAACTATTTGCTAAACTAAAAGAATTATTCCATAATACCAACCTCCCGCATTTCATCAATAATTGAAATAATTTTGTGTACATTATTTACGTTTCCAGCTAGCAGATCTTGTAAAGATGACGGGGGAATAAAGAGCGGAATCGTACGGAGGATAAAGAAGAAGGGGGTTGATAAAAAGAAGTTGCAAAAGGAGGGGTTGAAGAAAGAGAAGTTGGAAAAGGAGGGGGCGATGAAAGAAGAGTTGGGAAAGAAGGGGGTGATGAAAGAGAAGTTAGAAGAGGATGATAGACATGAGGAGGAGGAGGAGTAGAGGAAAAGTAAGAAGAGATGGTGGAGGAGGAGGAGAAGAGAAGGATGAGGAAGAGGAGGACATAAGCTTAGGTTCAATGAATTAACAGCCATGATTACTGTGTCAGTGGCAAGATGACTAGCGCCTGTTCAAATTGTTCCAGATCGAATTTAAGGCGTGATAATTTAAAAAGACATGAGAAATACTCTTGCTCAGTCAAGAATCATATACATGACCGGCCTCTTTTAGAGTGATTACGAAACTGCTACAAAGGACACAGAAAACATGAAAGTCGGTTTACAATTACGTTACTTCCCCCAGCCTTAGTAAAGCCACGGAGGAGAATTTAAGAAAATCAAAAAGTAGAGCCAGAAGAAGAATTTGGCCAATATGATAGTTTTTGCTTCTTCACAAGCGGTTCCACTTCATATTTAGATTTCTGAGTAATGCATGATAGATTATTTAGTGGAGAAAATTGTGGTGTCCAAGCTTCCAGAATAGCTTGTTTCTCGTCCAGTTTGAAAATCTTATGCTTTCCGGGAACTGCTTTCTTCTCCTTATCAATCCGACTGTCAAATTCTAGCATTGGCGTTAAACTTCGAGTTACCTTTGAAATTTGGTAGAAATCTCTTTCAACTTGCTTATAATTCTTGGCTGAGCAAGAGTATTTCTCATGTTTTTTTAAAATTATCAAGCCTTGAATTCGTTCTGGAACAATTTGAACAGGCGCTAGTCATCTTATCACTGACACAGCAAAACTGGTTGTTCATTCATGGAATCTGAGATTATATCCTCCTCCTTTCCTCGTCCTCGTCCTTCTTCTCCTACTCCTTCTCCTCCTCATATCCATCTTTATTTTCCAGCTTCTCTTTCTTCACCTCCTTCTTTTCCAACTTCTCTTCTAAACAGTTAAAAAACAGTTACACTTTTAGTCATCTTGTCACTAACAGAGTAATCATGGCTGTTCATTCATGGAACCTAAGCTTATATCCTCCTCTTCCTCATCCTTCTCTCCTCCTCCTCCTCCTCATGTCCATCATCCTTTTTTAACATCTCTTTCATCACCCCCTTCTTTCCCAACTTCTCTTTCATCACCCCCTCCTTTTCCAACTGCTCTTTCTTCAACCCCTCCTTTGCAACTTCTTTTTCTTCACCCCCTTCTTCCTTATCCTCCGTACGATTCTGTTCTTTATTCCCCCGTCAGCTTTACAAGATCTATGGTACTAGCTGGAAACGTAAATAATCTACACGAAATTAATTCAATTATTAATGAAATGCGGGAGGTTGTCATTATTGAATAATTCTTTTAGTTTCGCAAACAGTTAAATGTAATTAATTCATCGTTTTGAGATTGTTTAATCAAGATTTTCTGTCATTAATATTTCCGAACATTGATGAAATGGAACCAAAACTGTACAAAGTAAGCAATAAGTTTAAAAATTTTGGTATATAATTTTTATACGTTTATTGTAACAAAATAAGTTAAGAAAATTAAATTTTTTTAAATGTATGTGTATTTATTGATTTCCTTTGCCTGAATGAATTGTAGCTTACTTAATCATATTATAAAACAGAATATCCAGTCTAAGTTATCATTCTATCTAATATTTTCAGAACCTCTTTACCTTAACTAAATCATTTTCATATCCTCCTTTTCCTCTTCAAACCCCCTTTATGATTTTTTTATTCTTCTAGATATATTTTAGGAGCTTATTTAACTTGATTTAGGATCATTCAAGATTCAACAGGAGAAAAAAACGTGGTTACAACTATAAGAAAAGCAGCATATCTGATTGTGACGAACTCTATGGTAATGTCTGTAACCCAAAGACCTCTTGTTAATGAAACTAAGTTTTAGTTTACTAAGTTGCTATAGTTGAGACAAAAGTATGTTCACGATTCTATTAATAATAAAGCCTTATCTGCTCAACTGGATTTATCAAACTCATCGCAGAGTGCAGTACAAAGAATGGAGATACACCTAGTACGCATGAACAAGGTGTTACCTGCAGTTTTTTAAAAGTTTTTGTTGTTTTTATTTTAAAGCTGTTGCGCTCCTTTTATTTGCACATCCAAATGCCACACAACATACGATTCGCATGATATAATCATTGAATCCAATATTTTCAGTACCTACTTGTCTTAACTACACCATTACTGTATCCTCATCCTTCTCCTTCTCCTCCTCCTCCTCCTCTACTCTTCCTCGTTCTTCTACATGCATTTTTGATAGTTTAGTTACCTTGATTTAAGAGAATACAAGACTTAACAGGAGAAGCGTGGTTACAACTATAAGAAAAGCAGCGTACCTGAAAGTGGCGCACTCCATCGTAACCTCTGGTAACCAAAGACCTCTTCTTAATCAAACTAAGTGTTCATTTACTTATTCTGTGAACTTGAAATCCTGGCCCCTTTAAATGGGTTTATTTAACTACAATTTAAAACAAAATGTTGGTTCTAAGAAAAACCAAGATTTTCAGATGTTATACATAATAGTACATTTTAATATACGTGTTCAATATTTCACTTTAAATTTTTGATTCACACTGTCCTTGCATTAGATATTATTGTTTCAAGTCAGTAAACGGAATCTTTTTAGCAGATCACTCTATTATGTGAAAGATGATTTCATCGTTTGTAACAGTCAACTCTAATAATTATGTACCTGATTTATTTCATAAATTCTAGCAAGAGCATTCAAATTATTCAAATTATATGTTCTTCATCCCAAATAATTGATGCAATATTATTATTACAGGGGGACCTACCTGTTCTTATTTGCTAATAGTTTATTTTGCATCCTAGCTATATCAATGTAAAATTTTATCTGTTACATTGATCTAATGTATGCAAAGGGATCTCTTAGGAATCTGTTGGTATTTTTTGAGTAACTCAATGGCAAAGCCTTCTGGAATCTTACAAAATTATTTTTGATTTTAAACATTTTTTAATACACGCCTCTCTCTGTATCTATTTCATATATCTCCCTCTTTGTCTAATTGTTCTAGAAGGTTCTTAGTTCTAATCAATACGTGCGGATACTGTTTTTTAACGTCACGCAATGTAATGCGTCATTTACAATAACCTTAAAGTTGTTTACGAAAAATTGCACAGTAAACTTTAATAATGATGTCATTAGTTCTAAAAGATTCTGGAAACATAGCACGAATCACTGCTTCTGTAGAATATCGGTAAATTAGGTTTCTATGGACTGGCTTTTATGATCTCTGAATTAAATTAGTTATCTAGAAAGTAATGTACCATCCTCGATTTCTATAAAAACTATATTAACTTTGGATTGTTTAAGTTCTATCAACTATATTAACTTTGGATTTAAACAGTTTCAGAAAGATGATATTCACTGTGTCATTTTTTATAATGTTTGATTCACAGTTTCCTTGAATTGAATTTTAATGCTGCTGAATTTATTTTTGTTATTTATGATGCTTTATTTTAAAATTTGAAGTAAATAAATTGAATCTTTTTTAGCAGATTACTCTATTATGTGAAAGCTGATTTCAACGTTTCTTAGTCAAGTCCAATATTTATGTCGCTGATTTATTTTAGAAATTCTAACAAGCGTTTTTCAAATTGTATTGTCTTCATCTCAAAAGGCTGATTTGGTATTCTAGCTATATCAATATAAAATTCTAAATCTGCTACAGTGATCAACTGTAT
>NC_046660.1:139356351-139367857 GCF_010883055.1 Belonocnema kinseyi
AGTTTTTAGTTAAAGTTCTGTTGAAGTTTTCAAAAAATATTTCTTGGAATTGCCACCCTCTCATGTGCATGTGAAATAAACCATCTACGTCATCATCTTATCCCCCGAGCGGCGGCTCAGCTATCAAAGTGGATGATGATTCACCACTCTGTACTCTTCAACTCAAACCTGTTTACACTTGCAAAATACATTTCTCAGAAATTACCCTGAAAATAATCATATCACACACTCTACATCAAAGACACCGACTATTTCTCAGAATTATATTCACATTAACAAGCAATTATATTCAACGATAAATTCATCAATATAGAGGAAATATGACACCACTTATATCATCATATCTTCGGGCGGCTCTCTTATCAGGGGATGATTACTCATCGCGTAGCACCAACTAGCACTCTTAACCTGCCTCACACGGATGAACACCTTATAACTAACACGGATATGCACTCACCCATAGCGATCCAGACACCGTCTTACTTATTTCTATTCGTACGGAAAAAAGTTGAAACATGGCAAAACTGTAGATAAGGATTACTGGAACTATGGTGACGTCATCAGGATGGAATTTTGTTTACCCTAAAAATTGTTTAACATTATATGAAATATGACGCCTCTGTCGGCAAATATCAAAGGAGAATGTTTAATTAATTTAGTTCACATAGATAAGGATTCCAGGAATCGACGATAAGGTCATCGGAATGGAATTTTGTTTACCGAGAATTGCTATAATATCACGAGGGTGGTGGCAGATCTTGGGAATTTTCCATGACGCACCATTGCGATAAACATTAAATACATAAATTATATTATTTTGGGGTGAAAAACTTCAATTTCGGGAATAGCAGGTATTAAATAGCCTAATATTGCGATTTTGTATATCATATCATCTCTTATTCCATATTTATGGGGCTAAAAAGTTCCATTCCCATGATTTTAAAGTATTGATTTCCAAAATCCATAGCGTGGATCGGATACTTTTAAACGGTGATTCGTTAGTCAGCACAAGGAGCGAAACCAATCTTACAGCCTTCTGCACTCTAGCCACAAGTTTGCTATTCGTACGGAAAATGTGGTCCAGAACTCTCCCTACCTATCTACTCATTGCGATGAATCGTCTACGATTAATCGTATCTCTGATACGCAAAATATTAATCAAAATTAAATTTTCTTTTTTTTGTATATGTGAGTAAAGCACGGAATTATTTACATCTAATAAAATACTTCAAAAAAACTGATAAATAAGTTTTCATAACATTTTATTTATTTAAATTTCATTATATTTTCAGTAATGTCTGATATAGAATATTAAATTTCTGACCATTAATTATTTAAATACTAAATAAATAAAGACATTTCTAATGGTGTTATGTAGATTAATTTTATGTCCCTGTACTGTAAATTTTAAAAAATGGTAAGTAATTATTCGAAAATTGTTCACTGTATTTTGGTTTAATTTTTAGCTATTTATGGCTGAAATATGAATAAAATATATAAATATCTGTTTTTGTTTAAGTTTTTGATGATTATCGTTTAAAAAAAATTTACACTTATCTATCATTGCAATTGTTTAAACAATAGAAGTACTTGTTTGCCCGCTCCAAAAGATTTCTGATTTTAAATAATATTTTTTAAAAAATTGAAAAAAAATCAGAATCTTGAGGAC
Source organism: Belonocnema kinseyi (assembly GCF_010883055.1). Classification (NCBI taxonomy): domain Eukaryota; kingdom Metazoa; phylum Arthropoda; class Insecta; order Hymenoptera; family Cynipidae; genus Belonocnema; species Belonocnema kinseyi. The sequence continues at coordinate 139,358,021 of NC_046660.1, forward strand.
TTCCAACTAAAATGTTTCGTTGATGTTACTATTAGCGCGCGGAGCAGGTAGGTAGGTGCGCCTCGGACTTCAAACGCGTTTATCTCGAAATCAGATTTGTTCGATTTTCCGAGTATATGGGCACGAGAAATAAGCGAATTTTCAACTTATCGAAGAAAAAGAAACGCGATTTTAAGATAATTTAATTTTCTAGTCGATATACCTCTTTGTTTAGTCCAAAATTATTATTTAACCACTTATTTGCATAAATAATAAAAAATATAAATTTCGAAAAAATTTGGGTTTTTTGTCATTTTGTGAAATAATTTTTCCATGCTTTGAAAGTAGGTATATGGACGAGATATACATTTTATAATAACAAAAAAAGCCGATTGAAATGTTTCAGAGAGGCACAGGACCGATGGTGTTGCCCATAAAACCAGAGGGGGAAAAAAAGTTGTCGACATTCGCGCTTCATGGCGGATTTGTTTATTAACATTTTGCAGTAAAAAACATTTGTATTGTAATGAAACGTCACCAAATATCAGTCCAAATTTGAGATCGAAATATTGTGTAGTTTTGTAACAAAAAATTCCCAAAGTTTTCTTCGATTATTCGCGAGCTATATAGGGATACCCCCTTAAATGTCTCATAGAAATGGAGAAAAGGATATATGTATAGAATTGCATTGAGGTATATAGAAATTTTATAAATTCTATATGGCTCGATATGGTTTTATATATAATTTTGTCAATTTTTATAAGTTTCTATAAGGCATTTAATATCGGGTTGCTTGAAGACTTCTTAAATTCCTGAGAATTTAAGTTCAGGTTATATAACCGAGAATATGACAGAATTCAGGAGAATTGAAAAGCATTTAAGAGAATTTAAGAATTTATGATTTTTAGCAATATTTTTATTATTCAGATTATATCAACGGTTGAATATGAATTATTTTATAGCTCAGACGTTTATATTGTATAAAAAAGAATAAAATATATACAGCAAAAGAAAAGAATTTTAAAACCAAAAAGACGAATTCCAAACAAATAAAGATTTTTTTACTCAAAAAATAAATAAAAGTTTATCTAAATTATTGAACCTTCACACCAGAAGAGAAATTTTCTTTATGCAAATTCAATTTTCAAACAAAAAAATTAATTTTACACGAAACTGATGCATTTTTACGTAAAAAAGAGGAAATTTCAAACTAAAAAATACTTTTTTTAAATAAAAAACGCGGATTTTTAACTAAAAAATAAATTTTTTTTTACAAAAAATCGCGAATTTCTAACTAAAAATATCAATCTTAAAAAATGTAAAAGTTCCATTTTCTGTTAAAAAATGAATTTTCAACAAAAAAAGAGTTGAATTTTCTGTTGAAAAAGATTTTAGTCGAGTTTTCACGATCAAACTATGAATCTTGTAATGAGAAATCATTTTCTAAAAAAAAATTGAATTTTCCATCCAAACAGACAAAATTTTAACAAAAAAAGATTACTTTTTAACCGAAAATATAAAATGTATCTTATAAAATTGAATTTTTGTAACAAAAAAATAAGTTTCTAAGAAAAAAATTAAATTTTAAATCCAAAAAGACGAATTTTTTCAATCAAAAAGAATGAATTTTTAACCAAATAGTTCAATTTTCTATCAAATAGTTGCATTTTAATCCAAAAAAGATCAATTTTGTACTAATACAGATGAATTTGTAATAAAAAACAAATTTTTTATGGTGGAATTTTCATGCAGAAAATATTTCAGTTCATTATTCAACACCAAAATATAAATTAAAAAAAAAAATTACATTTTCTACGAAATAGCTAAGTATCAAAAAAAAGATTTAATTTCTGCTAAAGCAGGTAAACTTTAAAATAAAAAAGACAAACTTTCAAAGAAAGAGTTGAATTTTCAACCGAAAAGTAAACGAAAAAATTCAATTTTCTATTAATTAAAATAAATTCTGAGATTCTCATAAATTCTCAGAGAATTTATTTCTCGGTTATATTATCGGCAATATTCTCATTCTTGTTACCGTTCTCAAAGTAATATAACCGGCTCAGAACTCTAGTTGCTTGACCCGTAGTCAGGCTTGTGCAAGTAATATCTCATCTCTGGTAATATACCTTAGGTAAATTACATGAGGATTTTGACGAAATTGGCGTACGTATATTACGTCCCCAGTTTTGTACAAACGTAATATACGTTTTCAAGATGGTGTCGACATTATCACATTTCGTTTCATAACTTTAAAATAGCGCCGCTAGCGGTATTATTTTGCATGCATGAAATTTGAAGTGAATGAAAAAGTTATTATTCTACAACTTCAAAAATGAATAGAGGCGGCAGACAAGGAATCCATGTTGGAAAGAATATTCCTTTAAAAAATATGGTAAAAATGTTGCGTTTTGTCAGGGATACAACGCGTATTATCGAATACAGCTAAAGAAAGGTTAAGAAACCACAGGTAAATTTTCAAACCATCCAAACTGCAAATATCTTAAAAATAAAAATAACAATTCATTCAAGTATTTTCGCTTATTTCAACACTTTTTTTTCAGAAAAAAGTGTGTTATAATTATGAATGCATCAAAAGAAAACCTGATGTCATTAGATGAAAGCAGTCAAAATAATAATTCTAAAATAGGCCCTCTAAACTCTAATGAGCGAATATGCAGAATTATGATTATTATTTCAAGCATAGTACAAGTTGCGGCCAACTGTTGGCGCTGCTTGTCGGCACAGGTGTTTGAATTTAAAGGTTTGAAAATTCAAAGTTTCAAACGGTGCCAAAGCATATATTTTATTTGAAAAAATGAATCCGATGACTATAAAGTTAAACAAACGGAGGTGTCTTGTTCCCGGGTGTCAATCGCTGCGTCATGTCAAGCATAGCCAATTTCCGAAGGACGCAAAGCCGGGTCTGTTGTGGTTAGAAGTGGTGTTAAATCCTCTCTTGACGAAAAAAACCTACAGAGAAATCCATGAAAGCGGTTATCGAGTATGCTTTCTGCATTTTCGGGCGAAGAATTATTTACGCGTTCCGCGAAATTTTTTCAAAACAAAAATAGTGCCTTGCGTGTCGTTGCCTGAAAAAGAGCTGAATGATCTTCCTGGCGATGCTCTGGTTGAGGTAGCCCGTGATGTTGATGCTAATTTTAATACATTTATATTTAATTATTTTACGTGTGTGCTTTATATGAATTGTAAATATGTTTTGAATCTTAAAATTGAATATAATGATCAATAAAATGAATAGATAAAATAAAAAATGTATAAAGATATATTAAAAGTAATTTATTATACTTTAAATATATATATATATATATATACATATATATATATATATCTTTACATATCTTTCTCTCTTTTTTTATCTAATTTATTGATAAATATATTCAATTTTAACATTTTTCACCTATATACAATTTATATATGGCACACATACATCACGTATTGACACTTTTAGTTCAAGTTGCGGCCAACTGTTGGCGCTGTGCTTCTTCATATTTCTACTATTGAGTTGATAGGGCCTGTTCTAAAATGAGTAGTGTCAGTTTTGATATTCTTATGTCAAATGAAGGTCTGATAAACAACAATACAGTCAGTACACATAAGCATAACTTTAAAAAGTGAGGTTATTTTATATTCTATCCGAGTCCACCATCTTTATTACGTTTTTCACAGGTTTTTACGTATAACACGTCAGAAACCTCAAGTGACGCATCACTGCACAACTCTGCCCGCAGCGTGCAAAGTTTGCCACTTGACGCCATATCTTGAAATACCTTATTTGTAAGATGGCGGACTCTTTAGCAACTTTTCTAGTGGTCAACAAAAAAGCTGCGCCTTGCGACACCTTCTCTAGTTTCACCATGTCACAGAAGAAAAGTATCAACAATATCTAACATATTTTCCAGTGCGCATGCGATTCTGATTAGTCGAACACAAAATTACAGTATATTGAGATTCTTAGTGAAAAGGAAGAATTAGCAAGTAAACATAGTTCAAACTTTCAATCAGAAAATTTCAAGACTTAAAAAAGGTATATTTTCAATTTACGTTTATTACAGCGTAAGTCAATTTTGACACGTGAACGGTGATAGTGCAAAGAAGTTTACCGACGTAACGACGATATGAGCCATGGAATATAACAGAAGACCCAGCTTCCATAGAATTTTGGTGCCGATTGTGTTTACGTTTGTGTGTGTGTGAATTATAGAATTAAATTTTAATTGGATTAAAAAGTTAAACGATACGAGCGGCTGGACTCCTGTTAGGTCCATCTTGACGGCAACTTCAGCAAAGATAGTAAGTGATGTAAACCTACACCAACCCGATCAGACCGATCAGTAAAATTATATCGAGTCAAAATAAATTAGTATGGCCTTTTATTTTGCTGACGATAGTTTTCTTTATATAATTTTAAATCGAACTCAATGTTGCCCAAAGTTTGTCCACTTCACTTTTGATCTTTTTACAACTCTTGGCACTTTCTTTTAAATTAAAGGCGAGGTAATCCGACTCACTGTTTTGAAATTTCAATAAGCTGTTACTTAATTTTCACATTTTTTCGTATGTGTGCAGGCATTTTACGTACTGATCAACTCTGGTCAGCTGATTTTTTCTTCGATTTTTATATCTGCCTCTCTTCTTATTTCGTAAATCGTCTTACAAAAGAAAGAGGGAGATAGATATATATCGCACCTGTACGGAAAACTGCTGCACTAAAATTAATAATTTGTGTACTTGCACCTAGATTTACCTACCAAGTAAAGTGAATCTAAGCTCATGAGGGCAATGGCTCCATTTTTAATGGTGTTTCATGTGAAATTGAAATCTGACGTACTCGATTTGAGTAGTTTCATGTAAAATGTTCGACAATGTACTCACGAATGGTTTACAATAAATTCCATATGGCGAGGAACCTATCCCGCTCAGCTACTGCCTCTCTTTTGCTCTTACGTTCCTTGTTTCTTAGTGTCGTTTACACTACAAACAGCTGTTTTAAGTCTTCTGACAGTTCATATTGCAGTTCTGTCGATATTTTTTTCATCATCTGTTCTCCACATTAAATTGCAATACCTGTGGAGTGATAACAGTTTGACAGATACGCAGTTAGGGTAAGAGGATCTTTTATAGATTGCAACGTACGAAAAATGAGGTCCGTCCTTACAAGGATCTAGCGTCCTTTGTTCTTTTATTTGATGACGTTTCAGTCTTTCCTTCGCCGTTGAAGCCGTTTTCCGTTTTGCTTTTGTTGATAATGTGGTTTGTAAATAAAAAAATAAATCAAGTGAAATATTTTATGAAATTATTTTGCTGTTCAACTACACGAATATCAAAGATATTATTGATTAAAGTCTTGCGTGTTATAACTAATAGACAGTTTGCTGGGATCAAAGTCTTTCCCCTATTTTCCCCTGTTATTTAAAATATTCCCCTTTTCTCTTATGTACTGTCTAGTATTACGGAAGTTACCGTTGATCTAGTCCATTTCTGGCTCGTTCCGATGACTGAAATTTCTGTAGACTACATCCGGTGCAATTTCTTAACAGGTTAATTTTACGGAAAATGCCGTATTACTGGACCGTGTATTTGTCATAAATCTGATTTTTTTCCTCTCTTTTCGTTTAGTATTTACTTGTATTCAGCGCTAAACAAAGCATCGAAATCATGCAGGGATCGGACCATAATGAGAATATTTCTTCACTTAAAAAAAAAATATATTTTTGAACGTGTTCGTTGATTGGATAAAATAATATTTCTAACGTCTCAAGTACAGAAATACATACTAGAAGATATAGAACTAGTATTAGCAATAGAAAATATGCACGGATACATTATGTATGTAGAAATAATAAAATCCTAAGCCAAAGCATTTTATACTATTTATTACTTTTTTCTATTAAAAATAAAAAATAAAATTATTTTTAGTGTTTTCAAAAATTTGAAATTCTACAATTTAAGCAGCTTTGACTTTGAAACATTCAATATACATTTAAAGTAGTATCAAATCAAAAATTATTTTTATTTAAAAGCGCTAATGTAATTTCAATTTCTTTGATTTTAAGTCATAAATTTTTTAAGTTTTTCTTTTTTCGAACTTTTATTCTGAAATAATTTTATTTACAGATTCTCGATTTGAAAAAACTCTTAAATTTTGAACGCCTTGAATTTATTTTTGACCACTTATTTTAATTACTATTAGTATTTTTTTTAAATTATTTAGTATTAATGTCGAAAACATTTATTTGTAAACAATTATCGACAATTGCTTAGTTAAAATACTTTAAATAAAATACTTTGTTTTTCAAGCTCTGTTCAGTTATACCAGAAAAAAGGTTTCTCTGAGCCCTTCCAACTGGGATTTCTTTTCAAAGGGGTCATAAATTTCCTCTCAGTTTTCTGTTGTAAAAAATTGATAGTTTTAAAAAAAGGCCGTGCCATCCTGGGTCACATTGCACCTGTGGACTGTGGAGACCTCTGATTTAAACTAACTAAAGAAATCATTTGCAGACCACATTATCACTTTGTTTATCAAAAAATAAGCTGAAGAAGTAATTGTTTACTTTGACGGCTCCTGCTCAAAATTGCCCTAAAGCGTATGTAAATTGTTCAAAATGATTAATAACCGGGACCTAGTAATAAAACAAAAGGGACAAGAAGGTTTCTGGAACTTTTTCATTGTTTCTAATTGTCAAAATGTACGAAATAGTATGTTTAGTTTAAAGGGCCATACTAGAGACACCGTTATTCTACAGTTTTACCAAAATTTCAACCTTAAAATTAACACCAAAAAATGCATTCAGGCGACTCAAGATCAAAGTGCATATCAACTATAAACTTGTTTCATTAAAAAATAGTGCAAGTTGATAAGTTCAAAATATTAGAAAAAATATGCCCGCTGCGCGGGCACATTCTCCTTGCGTGCCGGGCGCGTGGCGCTTCGCGCCATGTTTGAGCGTGCAGGTACGCTCTTCGCGTTCAATTTCGTACGTTTCATACATACACTTTAACTACATTTTTTCCAATATCATAAATATTATAACTCAAATCGAGAACTGTGATTTAAACTTCTGAGGAATTACAGCCATAAATTGTAACTTCATTTTTTCGATTTGTTTTTAAAGGAGATTCTCAAAGCTAGTAGTGCTGTTCGATACGATACTGTCTCGTGATTGGGTCGGGATCGCTTCGGTTTTAGCTCGGGCCAGGATCGTGTTTCGGATACCCCTGCTCGACCTTGGCTCGGGAAGTCGATATATCGCATCGGGATCGTGTCGGCTTTTCGATACTCCTGCGCCAGATGTGCTTGTGACGTGTGGACTAGCGGTTCACAGTAGGGTAAAATGAAAAACCTGGTTCAAAATGATATATAGAACACAATAATGCACCGATTTTAGATTAATTGTTTGTTGTTGAAAATTCAGGACTAAATTTTCTAGAAAAAGTTGAGAGTGGATTTGTTATTTTTATTTTATTTTTATCTTGATGCAAATAGCCAAGTGTTGAATTTTTGCATTTCATGTTTTATTCCCATAGATAAAATTGTTTTTATACTTCAGATCACTTTTTTTTGATCACATATCGCAAAGCGATATGAGAAAAAGAAAAATAAATTAGCATGCAAAGGTAATTGTTATAAGCAGATTTTAATAACAAATAATCCACATTAAGAATATTTGTTGTTAAAGTATTTTCCTCTCCTAAAATTGCTTGATTTTATTGTTTGCATGATACGTGGCCATTCAAATTCAAGATTAAATGTTATTAATCACTAATATAAACAAATTCTATAAACAAAGATACATCACAACATCACAGAAATTAATAGATAGAAAATAGTATATTGTGCTACAAGTGCGAAAAGTAGGCAGTTCCACACGAGTGTGAAGTCAGCTGTACGAGCCAGATACGAGTCGAAGGGGAGCCGGAAACGACCCGAAGATAAGCCGATAGCAAGTACTGTAAACTTCACAAGAGTTTCAACTGCCTACTTTTAGCTCCTGTAGCACGCGATATTTTTTCTAACAAATGCGGGAAATTTTCGATTTGAGAAACAATAAAAACCAATTTTTTAAAAATGTATGGTAAGTTTTGGAAATTTATGGTAAAATTACAAACATTACCGAAAAATTCTAAAAAAATTTTGTACATTTGTAAATTACCGAAAATTTATAGAAATTTAGTGTGTCCGAAGCTTTTTAGAAGAAATTCAAAAATTTCTGAAAATTTCAAAAATTTCTGAAAAATTGGCAAATTTACATTTTAGGAGTTTTCAAGCTAACATAGCAACAAATGTATATTTGGTGCGTTTTTACGCAGAAAAATTGTTTGTTTTTTCTTCTGACCTTGCTGAAATTATAAATTGAAAAATTTTAAAATAATTACTTGTACCATTAACACCTAGCTAAAAATTAGCGTTATGTTCTTGAATTAAGAGTTCTTATTCTGATCCCTCTAATAGCTTAATTTAGATCAATCCTTTGAGCACCTGACCGGAAAGCGGAAGTTTTGTGGTTCGATTCCCAATGGAGTGAAGGTGGAGTAAGATCTTTTTTTCAAGAAATAATTTTAATTTAAAAATATTATTTTCCATCTAGTCTTATTAAGACGTTAAGCATTTTTCTGTTATTGAAGATTCTTAACTTGATCGATATTGTGTAGATTTTCTGCCTTCATGCTTTGGAGGGTTGATCTACTGTCGGTATGGTACAATCTCTGATATAGCAGATAAATTAAACATTTTTTAAATAATTACTTGTACCATTAACACCTAGCTAAAAATTAGGGTTATGTTCTTGAATTAAGAGTTCTTATTCTGATCCCTCTAATAGCTTAATTGGAAAAGCACCTGACCGGAAATCAGAAGTTTTGTGGTTCGATTCCCAATGGAGTGAAGATGGAGTAGGATCTTTTTTTCAAGAAATAATTTTAATTTAAAAATATTATTTTCCATCTAGTCTTATTAAGACGTTAAGCATTTTTCTGTTATTGAAGATTCTTAACTTGATCGATATTGTGTAGATTTTCTGCCTTCATGGTTTGGAGGGTTGATCTACTGTCGGTAAGGTACAATCTCTGATGATATAGCAGATAAATTAAAAAATTTTAAAGTAATTACTTGTACCATTAACACCTAGCTAAAAATGAGCGTTATGTTCTTGAATAAGAGTTCTTATTCTGATCCCTCTAATAGCTTAATTGGAAAAGCACCTGACCGGAAATCAGAAGTTTTGTGGTTTGATTCCCAATGGAGTGAAGATGGAGTAGGATCTTTTTTTCAAGTAATAATTTTAATTTGCTATTTTATTAATTTTTTTTTTATTTTATGATCAAATTGCACTCAAAGAACAGCACATTTTGGGCGTTTTCAAGCAAAAATAAATCGTATTTTCATCTGACTTTGCTCAAATAATATTAAAAAATTTAGTTATTCATTAACGTTTGTCAATTTTGCGAACAAATTATATAAACAAATGCACATTTTTGTACTTTTTCAATTAAAAATAAATCGTTTTTTTCTTCTGGCCTTACTGAAATTATATTTCGAATGACGTTTAATGGAAAAATGTTGCTATGAATGAATATTTTTTTATTTTATTAAAAAATTATACAAACAAATACATATTTTGGGCGTTTTCAAGAAAAAAACTAGTTTTTTCATCTGACCTGACTCAAATACGATGATGATATAGGGATGAAACTTTTTTTTGTATCACTCATCATCATTTTCTACTAACATTTGGAAAGAAATCTGACAACAGAGTATTTAGAGGGTTTTTCGAATTTTTTTCTCGACATTTTCGTCTTTTAGCGAGTTTGGGGGTGAAACTAAGCAGTCTGGGGGTTGTA
>NC_046660.1:139367957-139371092 GCF_010883055.1 Belonocnema kinseyi
AATCTGACAACAGAGTATTTAGAGGGTTTTTCGAATTTTTTTCTCGACATTTTCGTCTTTTAGCGAGTTTGGGGGTGAAACTAAGCAGTCTGGGGGTTGTAAAAACACGTTCGAGGGAAAAAGCCAACGTGTGAGCATTTATTGTATTGTTTTATAGCCATTTAAGCGATAGAAATCCATTTCTAATGAATTTAAAAAATCTTATTTTCATTTTGAAACGTTGCAAACGGCATTTACATACTAAAAAAGTTTCCAACATAATAGTTAAGTCCCTCAACAAATAAATTGAAATTGTAATCAAAGTCATACAACTTTTAATGAAGTACTTTAATTTTCTACACAATACATGAATTTTTATACAAAGAGATAAATTTTCAAACCAAGAAGATGAATTTCCTACCAGAAATGAAACAATTACACTTTTAATTAAAACATTAATTTTCTACTTGAAAAAAAAACGAACTTCCAAAAAAATGTGAACTTTGAATTAACCAAAATACTTTTCAAATGAAACGATGAACCTTGAACTTCAATAATTAAAGTTTTAGTTTTATAATAAATTTTCAATCAAGGAGAACGTTTTTTTAAGTATGTAATAGTTAAATTTGTAAAAAATAAAATGAACTTACAACAACTCACTTCAAGCTTGAAACAAGGAGTTGAATTTTCAAGCACGACACTTTATTTTACATCAAAAATACAAATTTTTAACAAAAGATATGAATTACCAAAAATATAGTTTAATTCGTAACGAATGTTTATTCGAAAATCAAAAAATAATATTTTGTTACAAACGTTACTGTTTAACCAAAGGCACAATTCACGAAGAGAAAAGTTCCAATTTTCAAACAAAAAAATCAATTTTCAATCGATCATGCAGTTAAATTTTGATCTGAAATAGATACATTTGTAACTAGAAACCTGTAGTTAGTAATCCGGTTAGTAATCCGGTAGCCACTAACACTTCTGTATGCATTAATAGATCTCCGAGATTACTCTTTTTTAAATGGTCAAAAAATGCCCCTGATTACGAATATCTTGGGTAGGTTTTCGGAATATGGGTCTATTTTTGTTTAAACCATTTTTTTTCAACAATTTCATTATTTATAGACAAAACAATTTATAAAATCATTTTTAACATTTCTGAGCAAAAATTAAACTTGTTTGCGTCTTGCAATTTTTTCATACAACAAACCGTTTGGAATGTACAGCATTATAAACAAATGATTTTTTAACAAAATTGCCATATTTGCACAGTGTTACCTCAGAATCTACAAAACAGAAAAATTTTAAACTTATACACTGTCTATATCACGGATAGATCTCTTAAAAGGAAAAAGAAATCTTCCGATTGAATAAAAACTTCTCTCCTTAACTTAACTTTCTTGATATTTTCTCGTACGACGAGCAATTATTTATTTATGGCTTTATAAACAATTTATTTTTTATAAACACACCCTCACCTAAAAGCCACAATTTTCAAGTTATTAGCGATTTCCTTTTTTATATCGTTAATTTTACCATAAAGAATGTAATTATCTTGGGTAGCATTTCTGACATCTTACCCTTATTGTTTAAAACTATTGTTATTAACAAAAACGCTCAATTAAGAAAATCCTTTTTCTTAACTTTTTGTATTAATTTATGGCACAAAATAAAACTTTTCCCTCTCGTGACATTTTGTCGTACGACCAGCCATTATTTATTTATGGCCTTATAAGCAATATATTTTTTTATAAACACACCCTCCCCTAAAAGCAACAATTTTCAAGTTATTAGCGATTACCTTTTTTATATCCTTAACTTTACCATAAAGAATGTAATTATCTTGGGAGAGTGAACAGTTTTATTATTTATTATAATTTTTAAAAATTAAGAAAAAATGATTTTCTTAATTAAGCTTTTTTGTTAATAACAATAGTTTAGAACAATAAGGATAAGATGTCGAAAATGCTACCCAAAATAATGACATTCTTCATGGTAAAGTTAAGGATATAAAAAAGCTAATCGTTAATAACTTGAAAATTGTGGCTTTTAGATGAGCGTGTGTTTATAAAAAATACATTGTTTATAAGGCCATAAATAAATAATGGCTCGTCGTACGAGAAAATGTCAAGAAAGTAAAAAGTTTAATCATATGTCAAGGATTCATACAAAAATTGAAGTCAATTCTGGTAATTGAAGGGCATTACTTATATCAATTGTTATAAACAATTTAGTAAACGAAATTATGAACAAATTATGTTAATAATGCTAGATAAAGCTTTCGCAACAATTTGAAGCAACATTATGATACTTGTTGACCTGGATGATTGTTTATTAATAAATGAAGAGTCTAAACGGTTTCCTCATCAAAATAACAAATTTTTAACAACAATTTAGGGGGAGAAGTTTTTATTCGATCAGAAGATTTCCTTTTCCTTTTAAGAGATCTATCCTTGATATAGACAGTGTACAAGTTTAAAATTTTTCTGTATTGTAGATTCTGAGGTAACACTGTGCAAATATGCCAATTTTGATAAAAAATCATTTGTTTATAACGCTGTACATTCCAAACGGTTTGTCGTATGAAAAAAGTGCAAGACCTTTTAGAAAAAAGTAATCTCAGGGACCTATTAGTGCATACAGAAGTGTTAGTGGCGACTGGATTATAGTTGCAATTTCAACTGAAGAGACGAATTTTTGGGTGCAATGATGACTCTTTAACGGGAATACTTAAATTCTAAATTATAAAAGAAATTTCTACCTCAAATATACGGGTTTTCAACAAAATAGTTACACTTTTAATCAGTATTAATAGTATTTACAAGAATTATTCTTGAGAATAATTAATTGGTTATTGTTCTCTTCTCTTCGTTTTCTACAAATAAAATTAATTTTCATCAACAAATGATACTTAAATTCCCAGGGGAAAAATTTTTTTTATTGAAAATAGCGAGTTTTCTACAACATAGTTAAACTTTCAACCCAACTTCTTCCAACTGAACTCCAGAATTTTTGGTAAGAAACATGAATGTCCAACCTAGTAGTTCAATTTTTAATTTAACTGAAAAAGCTAAATTTTCAACTAAAAATGGAATACTTAAAATTTCAGTTTCAAAAATTAATTTACAACTACACAAATAAATCAAAATG
>NC_046660.1:139371192-139383158 GCF_010883055.1 Belonocnema kinseyi
TACAACCCCCAGACTGCTTAGTTTCACCCCCAAACTCGCTAAAAGACGAAAATGTCGAGAAAAAAATTCGAAAAACCCTCTAAATACTCTGTTGTCAGATTTTTTTCCAAATGTTAGTAGAAAATGATGATGAGCGATACAAAAAAAAGTTTCATCCCCATATGTTCATCGGAGGACTGCCTAATTTTAGCCCCAAACTCATCAAAGGACGAAAATATCGAGAGAAAAAAATTCCAAAAACCCTCTAAATACTCTGTTGTCAGATTTCTTTCCAAATATTAGTATAAAATGATGATGAGTGATACAAAAAAAAGTTTCATCCCCAGATCTTCATTGGAGGACTGCTTAATTTTACTCCTAAATTTGATAAGGCAAAAAGTTAATTTAAGAATTCATTCTAAATAATGACAGTTGATGTAACTGAATTTTTCATTCCCGTATCACGTCTGTATCACGCATGTAATTTTTCGTTTTTCCCACTCTTTGAAATATCAAAATTGTAAAAAAAATTTAATTCCTCGCTGAGGGGTAAAACAAATATTTTGTTGATTATATTATGGATTTCCAAGAAATAAATTTTTTTAATTTAACCAATTGTTTTTGGAATTTATATAAAAAATTTGTTTGGATCAACCCATTATATTTTTAGCTCAAATGCAAAAACAGATTACACATTACGAACGGGCGAGATCGGTTATACGTTGAGGTAAATTATGGTAATAGAAAGAAAAGAATGGAGTTCATGCTGGAAATAAATTTAGTATCGATTTTTTTTACAGAACTTACATAAATATTTATTATCATTTGGTTTTCTATGCTGTTCAATCTTAACATTAATATCTATCTCATCGTCAGAGTTCATATCACCAATGTTCACACAGTTGATGTGAATTACATTTAAACAGTCCGTGCATGTGATTTGATTATTATCGTTTACACAGGGGCACATGCAAAAAATACATGTATCCAAAACATCCTCTGCTTGCAAAAGCAATTGTTTCGCTACTTCTTTTCGATATTCGGATGGGTTCATCTCTAAGTTCATATTTAAATTATTACCTATACAATGTATATAATAAATTATATATATTCCACAGTTCCAGTGATCGGAAAAGCTTTGGTATGGTTTGCTATTTCCATAGTACATTGTTTTCCATTGCACTTTTTAAAATACTTTAAATGAAGAGGTATCCTTACATAATTTAAAAAAATTCTTAAATTCTGCCAAAGGTCTTTCTAAGTCGCTACCTTCAAAAAATGGATCTAACAGAATAAATGTTTTTTCTGTAATATTAATGATAACTAACCGCCAATGGAAATTGATTAAATAAGGCAATAGTAAAATATTCTTTAAGAGCATACTTAAAAGATACTTTGATAAAGATGTTACTCTTCTTTTTGAAGAATAATCTCCAATGATGGTACGCGTATCATCGGTTGGAACGTATAACATATTCTCATTCCAAGTTGCCGAATCTATTGCTGCAATTGAGTTTATAATTTGACCATTAATCAGTCCGTCTTCTTCTACTAGCGCATTACACTGGTTGCAGCTTAATTGAAATTCTTTACTGCTTGAGAAAATTGGCCTGCGAACTTTGTACTTTGCAAATTTAATATTTTTGGACTTCAATCTACTATAATAATTAAAGTTCTTAAACAACCGTTTGAAAGATATACATTTTCTGAATTCGTTATATTTTTGTGTGTGACTTCAGTTCTTCTTTTCTTCATCATTTTATTTTCTTTTAATTCACCCCCCCCCCCTTCTTCTGCGACTTCAGTTCTCCTTTTCTTTATCATTTGATTTTCTTCTGATTCATTTCTAAGCTCTTGTGTGACTTCAATTCTTCTTTTCTTTAGTACTTGATTTTCTTGTAATTCATCTTCAAGTTCTTCAATTTGTTTGGTTAAAGTTGAGTTTATTTCTGCAGTACTGCTAATATTCAATTCTTTTATTGTCATATTTTATGTGCTTCTGTTCTTCTGTTGTTTTGTAACACTTTCTTTTTTTTCTTCTAATTCACTATCTGTGTCTACATAGTCATGTTGAAGTTGAATCACCTTTTTTTTTAGCCTTTTTTTCCTCGGTTGGTCCTTGTTCTCTGTTTTTTGCAATCTTGAAAATTTCTTTGATATTTTTCTTGAATATGTTTATGCGTTGTTTTCTAATTTTTGATCTATAAAACTGTTCATAATTTTTTTTAGTTTTGATGCCTCAAAGTGTGTCTCTGTCCTTTTCCTATTATCTTGTCCACGTTTCCAAACATCTTCAATCAATACATTGGAGACAGCATCTGGATAATCTGGTTTCTTTTTCATTTTTATGGACACTGGAATGTTCAGACTTTCTTCTTCTGTTAACGACCTAAAATTTTCTTTTTAATTTTCTCACTAGAGTCCCGATAGAATTCCATTTCTGTCCTTCCAGTATGTTCAGTTTTAAACTTTCATTGTGGGATTCTACATAAGCGTTGCTAACTCTTGATACATTATTATCGACAAGGTTGAGCATTAATGCTCCACATATTGATATGTACGTCATAAATTCCAGTGTTATGTATTCGACGAATTTTGGAGCATAGTAAATGTTCGTTATCTGCTCACATGCATTATCTTGCTCTTTCAGATTGTTCTCAGTGGCAATGTATTTTACGTAATACCTTTCGTAAAACTTGGATTTATGATAAATAGCTCTATTTCCTTCGTATAACTCATCGAAATCTTTTTCTATTTGTAATTATATACTATTTCTAACCCTTGAACTTCATCGCTTAAGTTTTGGATTTCTTTTTCGTATGTTTTCCATGTAGTCAAGAGTAGAATTGTAGATTCTGCCTTTTTTTCGTCTTTAGTTAATAATTTGTTTATCAAATCTTTATATATTACATCTAAACTATCTATAACCCTGCACAATAATATTAGAGAAAAATAATCTAATAAAAAGCACTTGATGTGCATGTATTCTTTCATATGTTTCTCGATTTTTTTGCCACTCTGCGCATGATATGAGCTACGCAAGACAACAGTAATGTTAAATATGAAGGTGTCATTGTACCGTTCACAGTATAGTCAAATGCCAAGTCTATGTATTGGACTATGTTCATTCCCTCGTTCCACTCAAATAGAATGGCATGCATAGATGTCTACGACCAATCCAATACCATTGCTTTTAAAACTGGCCACTTATTAAACTCACTGTTTACAAAATATTCCAAAATTTTTAACATTATACTTATCGATTTAGAAGTGTGGTCCGACGTTATCATTTCCAGTACTGGCATCACAAAACTCGAAAATTTGCGAACTATACAGTAATAGTCTATTCTGCCACAATCGTACGGTTTACTGGCAATAGAACTCGTAGAATCCATGTGCCCAATTTTAAGTCTCTTATCTGTAATTAAAAGCTCAACTTGTTTTCTTGAAAACATTATGGTTCTTAAAGGTACAACAGTCACTTCTCTCAAATAACAGTCTCTTGCATCTCTCTCCTTAAACACATCTGGAAAACATCCTGCAGATCTTTGCTCTTTAATTCTAAAGATGCTTCTTTATTTATCTCCAATCTTATTTTATGTAGTACGTTAATCGATGTTAAGTTTTGGGGATGCCCTTTATTCCACATTTCAGGGTCTACGTGTGTGACTAATTCCTGTCGGTAATTCCAAGCTGAGCGATGTTTTAATAATGATTTTAATTTATCGCGTTCAATGTCTCGTATTTGCTGAAACTTTATTGTGTCTGATTCATTATGACGAAGAAGCATTTCACAATTAATAGTGATTTTGAGGCTTGTAATTGCATTTTATAAATTAAATAATTCAAATCTAAAGCATTGATGATGAATGTCAGTTCCCCTGCATAAAGCATATAATATTATACTATTCTCAGCTTTACAATTTTCCCTGTAAGAATAAAATTTCAATTGACAGGGTGAATTTAGCTTCTTTATAAAAATAAGTTTGATTATAGCGCAAATACAACGTCTATAAAATTCTCCTGTCTCTTTATTTTTCCACAAATTAATTGGAACTCTGTGACAACTAATCTTTACATTGAATTTTTCTTCTTTTTTTGTCTGCCCGTCCTTATCTTTCTTTTCTTCTTCTTCTTCTTCTTCTTCTTCTTCTTCTTCTTCTTCTTCTTCTTCTTCTTCTATTGACATTTCTTTTTCATGATCGTCAGGAAGATCGTATTCAATGCCGAAATCATCTTCACTATCTTCCAGAGTTGGTTGCGCATCACAAGAATTAACACCAGCATGGTTAATTTTTGTTGCCATCGCTTTTAATTTTCTATCTCTTTTCAAGATGTATTGCCATCTTCAAATTCAAAAATCTTGAATTTTTCATTTTCTTCTCGCATTTTACTGCTTACTCTTTTCTTATTTTTTTCATCACTTTCAGTCAGCGTCTTTTCTTCATCCTTCGTTGATTCATAATTTCCCTGTGAATCATCTTCTATACGATTGGATAAACTTTCACTTCGTTTATTTAGATCTACAGAATAATAATCTATTATAATCTAGAATAATAATAATTTTTCCTCTTCTGTGACACCGTCATTTTTATGTGCTTCAATATGTAGCTTTGATTCTTCATCGGGTACAATTTCTTTTGAATTTGGATTTAATTGGATTTCCGTTGCATTTTTCTTTTCTTCTGTAGATTCTTCTCTCTTATATGTCAAATCTTCTATCAGGTCAAAATGACCACTTCTTTCTTCTAAAGAAAAAAGTAATTTTATTTCATCCTTTGTGTCTTCATTCTCAAATGGTATAAATATTCCGCATTTCTGGAAACTAAGTTTCTTGTCGTGTTTGTATAATGAAACTTGTTTCTCGTACAGGTTTGAAAACAGCGATCTCTAAATCTGTACCAAACTCAGAATTTCTTCCCATGAATTTCAGGTAAGATTCTTTTGTTGGATGTGAGACTTCAACACAAGTAGCATCCAAAATATCGACGAATGTACTCCAATAGTCACATACATACTGCACAATTTCACTTCTTATTTCAGAATGTCGATTTTGCGTTCCGAATGTACCATAAGAAAGGCCTCGAAATAAACAGTTCCCGTCATCTTTCATTGTTATGATTTTTACATCTCTCATTTCTTTCTCTTCCTCTTTTCTCTCTAAAATACTCTCTTGTATTGAAATGTGAGCTGACATTTCAGGTACGTGATTATCTAAGTGGAAATTTGTAATTTCTTCCGAATTTATCGCCATATCCTGGACTGTTGTAGAAGCAGTGGCTTCTGAAGAAACTCTCCTTATTTTTATTTCGCAATTCGCAAAATAATGCGTTCCATTCCTCTTCAGGAGTTACCTGCTGCTTCTTCTTTTTATCCAATAAGATTTCAACAGTCTTCTGCAAAGCGCAATTTTTCTCCCAGGTACGACTTAATCGGGTTTTAATTTTGTTGTTGCACGCGGTTTTCCATTCCCTTGTCACTTAATAGAAAAATAGTAGAAAAGGAAATTGTAGGTTAAAAATGCATTCACATGGATATTGTTCTAAAATATTTCTCATTATTATTCATTTTTTTGTAATAAAAAAATTATGAGAGGCTTCATAGTTCAGTTAGCGAAATTAGGAGAGAAAAATCTTATTTAATTATGGACACTGAAAACAAATCTCCATGCGAACTTTCTGTACACTGTTAGAAAAATCTGTATGAGGTTTAATATACATGTGTGTGAAGCAAAAATGCACTACCGCTACTGAAATGTAACATACATTGGTGTAGTTAATTTAATATAAATGTGTATTAAATTTAATGTATAGGTCAGTATAGTAATGTGCGTGAAAACTTAACCTGCTTTCATCTCTTTAAATCTTGTCAAATATTCTCAATTAAATTAATAATCTATAATTCGTCGAGTCAGTTGTTATTTATAATGAAAGTGTAATGTTAACAGGAAGAAGGTATCATGTTTTATTATTTAGAATCGAAAATTACAGCTTAACTTAATTCAAATTTCTGAAAAATGAAATTATATGATTTTTCTTGTAAGTGATTAACATGAATGTATATGAAATTTACTATACGCGTTCTTAATGGCGATTTCATATATTAATTTTAACACAAATGGGTATATAAAATTTAATATTATTTTCAACAGTGTAGAATATCAGATTTAATTACATGGAACTGAAGTTTCCAACATTTATGTGAAACGAAAACCAAACAAATATAAAAGTGACCTTACTTATAAAATGTTAGACATGCATAGTGTAGATTTTGATGGTAAATATTTGTAAAAGAATGTGCAATCCCCCTATCTGCCGGAGAAGACAGTCTCTTTCAACCCATAAACCTCAAAAATCAATTAAAAAATTCGCCCGCTTCGCGGGCACATTCTCCTAGCGCGCAGTACGTGTGGTTCGCTTCCAACTTGTACACAGATTTCTTTAAACCGAAGGTGAACGCATCGACAACAGTAATTTGGTGATAGTGACTTCTTTTTTGTTAAAGCTCCTTCGGATTTAACGAATACATTCTCATCACGTATCTCGTGCTTCGCACTCGAATTCATTGTGAACTTCAGAATTAAAAAGACTGAAATCGAAAAAAAACGAATTTTTCCGTCCACAGATGCCCGAATAATGCATTTGTTTTTAAAAATCATAAAATTTGTTAACTCATGAAGGTTGCCGAATTTATTATGAAGATCCCAATTAAAAGTCTGATATCGAAACAAAAAAATTTTGTCCATCGAAATATGCCCCAATAATGCATTCGTTTATTAAATTTGTTTTAAAAAATCATAAGATTAATCAACAAATGATGAATTTTGCTAAAATTACCATACATTTTCTAATTGAAAAAAATTGACAAGAAAAAAACTAATATTTTTGTCGAAAAATGCCTGATTACTGCGTTTGTACATTATATTTGTTTATAATATAAACACTTATAATCAGAAGAGACATTTTTTTATATAATATTGTGTAGATTCCAATTTCTTGCAGCGTAACTTGAAAAAACGCGAATTTGTGGAAAATCGTAGAAAAAACATTTTTAACAAATAATTTGTTGATAACAAAATTTTTTTGTATATTGTCTAATATTTGAATATCTTTAACTGACGCTATTTTATGCAATTTAAGTGATTTCAACCATTTTCCTGTTATTGATGAGCACCGGGAACGTCAAATAGAAAAAAGGCAATTTTTTCGTCATGTTTGTTTATTTATAAAAAAATTAAAAACCTAATTGAAAAATCAGACTGGACAACTCTCTTAGAAATCTTATAAGCTTTTTTCGAATTAAAAGTAAATGCTACAAAAAAAGTTAAAATAAGGACATTAGGATAAATTGTTCGTCTGTGTGAATACTATGAATATCCGTACAGAAAATAGTTGAAGTTTGAAAAAAAGTGGTCTCAGAAATTTTCAAAATACGCTCACTTTTTGAATTTTTATCCAAAATGTGCTAGCAAATTGAAAATCTACAGACGCACACACAGACAGACACATTCATAAAAACCTGTTTTTCGGATTCAGGGGTCTCAAAACGTGGACATTTGACAAAAACGGTAGGGGGGGGGGGGTCAAAGTTTACACAAATCTAATACCTTCTCTTGATGAGAACGTACAAATTCTAAAATCTGTTCCAAGTTTTTTGCCCAAAATATAAAACACGAATATTGGAGATTTTTATGGTAAATGTTTGTAAAAAAAATTTATCCCCCTATCTGTGGGGTTAGGCTGTCATTTTTAAACCCCTCAATTTTTATTACTTCAAATGGAAAAATTTTTGGCTGTAGAGTTCGACTGGTTTAATTTCATTGACTGTGAAAAATGTTTGCTAACCAGGAAAAACCGAGCATTTTTTTATTCTATTTGAACGGTCGCCCTAAACACATTTTAGCACTTTTCGATTGATTTTTGAGATACAGGGGTCGAAATCAATTGCGTTGCAACTATTCACATAGAAATTGAAGTACAAATAGCCCACGGGCGAATTTAAAAGAAATTATACATTTGTGTAGATTCCAAGCAAATAATTTAGAAGCTTTTGAAGAATTATGAAAGTCTGCAAAAAAATAAAAAACCTTTTTCTTAAGATTTTAGGGAAATATTTTTTTATTTTGCAGAATTTAAAAAAGAATTATAGGAAGAATTCTAATCATTTCAAAAGATGCTCAAAAGTTCGGAAAAAATTTCAAAAATAATTTAATATTTGAATACATGTACAACATGCAGATGTTGTACATGTCTTAAGGAAATCGTGCCGTATATATGAATTAATTTTCGTTTTTTACAGTATAGGTTACTGTTATTGAGATACAAATAAATGAATGCTCATGACTTGCTGGCGCGACGAGCCATTCAAATAAAAATTCGAAAAATTCACATATATCATATTTTCTTGAAAATGATGTATGAATTTTATTTTTATTTTCTGCACAATAAAAGTTTTATCTGAAAGGTTTTTCACTGTATAAATATTTGTTTAAAATTGTTTCATTTCTAGAATGTTCATTAACTGCGATGGCAAAGGGTGCTGCGCCATCAAACTCGTCCCTGGACCTTCTTGCGTACCTCTCAGTTCTTTTAGAAATTGAAATATCAACGTATCTTTATTTACTGTCTTAGCATCACTACCATCGTCCACCTCTTCGCACTCGCTCGCCTTCGGTGGTGGTCGGGTCGATTCGGGAGGAGGTGAGACGACGATACGATACCGTGCATTATAATTATAGGATATAGATTATGGATACATTGGCACTATTCTGGGGATACACCTATACCACTGAAAGCTACAACTTCTTTTGCATTTGGCAAGGGAAAAAGGGTGATTGATTACCAACGGTCATCACCCAGCTAAATACACTTCATTATTTTCTACAATTT
The DNA here is from genome assembly GCF_010883055.1 of Belonocnema kinseyi. Taxonomy (NCBI): domain Eukaryota; kingdom Metazoa; phylum Arthropoda; class Insecta; order Hymenoptera; family Cynipidae; genus Belonocnema; species Belonocnema kinseyi. Next base: position 139,380,060 of record NC_046660.1, read on the forward strand.
TTTAATCGATTTTTGAGATTTAGGGGTTGAAAACGACAGCGTTCTGCGGCCGATAGGAGGATGACACTTTTTTCACAAATATTAACCATCAAAATCAAAATAGATTTCTGAATATTTCAGATGTGTCAAAAAAGAATCTAGAAGGTTTTAAAGATTTATTTTTTATTTAAAAATATTTTACAAAATGTTAGGAAAAATTAGAGACTTTCTAGAAGATGTTTAGCAAGTTTAGAAGTGTGGAAGGAATAAAAAAATATTTGGTAAATTGTCAGGAAGGTTTCCCATTTTTTAAATATTTTTATTCTATTTAAAACGTCTTAAAATCCTAAAAATATTTGTAACTGACTCGAATTTTTCTTAACATTTTGAAAAAACATTCAAAACATCTAAAAAATCACTTATAATCTTCTAAATTTCCACAGGAATTTAAAGAAAATTTGTTTATTCTCTTAAAACCTTTCGAAATTCTTCTAAAATTTATCATTGAAATATTTAAGAATCTACAATTCTAATAATTTTATGAAGTTTAAAATTGTTTTTGAATCTCTTCAATCTTTTAAACCTTCTAAACATAGTTTTTCCTGAATTTTGTTTCAAATTCTGCAAAATAAAAACAAATTGCCATAAAATCTTTCAGATTTTTCCTTCACGATTTTTGAAACGTTTTATAAACGTTATAAATCATCTCTTGACCGAATCCATTTCAAATCTGGCAGGGCCATACACTTGAAATCACAGAATCTCTCCGGGACGAAATATTTTGTTTTTAGAGGAAATTAGGCGTCACGTATTTTTACGACTTGCAAAAAATTTAAAGTTTGTAGCTGTCATTTTGTAATTTTAGACCTTTTTTCAATTTTCCGGCTGATTTTCAAAGAAGATGTAATTTTTCAATTCTATAATTCTATTAGAATCAAAAATAAAATAATACATATCTCAATTAGGCCAAAAGTTATAGAGGTTTAAAGAAAAAATTCTGGTTTTTTGAAGAACAAAGCACAACATTCAATTGAAAATTTTTTTGGCATATCGGAAAAATACGTATCGCCTAATATCCTCTAAAAAACAAAATATTTCGTCCCCGAGAAACTCTGTGACTTCAAGTGCACGGCCCTGCCTGATTTGAAATCGATTCGGTCTCTTAAAATCAATTTTTCAAAACCAAAAATGATTTTAACCTAAAATATTTTTTTCATTCTCGTTAAGGGGCTATGCCAGTTTCTCGGGTCTCAAATCAAGGGTTTTCGGGATTAAAAAAAACTACATGGTCGAATGATCTAAAATTTTGCAATTTTATTTAGTACCTCTTAAAACAAAATTCTACCAAATTTAAAGTACAAATGTTAATCTGAAGCCGAGTTTCGAGAAAAACGCGTTTGAAGTTTTGACTACTGATTCATACTTACAGTTGTTCTGCTATTCCAGGGCCATGCAATTCGCCTTCCTCGTGCTCATAAAATTATTGCTGCTCAGCTGCAGCTTTTCTACGAGCTGCCCGAGCCTCCTTCATGATCTTTTGCTGCCGTTTCTCAGCCAGCTTCGTACGCCTCATGTCGCGCCTCTCGGCATATTCCCATGCGCTTAGTATGCTCCTATTTCAAAATTATTTATAATACGGCCATATAACGTCAGAAAATTATTCTTAGAACAATATACTATCGAAATATGCAAAAAAAAAAATCGATTTTTCGAAAGTGAAAACTGGCATAGCCCCTTGAACCTTCAAAACCTTACAAGTTTTAATTATTTTTTAATCGTTTCAAAACTTCTGAACATTTCTTAATCTCACTCAAATGTTTTCTGAAATTATGTATTATGGTCAATTTGTCTTTAAAATGTTTTAAACTCTTTAAAAATTTGATGAAATTAAAAAAAATTTGTAATTTTTTTTATTTTCCTCTTAGAATTCATCACGAAACAATAATTTAAAAATTTTAAATGAATCTTAAGAACATTTTTCCCTTCTCTTGACACCCTGAAAAATTTTGTTTACCTACAAAATTTCTAAATCCTGAAAAATTAAAAAAATTGTCTCAAAAGTCATTCATATTCTTTTTCCACACATTTTGGAATCTTCAAAACTTAAAATTATTCTTTTAAAATAAAACCTGAACCAATTACATTTTCCCGAGAAACTTTGAATAAAATTCAATCTCTTCACATCTCGTATAATTATTAAGAATCTTTTAATTTTTTTTCGAATTCTTTAAAAAAAGTTTTTGCCCATTATTTAATTTTTCTTAGCTCTTTGGAAATGTAAGAAAGTTTACAAATTATAGTATGACGGCGAAAAGTTAGAAACACAATTATTTTCCATTATTAAACAATCATTTATAATTTAAATTTTTTCTTTTATCAATAATGTTTAGAAACACGTAAAAATAAATGTTAAGATGAAGTACAATTATTTATCAAACTAAATTTTGCTATAACAAGTGTATGGTGTAAAAATACATACATTAAGAATGTTACGTAAGCAGGTCAGCCCGACCCCCTCCCCTTGCACAGCGGATCGTAACGAAACACGAACACCTACCCCTTTTTAGTGTTGCTCAAATTGCTTAAAAAATGCAAAGTACGGAAGAACCGAAGAACGCCTTTCGATTCTGCAAAAAAAACTACATAAAGTATTTCCGTCTCTTTCTCTGTTTGAAGGACAGTTGTAAAAACAATTTCAAAATCATTTTTTTTTATGTTTTGTATTAGTTTCTCTGCAATTAGAAACGCAGAATCTGAAAAGGCAGGTAAATTTAGTTATAGAAGAAACATTGTTTTACATGGGACGGAGAGGTGGAAGGCACGTGCGCCCAACAAACAAACGCGTAAGACGGTGTGTGTCTCTAGTCACACCTATACGGCTGGCTAAAGCAAAATAAACAGTCTACATTCGGCAATTTTTTAATGAATTAGAAATTCGATACGATCAAATTTTTTGCTACAATACCTTGGCCCCGAATGTTGCTCAAATGCTAACAATTCTGAGCGGAAAACATAAAACGGATCTCAAAATTAATGAAATAAAGAAACCTTGTTAGTATTATATATTATACAACATCGAATTTATATATATATATATATATATATAATTTTTTTTTGATT
>NC_046660.1:139383258-139385344 GCF_010883055.1 Belonocnema kinseyi
ATTCTCGACAATTGTTTCTGTTGCTCACTTGAGGCCTGACATGGTTCTTCTTGACTTCGAGAAGCGAACCATGTTCGTTATCGAATTTTCGGCACCAGCTGAGAAAAAACATCATAGCCAAGGAGAATGAAAAGAAAGAGAGGTATCGAGACCTTATAAGAGAGTTGCAACGATTGTACCCGGAATATTCTGTTAAACTGATCGTCCTTATCATCGGCGCTCTTGGAGGTGCCAAGCTTTCACTTGCTAATAGCGTAAAAAGCATCCCTGCGTGTCAACAATATGCTTGAACACTTGCGGGAAAAATGCAAAAGGAGGTTGTCCTTGGGTCGCTCCGTGTTCTTAGGGTCCACGAGGCTTTTGCTGGATCGTCGTATTGATTCCTTTACAGACTGTAACCACCTATCTCACGGTTGTGAGACGTGGTTATGGCTGAAATTTTACCGCGATTTCGCTGGAAGCGGGTGCAATTTTTCAGATTAGCACCCGCTCCCGGCGAAATCCTGCGGTTGTCCTTATGACAAATTTTTAATTATATATATATATTGTAACCCCACGATGTTCGTCTTAGCGTCGCCTCTCTTTCTTTGTTGCCGGCTTCTTCTAGCTGTGGTAGAGTAGGCGTTCCGCTTACATAGCCCCTTTTACGGAGTAGTGCAGCATGGTTTCGCAGACGTTGCTGCGAAAAGTGCGATAGCTCCGGGTGTTTCTCGCACCACAGAGCATGCAGCCGTGCCATGTAACCCCGTTACATGCCTGGAGAGAAGAATAAGCTTCTTATTTTGTCTTATAATACATCATTTTATTCATAAACAAAACCTATTCTGGCCTACACATACAATATTGTCTCTAACGCCTGTGCTAAATCTATTTTTTTATCTAAAAATCGCTTTATTTCCTAAATTAATTGATATGGAGGGTAATTTATGATATATCTGGCAACGCTGGCCCTTGGAGTTTGCTGAGTTTCTCATGAACTCTACTAATTTTAACTCTTCTTTTATCACGTATCGAAAATTCGCTTTATATTTGTGTACAATTATATAATCTCTCATCTATGGGCTTCGATTAAATTCTACACGCCTAAGGAACTCAAAATAACTAACAAGGTTTAATTTTTTTTTTAATCTTAATCTTAAATATTCTATAGAAAATGCAAAATATTATTCTCGGTAGCAAAGAGAAGGTAAATGACCTCTCGCACACGTAGTGACAATAAATAAGAGTGATTTACGAGTGTTTCTTTAGATTATAAAAGGATAATGAAGGCTTAATCCTTATTGCCGATTTAGAGGTGTTAAAACTACCTCAGTCGCTTATGACAATTACCCCAATGAGGGATTATACGCGCGTGCCTGCAAGACGTTGAGGCTTGGCTACGGGTCTCGGGGACGGTAGGTAGCAAGTGCTCAAAATTCGGAGAATATAGAAAGGGGCGCGGGCGCCAGGAAGTACGCTTCAGAGTCAACCCTAAAAGAACTTACGGCTTCCTGCCTTATGGTATTTAGAAATAACTGGACTCGGAGTCCTTGTAATCTTGAGTTCAGATCTTTTCTCTTTCTCTCTCTTTTCTATTCTTTTCGAAGTACATTTAGCTCTTCGTCACTCAAACTCTCACTTAGTTGCTTTTGAAAATAGGAAGAGAGGTGAACCTTCTCTGCTAGATAAAAGTAGCAAACGAGATTTATGAGTTATAATTTTCGTGTTCTATTTAACTAGGCAAGCGTCAATTTAACGTCGACTGCAAATATCAACACGAAAATCACAAGATGCTCGATACAATTACTATTTCCAAATGTTCTCATAGAGAACGCAAATTATATAAAATCTAAAACTAATAATATAAAATTTCGCAGTCGGAAATACCTCCTTTCGGTAGAATCAAAGAATCTTCCTTTATTTTAAATGAGTCTGGAGATGAATCGTCCCGGTCATATTTTTAAGAAATACTCAGATGTGAGAAAAAACAGCAAGTTTCAGAGAAACTTGAGATTTTATTCTCACAACGACAATGGCTTTTTCGGACAGGAGAGAAAGAGGATGAATCCTCGAGCCCTTCTTCCAATTCTCGCCCCCGATCCGAGCT
>NC_046660.1:139385444-139419725 GCF_010883055.1 Belonocnema kinseyi
ATTCTTACCTTCTTATAAAATGATAAATTCATTTGTACATCTTCAAACTTCCCATAATCCCGCAAAGCAATTCTGCAGATCCGCAACTCATAGCAATCCATTTTATCAAGTATATTGCATAGAAATATACTTAAAAGTTATTGCCGTTTTCAGGCTGAAAACTAAGTATTTAAAACTACACTTATAATATAAATATAAATTATTCAAAACACAAAAAGAAAAAAGAAATAATAATAAAAAGTACGTTATAATACCAATAAAAGGAAACAGAAAAACTAAACAAAATCTTTATGCTGCGTTCTACAAAAATATGGTACCTCGCCAACGATTCAGGAGACAATATCTACGAAAAAAGATTATTTCGAAAATACCAACAAATAAGCTTTCATGTATACAGCTTCATGTGACCTCTAGGCGTCTTCTGTAGTCCTTAAAAGATCATCCAGGGCTGGCGAAATATGTTCAGTTCAGATGGGCCTTCCATAGTGAAGCGAGCATTATTCATAATGTTCTGGGATTTTTCAAAAAAATAACGCTTACAGTGTAGAATAAGAAGAATTTCTATCATTTATTTATTGAAAGGATATTAAATGTATTACCCGCCATACTGTAGGAATAATCACCGTACCCATCTTTACCGCCGATCCTGAAACCATCCAGTAAACGACATCCGTTAGTGAACGACACTTTTCGTAAATAGATGCAACGATTATTTAGATTTTTTTGCGTTAACTCTTTTTTTTGGGTCACTCGATCTTTTATTTACATGAACATTACCTGGAAAAGTCATGGAATTTTGAAACCAGACCTGCCCTACAGTTTCAATAAACAGAAATTTAAAAATAATATTTGAGCAAGTTCCGTTTTCTACTAGCCTTTATCGAGAATTTCTTTCGCCTACTTCTAGCTTCTAGTTAGAAGCCACGCCCCTAACGCACGAGTTATTTTTCGGGCCTCTGCAGCCTGAACCCGAAGTCAAAGTGGCAGCTTAGAGGAGCGCTGATTCAGAATAAAATTTTTTTAATTCGCAAAATGGTGTTAAATTGCCTTGTTACGTATGTTGTTAACAGAGTATTTAGAGGGTTTTTGGAATTTTCTTCGCGCGATTTTCGTCCTTTGACGAGTTTGGGGGTAAAATTAAAAAGTACTCCGATTAAGATATGGGGATGAAACTTTTCTTTGTATAACTCATCATCATTTTCTACTAATATTTGGAAAGAAATCTGACAACAGAGTATTTAGAGGGTTTTTGGAGTTTTTTCTCGACATTCTTGTCCTTTTACGGGGGAAATTAGGCAGTCCTCTGATGAAGATATGGGGATGAAACTTGTTTCTGTATCACACATCATCATTTTCTATTAATATTTGAAAAGAAATCTGGCAACAGAGTATTTCGAGGGTTTTTGGAATTTTTTCTCGATATTTTCGTCCTTTAACGAGATTGAGGGGTGAAATTAGGCAGTCCTCCGATGAAGATATGGGTATGAAACTTCTTTATGTATCACTTAACATCATTTTCTACTAATATTTGGAAAGAAATCTGACAACAGAGTATTTAGAGGGTTTTTGGAATTTTTTTCTCGATATTTTCGTGCTTTGACGAGTTTGGGGGTGAATGTAAGCAGTTCTCTGATGAAGATATAGGGATGAAACTTTTTTTGTATCACTCATCATCATTTTCTACTAATATTTGGAAAGAAATCTGACAACAGAGTATTTAGAGGGCTTTTGGAATTTTTTTCCTCGATATTTTCGTCCTTTGACGAGTTTGGGTATGAGAGTAAGCAGTCCTCCGATGAAGATATGGGCATGAAACTTTTTTTTGTATCACTGATAATCATTTTCTACTAATACTTGAAAAGAAATCTGACAAAAGAGTATTTAGAGGGTTTTTAGCATTTTTCTTCTTGATATTTTTGTCCTTTAGCGAGTTTAAGGGTTAAAGTAAGCTTTCTCGGGGTTGCAAAAACACATTCGAGGGAAAAAGCCAACGTGTGAGCATTTTTTTTATTGTTTTATAGCCATTTAAGCGATAGAAATCCATTTCTAATGAGTTAAGAAAAAATTCTGATTTTCGTTTATAAACGTTGCAAACGGCAGTTTCAAAAATTTAACCATTCCATTTATTATAGAAAATTTGACTATTAAAAGTTTTTATTGAGAATTTATCGTATCTATTTGGTTTTTAAATTAAACTGTCGGAAATAAAGTTCAACTGAATTCTTAAAAATTCATATAATTAGTGAAAAACTTCACAATTTTGTTAAAAAGGAGTTTTTTGCATTGCAAATTTATTATTTGTTGTAGAAAATTCATCTTTCTTGGTTGATAATGCAGGTGTCTTCCAACAACATCGTCTGTTTGTCAACATTTTTCTTGTTCAGTTAAACTATTTTGTCGAAAATTTGGACTCTGAAGTTTGGAAGAAGCAATCGAATGCATTCTATTTAAAACAATTCAGCTGGAAGTTGTTCAATTTTTTATGTCTGATACATATTTGCTCCTTTTAAATAAACAGTCCAATATTGCTACATATTAAAAAATATATTCTTTTTCATTGAAAACCATTTATAAATTGAATGAAGGTTGAAAATAGTTTCTATAATCGGCATAATCGCATGTCGATATTTCAAATTATTTACCACAGATAGATAGATAGATAGATAGATAGAGGGCCGTTTTGTAGAAAACATTTTGTTTGTTCACGCCTAAGCGACCGCCGTTCACCCCGCGCAGCTCCTTATCCTCCTACTTGTTACGCGGCGTCAGTTTTCGGAAGAACTATGTCAAGGGGCCCCATATATAGGATTCACTGTATTTTAAACTATAAACCTGTGGCCGACACGCTCTTGACCAAGTTAGAGTACCCTGAACTGGCTGGCCAACATCATTTGAAAGTAATAAATTTGGGATATACGTATTTTTCCCATTCCAAACATGTAATTTGTCTATAAAGGTTGAAAATTTGAGAAGTATTTAGTATTAAATTGAATTTTAGGCTGAAGTTTCTTGATATTAAACTCCGTCAAACATTTAACTTTTTTAGGCAAGTAATGTCTCGTTGGAATCGAAAAATTCTTAGATGCTGATTATGCGATTTTCAAATCGCTAGCTGAAAAATTAAAAGTTTTTAAACTTCCTTACTTTGACATGTCTGTAGACAAACGACCCCTGCTGCGGTATGTTTTAAGTGAAACATTAGGTCGTGTGCATTGCAGAGAAGAAAGTGGAGGGGATAGAGGTACGGCCTCCGCCGTCGTTTCATTGAGTGTTCGCCCGTCCTTACGTTGAGCAGGTCGTCTTGTTGGACGGCTAGTATAGCTAGAACTCCATCGCATGTGACCTAGAAACACAGTGTGTTTCTAGGTTAACAATTTTGGTTAACAATGACTTTTTCATAGCGCCCTTATTGAAACTTCAAGTTTCGGTACCCGTAGAGCGGTTTGAAACACGACGTTTGCATCCCTTTGGTTGAAACATTTTGTAGGTAAATAGGTAGGTAGAAAGCTAGAGTTTGAAGCTACCTGAACTCGAATTTTTAATAGATTTTCTATGAACAATAATATGCATGACTAGGAATGTAATACAACGACCGCAACTCTTGAGGTCGCGGAAGCTGGAATTACAACATTGTCATATCGATATGGGTACTATGCCATAGTTTAGTGCTTTTTTAGTGCTAATTTATGCGGCAGAAAAATATTCTTTCCCGGTAATTTTGGTCAAAAACATGTAGTAATGCTAGCTTCAGCTAAATCCGAAACTCCGGTACGCTCTGGATTTATCTCTGAATTTTTGTTATGCAAAAAATCCGGGCACTTTTATTTACCAAAAATGTATAATGATGCTGGCTTCAGATGACTGGCATATGAGACTCAGGAACTATTATTGACATCAAATTCTTCTTTGGACATGAATTTAGTGCTAATTAAGTGCTCTCGATTTTTGCTATGCTAAAAATCGGGGACATTAATTTACCAAAAACATGTAATAATGATGGCTTCAGGAGACTGGCCAGATTTACCTGAAGCCACTATTAATACACGTTTTTTGTACAAAAAAAGTGTCCGGATTTTTGGCATAGCACAAATCCAGAGCACTTACTGAGCACTAAATTCCTGTCGAAAGAAAAATTTGATACCACTAATAATTTCCAAATTTCACATACCAGAGTCACCTGAAGCCACCATTACTACATGTTTTTGATCAAAATTACCGGGCACAAAATCTAGTTTGTTTAGCAGAACTTGATATCACTAATAGGTTCCAAATTCCATTACCAGTCACCTGAAGCCAGTATTACTACACGTTTTTTTGTAAAAAAAAGTGCCCGGACTTTTTGTATAGCACAAAACCAGAGAACTTAGTTAGCACTAAATTGCTGTCCAACGGAGATTTTAATACCACTAATAGTTTCTGAGTTTTTCACACCAGCCAGCTGAAGCCAGCATTAATACGTTTTTGGTAAAAAAAGTGCCCGGATTTTTAACTCAGAAAAAATCGAGAGCACTTAATTATCACTAAATTCCTGCGCAAAGGAGAAGTCGATGCAAATAATAGTTTTCGAGTTTCATATGCCAGTCACCTGAAGCCACCATTACTACACGTTTTTCGTGAAAAAGTGCCCGGATTTTTAGCATAGAAAAAATTGAGAGCACTTAAGGCCGTGTGATGAGTGTAACAGCTGATCAAGTCAGCCCTAAGATCAATATTTTTTCACCCATATTGGAAAATAAAAGTTCAAATAACGCGGAAATTTTTTTCGGGAAATGTTAATAAATATTAAAGGATCGTTTGTGGTCTTGCAAAGAGTTGGAGGAAGAAAAAAGTTTATTTATGCAAATAATGATTATCGACGGACACATTTAGGTTTTACAGCAGAAGTTTGAATTTAACTTTCTTTGACGGTAATCATGCAATCTGTTTTACCCACAGACCCCTAGAAGTTCGAAGTTGTCTACTCGCTGCGCTAGTGCTGCTTTGACACAGCTGATACCAGACTGATACGTATGTTAGACCAAATATGTTTATTTGCATTTCAAGTGCAAACATTAGTTTTTGCATTTATTGGTGCATAATGTTCGTGAGCGATTGTTGTTTTTTTGTCCCACTTCGATAAATATAAACCTCATAACTAGCCCATTGACAAACATTGCAAATTGCTTGCAGCGTTTGACGACAGAAAGAAAAATCGAACACCAGGTTTGGTCACGTGACCCTCTCGTCACATGGCCTTAATTAGCAATAAATTTCTGCGCGAAGGAGAATTTCATGCCAATAATAGTTTCCGAGTTTCGCATTCCGTAGTTGTGGCTTCAGCTGAAGCTAGGATTACTACATGTTTTTTGACCAAAATTACCGGGCACAAAATTTTTTCCCTGCAGCATAAATTGGCACTAAATAAGCACCGAATTATGGCATAGTGCCCTTATCGATATGGCAATGTTGTAATTCCAGCTTCCGGGACCTCAACTCGTGTCAATGCAGCCCTCGCTCCGCTCGGGCAGCAATCTTCGCGCTCGTTGCAATCGCTGTGTTTCATCCCTTGTAATGCAACATACTATTGCATGATGACATGATTTTTTACCGTCTGACATGTGCTTAAAGTTCTGAACGTTCAAATAAACGAATATTTTTACCGATGTCTGTAAACTAGAACAGGGTGGCTACATTTTAGGGAAGTCAGGCAAATATCAGGGAAAATAAAGTTTGTCAGGGAAATATCAGGGAAATGAAGCAGCTGTCAGGGAAAATAGAAATTTATATGTTTTTATAATATTCTGGAAACACTTCCTCATATGAATATCAATGTTTTTCCAATGTGCATTCTTTAAAAATAGAATTTCATTCTAAGTTTTTTATTTGTAGTTATTTTTTTATTTACAGTTTGGATGCATATCCTTTAGTTAATTAATCAGGTCAGAAGACTCAGCAGCTTTACAATGGGCTATGAATCACTTTTGTAAAATCAAACCTTATTTTAAAAAATTACCCCCTGTAATGAAAACAAGTATTTGAAAAATGGCTAGGCTAGATCTTTTTTCTATTTTTTTTTTTTTTTGCTTTTCAATGTGATATAAACACTTGTAAAATTAACCCTTCTATAAAAAAAACACTCTGTGATGAAAACACGTATTGAACAAAGTGGATTACATAGATGAAACTTACTTATAAAATAGTAACATGGTATTTTTAATCATAATTATTTCTCATCAAAGTTATTTGTCAGTCCAGGTGTCTTAATTTTTTCATATAGTTATTCAAACTATTTTTAAAGATAAGTTGAAATCATTTAAAAATCCTAAAAAGCACTTTTGTTGAATAGGGATGCTGGGGATCTACATGTATGTTTTAAAATGCATTTTGGCTTTTATCTGTCTTTTATCTTTGATCTTTTATCTCTGAGAACCATTTGCCCAAATCACATTCGAAAAAAATGCATCCCGTTCTGTACAAAATTTTCATGTAATACCAATACAATTAAGATTAGCTTCACGATCAGGGCAGTTTTTTGGGGTTAATAAAACTTGATCATTTACAGCATGTATGGGTTTCCCTAATGCAGTTGTACAGAAATGTACATAGTATACCACTAATCAAATTCAGACGAATTTTGCGATAAGGGTAGTTTTACGGGGATACTAAACCTTGATTCCTTACAACATTGAGTCGTTAAAAAAATCATGTGTCATATCTACCTGGATAAGGTCGAATTTATATGAGTTTCACTAAGGTAGGTGTCCAAAAATGTACATATTCTACTACCAATCAAATTCAGACCAATTTTGCGACAAGGGTATTTTTTTGGGGATACTAGAATTTCATACCTCAGAGAATTGGGTCTGTCGAAAACCCAGGGAGTGATATACCTGGATATGTTCGAAATTTGAGAAGTTTTGCTAGTAGTCATATTTCACGTTAGGTGTGGTTTCCTGGGACAGTTGGAACATAATTCCTTACCATGTCAACCCGCTGGAAAAATCAAGAAACCGAACTAACTTAATAAAGTCGAAGTTTCACTAATTCGAATCTTTAATATTTATTAGCAGAAACACCACGACCCTGTATTTGAAGGAAATAATAAATTGGCGACTTGATATTATGTGACAATTATGTACAGAATGTAAATGTAGATGCCCAGCATCCCTAGTCACACGTCTGCTTTTTAGGGTTTTAAAATTATTTCAACTTATCTTTAAAAATAGTTTTCATCACTATTTGAATAAATTATTTTAGAAAAAGTCTTCTCTCAAAAAATGTTCAATCATTCTGAAAATTTAGATTAATTGTTATATGAAAATGGATTTTTCTCGTTTAAAATTTGTTGTGATGGAAGTTGTTTAAAGGTATTAGAAGATGCATCGAAAAAGATAAATGATATTTTTCGAATATACACACATAGACTGGAAAATAGTTTTGTAAAAGATGTTGCAATTTTAGCTTATACATTATGAGGGTTATTTTTGTAAAGATTAGGGGTGAGGAATAATTATGCTTGAAAGTAACATTTTACTATTTTATAAGTAAGTTCCATCTATGTAGATAAATACTTTTTTCAATACGTGTGTTCATTACAGGGTGTTGCTTTTTTATATAAGGGTTAATTTCACAAAAGCGATTTACATGTCATTGGAAAATAAAGAAATATCACAAAAATCCTAACAGTTAATGTATACAATTTTTGGCATCAGTCTGCAGGTTTGTATTCGGATACAAATACGGGGGTTGTTTTTGTAGCGATTAGGGGTGAAGAATAATTTTGCTTTTGACAAAAAAAAATCTGGAAAAAGAACCTTTTTCTGGGCGTTTCATGAGGTGGCCCCCTTAAACGCTCGTTGAAGCACAATTAGTTTTTCTCCTATAATTCCGCACCATACTGAAAGTCTGTAAATGAAATCAAATAATTTTCGAGAATTGCTGAATTTGTTACAGAACTTTTTTTAAATATTTCAGTTTAAAAATTATATAAGACAGCTGAACTTATAACTACAAAACGAAATGTAAACCAGTGATAAGAACAAATTGGCATAATTAAATAATAATAATAAATTGTGCTTATATTTTATTTTGATCAAAGGTAATGTCTATAACATGATATATCAGTGCGAAAAATTAGTAATAAACAATAAAAAAAAAGCATCTACAACATACAAGTTGATCGAATTTGCCCCACAAACACTGATCGAAATTGCCCCATAAGTGATGAAAACATTGCAAATGCACTTAGAGATTGAAGAGACAACATTTCGCCAAAAGATTAATATAAGAATATTAGGACTGGTGCGATATAGCAAACTACTTCGTAAAAGTTCTCAAAGGACGATTTTTTCACATTTTCTTACAATTGCGTTTACGTTACCGATTACAACTAGCGACACCTCATGCACGCCACGTTCACTTGTGTGAAGTAAGGTCACTAAAAGAACTAACTTTTGGCGGAAATTACATTTAAAAAAAAAATTTAAGAATTCGCTAGTGATTGAACCTACCCCGTGATCGAACCTCTCCCATTCTCCCCTATGCACTAGCCTAACGTTAAGCTGGCCAAACATTGCTGTAAAACCTACTAAACATGATTTTACGGAAAATTCACCTTATAGAATAATTTAGGGCCCATTTAGGACTCTGGGAATATGTTAATCAAAATAAAAAAAAAAATGTTAAAACCATTTTTGTTTAAACAGTCGTAGTGAAAATGAATTAAACAAATTAGATCTCTTACTCTATGCCTATGTTAAGACTTATTTAGGGCGCCCCAAATATGATTTTTTAACTCTAAAAAGATTTCTTAAACAATTGTTGTTTAAACAAATTTACCCCGCCTTGGCGCTCCCATTAATACACTACATTGGACTGCCGCTCACTTACGCACGTCTTTTAATACCGCGCTCCTGATTGGTCCAGCCTTAATATTTTATATCTCAAAAACGAAAAATTCCAGTTATTTTTGGAAAAGGAATTTTTAGTTTTTTTGTTGTTGTTTTTATACAACTATATATGACCAGACACGTGATTCTGGGACACCCTGTATGTGTGTATATATATATATATATATATATATATATATATAGCTTACAATGTCACCTACAATCCCTGTAAATATCAAAATGGGATCTTCCTTAGTTTTCGAGAAATTATTAAAAACGTACGCCGAAACTATTCGAGAAACCATTATAACAATAAAAAAACAATTGAAGAATATTATAATTGTATGCACACACTTCATAGTTCAGACTCTCGGTCGCTGGGCACACCATGCCACGGCGTACGTTCTTAATTGTTTCTCAAAAAGTAAGAAAGAACCCATTCTGATATTTACAAGGCTTATAGATGACATTGTAAGCGATCTATATATGAAAAAATGAAGAGAATAAAAAGTGGCTTCTTTCCTGAAAATCAATTTCAAAATTAGTTTGTGAAAAATCCAAGAAGCTTTTGAATTTTTTTGTTGAAAATTTTTTTTTCAAAACTGCGTCCTATTAAGTTTAAATCAAAAAAATACATGTTAAAATCATTAAAATCACCAAAGTTAGGAAAATTTAAGAAAAGAGACCAAAATTTTCAATTTTAAATATCGCTGAAGTTTTTCGATTTGTTCCAACAATTTTCATCAAAATTACTAACAATAACTGAAATTCTTCAGATGATTTGACATGGAATTGATCTTGCTGAAAATGTAATGAGCTAAAAAATGTATAGATATGTGAAAAAGCGATGGGCTGGTTACTCAGAAATCAGGAAGTCAGACTAACAATCACTGCCATCGGAATAACGAAGACTTCGTAGACACCTTCCTTGGATAAACTGCAGATTTCTTTTGACTTACCAAGAGGCTCCCTCGAAAAATTAATCGCGCGGTAAGTCACTACCGTTGCGGCGCGGTGTTTATGGACCAGGCGATCAGAATTTTGGCCAAAATTCAAAAAGTCTACGGATTCGGCTAAACATAGATACTCGGGAGTTTTTGGGGTCGCTGATTACGAATATGTAGTCGAACATTCCAAATTCAAAATGGCGGACTCAATACGGCGGCGAAGATTTAAAAAAATACATGGAATCGACTAAAAATGGTTATTTGGTGGTTTTTGAGGTCGCTGATTACGAATATGCAGTCAGAAATTCAAAATTCAAAATGGTGGAATCAATATGGCGGCGAAGCTTTTGGAAAATTAATGGAATCGACTAAAAATGGTTACTCGGGGGGTTTTGGGGTCGCTGATTAAGAATATGTAGTCGAAAATTCCAAATTCCAAATAAGGGACCTAATATGGCGGCAAAGATTTTGAAAAATATATGGAAAAAAGATAGGCACCTCGATTTCTGTACAGATTTTTGAAAGAATCTCAACAAGAAAAAATTCTAAAAATATGAGACAACATGCATGTGGCAGTTAAAGGTTTTGCCAATACTGATACAGAGTTTGAAAATGTTCACATAATTAGCGATTATTTCCTAGCGAATGAAACGTGAAAAAGTACCATTACCATATTATCATTTCCGAATACAAACTTTGAATAGCTCTACGTTACTGAAAATAAATTATGAATATTCTAAAGAAAAAACATGGTTTCGTTGATCCTTTCTGTGCACAATAGTGAAATTTAGAGCCAAAAATAATTATTTGTAAATGAGTTGTTAACAAAAACGCAGGGAGGTGTCATCTCTGAAACTAAGGAACGTACAGAGATGATTCTTGTAGCAAATTACACATCTTTGGCTTTTGACAATGTTGTATGTACTTTCAACGAGAAAAAAATTGCACATGAATGTTTAAAAAATTCTTTTCTTTTTGGAAAAATACAAAAGACTCTACGATAATCGAGGCAACCGCATTCTCAGCAGGGCACTTTGCTGGCGCTACTGCTACGCGTGGATTACGACCTTCTCTCGTACTTAGGCTGTTTACACAGTCCCTAAGTCCTGATGCAAAAAAGGGATACAATTGCCTCGATTATTCGTAAAGTCTTTTGGTAAAGTCTTTCGTCTTATTTCCAGAAGAAAGTAATTTTTTATACATTCAAGTGCAACCTTTTGCTCAATGAAAATACATGCAACACTTTTAGAAGCCAGAAATGTGTAATTTGCTTTAAGAATCATCTCTGTGCGTTCCTTAGTTTCGGAGATGACACCTCCCTACGTTTATGTTAACAACTTACTAATGTAAGGATGGCAAAATGATGATCAGAAAGGTATTATTCGAGGACAGAGGACTTCGAATTAAGTTTGCTTCGACAACGACTTTAGAATGAAAAGAAGTTTATTTAATGTAGGTATTAGTATAAAAGGTGACAATGCGATAGCTTTCGCGGTTGGCAAGACTCTGCCACATTCTGCTCTTCTCCCGCATAACGTCTCGCTTGATAATGATCGACAACATTCGGTCAATTGCCGATCTTGCCACGGCGGTAAATTCAAAAATATATTCTTAAATCTATATCTTACAGATTCGACCGTACTGACTTACGTCCGTCCTCGTACACATTATAAAAATTGTCGTTGTTTAAACGTTGAATTGAAACCCAAAGCCGTATATTGGCTGGTTCCCAACTCCCTCATATTTCCTCTGAGTTAATTGGAAACCGTCTATATCAGCGACGACGTATCGGTTATTTCGCAAAACTTTCGAAATAACAAAAGGCCCTTTAAAACGAGGAAGCAATTTAGAAGAAATTCCCGGCGTGGAATCAAAATTCTTAATCATAACATAGTCACCAAGTTGGTAATCATGAGGATTTTTTCGCTTCTTATCAACATACTCTTTATTATAATCTTGTAAATTTTTTATATTTTTCTTCGCTTCAGCTTGAATTTGGACTAAATCCCTACTCTGGAGATTTACATTACTATCTAAAAATTCCTTTATGTTATCGTTTATCTTTCCACGTTGAGATACTCCGAAAAGTAAACAGCTCGTAATTTTGTGGGTTGTTTTATGCACCGCATTGTTTAAAGCGTACTCGACTTCCGAGGCCACTTTAGGCCAAGTTTTTTGAGAATCATAATCACTTAATTTGCCCAACATTGGAGCAAGAGTCCGACTTACCCTTTCAACTTGACAATTGGCATGAGGTGATCCGGTCGCGATCTTATGATGCAAAATATCAAATTCGGTCAACAGTATTCGAATTATTTCGAGGTGAAACAAGTTTATCGATCTGATGTGATAACCTTAGGTTTGCTATAATTCGAAAAATACTGTTTGAGGTGCGCAATTGTTTCTGAAGATACAGTAGATTTAGTCGGATAGAGTCGAGTAAACTTGGTGATTGCGTCAATCACCACTAAAATGTGTTTCTTAGCTTTATCTCTACAATCAAAGATGTCCGCATGATCGAAATTTATTTATTTAACCATTACATTCCCCGCGACCTAAAAAGGTCATTCAGTGGGTTACATGATATGCACACAGGAACAGGCCTTCTAAGGAAGAATAAAGTATATTAGAATACTAATGGATAGACATAGCAATAGTAGCGGCGAGTACATGTGAAAAACATAGATATTAAGACAAAGCATATAAAACAAAAAGTCTTTAGGATTGGAAAAAAGACTGAACATTCGTATAGTGTAAAAAGAAAAAAAAAGTTAAAAGTATAACTCAATTTCTAACTTGAAAAAAATAAGAGCTCAGAGGGAGGTAACGCATCTTGTAACATACAGCCAAGTTAACAAATCGCTATTATAAACATTTGTAGAAATGGAAAAGGAGCTAATGATTTTGGTACGCATAAAATCAATTGAATTAGTTAATTCGGAGCTCTGACTGATAAAGTCTTTAGATGTAGTTGCACAGAAACAGCTTATAATATCGTTTTGTAATCACTAAACAGTATTGTAGTATAAGATCATTGCTTAAAAAAATAATTAAACAATAATACTTGAAAAGAGAAAGTAAAGAAACTTTATGTCGGGTTTCTTGCTTAAATTAAATATGAGTTAACGCATCTTACAAATTTTGATTTTTCAGCAAAAAAATGTCCAATACGACGCTCGGCTAGCGTTAGAAAATCAAAGCTTGCACACATAGCAAGGTAGTCCGAGCTTCGAGGGGGGTAGGATTTATCTCGTTTAAAGGTAATATACTTAAGGTACCCTTTTTGGATGTTCTCAATTTGAGTTCAGTACTTTGCATGAATTGGATACCAAATTATGGAACAATATTCTAATCTCGACCTTACCAAGGCATTATAGAGCATATTTAAAGCAAAAACGTCATTAAAAAGTTTACTTCTCCGAATTATAATTCCTAGTGCCCTCGAGACTCAGGATACCATATCTTGAATCTGATCTGTGAATAGAAGTGTAGGGTCGTATAATAAACCTAGGTCGCGGATTGGAAAAACCCTTTCCAGTGGGGTAATATCAATATTGTATTCATAAGAATGTGGGCTGGCTGATCTTGAAAAGGTCACGATACGACACTTTTTAGTATTTAAGTGCAATTTATTTTTATTACACCATTAGAGAATGTTATCTAGATCAGCCTGGAGAGCCTCATGGTCTAATTGGCTCATAATGGTTCTAAAAAACTTCATATCATCTGCGTATTTTAGGATATTGGAATTGATAAATTGGTTAACGTCATTTACATAAATGTTAAAAATCGTTGAGCCAAGGACAGAGTCTTGAGGAACCCCTGACGTGAATGGAAAGTTTTTGACAAACATCCTCTGTACATTACTTGATTAGGCCTATATGACAGATAATTGAGCAGCAATTGTACGACATTACTTGGGATATCTAAGTTGTTTAATTTGGATTGAAGAATTCTATGGTCGATCCTGTCAAAGGCTTTAGAGAAATCAGTATAGACAACGTCCACCTGGTAACCTTTTCATAGAACATCATTGACATATTGCGTAAAACACACAAGGTTAGTAACAGTGGACCGCCTTTGAACACAACAGTGCTGTTGGCTATATCCGATTTTTCACCAGCTTTCAAAACAGGAACGATCTTAGCAGCCTTCCAAGCCACTGGAAACAACCCTGTTTTGAGTGAGATGTTAAAAATCGTTTTTAGCGGTTCGGATAACACAGTAGCGCAATATTTAACGAAAAAACTAGGGATTTGGTCAATGCTCGCTGTGTGTGTACGTTTGAGAGTCTTAGCTGCAGCTGTTACATCAATTTATAAGAAGAGTTTCCAGCGAAAAGATTAAGAGGAAAAGGTGGAGTTGAGGTAACCTTAGGTGTGTCAGAGTCTTGTATAACACTAGAAAAATTATCGGCAAAGGCATTCGCAATATACATCGGGTCGTTCAGAACCTTAGCGCCACTATGCATAATCGCAGGTAGTTGCGTGGAAAAATTATTCTTATTAACTAATTTCCAGAAATTTTTTGGATTATTTTTTACGTCCTTCTCAATGCCACTGATGTAGCGGAGGTGATCTCTCTTTATCGATTTGATAATATAATCAGATAAAGTTTTTATCTTGTCAGTGTAATAAGCTGGGTACCCATGCTTCCTCCTTTTCAACAGGTTATTTTTAATAGATATATTATTTATAAGATATTTCGAAAACCATGGTGGGTATTTATTATGCTGTCGACTATTAGGTTTGTAAAGGGGGACACAGACCATTATGAGTTCTAATAAAACGGAAGTAAAAGCGGATCAAGTCTCCTCTACATTACCATAGAGCTTTAAGAAAGACCAGTCAATTTTAGCAAGGCCTATATACAATGCAGAGAAGTCTTTGTACAAGATCAAAAGATTTTATAATATTGAGGAATAGGGCTGATTTTCTGACATAATAGGTACCAAGTGTGAAATCTATAAATTTAGGTGCGTTGAAATCTCCAATAATAACAATATTAGGGCATTGGAGGTCGTGGAGGTCTTGTAGGTTGTCAAGAAAGGTAGAAAGTTGTGAAATAGTGATATCTGGCGGACAATAAATTGTGAGTAAAATTAGTGGTATAGATTTTATAATTACTTTGATGCCAAAGATATTATTATTGAAGTCAAGATCCAAAATGTGTGCTAGATTAATAATAGAAGCATGTAGATATGGCTTCACTCCTACAAGCACTCCACCCCCTCTTTGGCCAATACGATCATCTCTGAAAACGTCTAATTGATTCCCATAAAAAATATGATTGTTCGGAAGGGTGGGCTTCAACCAAGATTCGGTGACAATTATGAAATCATAAAGTTCAATATCAGGGAAATTGTGAACTAAGTTAAGTTTGGTATTAAGGCCGCGAGTGCTCTGATAAAATAATGACAGGTATACCTTATTTAACTGTTGCGTTGACGCGGGTTTGGGTGGGCAGTAGATGGTGTGATTTTGACAACTGTTGGAATGCCGCGACGATTTTGAATGCGCAGGTTCGTTTCTCCGGTTCTGACATTGAGTTCTTTCCTGGTTCTTCAGTATTCCTCTTGCTGTAATTGGGTCCTGTCGATTGAGATACTCAGGTCCCTTAAATGATCTGGTAACTGTTGTGCCAGTTTGGCATCCACAAAAGCCTTGCGGATTAGCATAGCAGAAAGTGGTGTTGGGAAGTTCACTTTGACAGGTCTGGGCTTTGGAAGAGTCTGAGATCAAATTTGTCAGATAGAAAGGATTGGAAGAGGTTAACAATAGACAGTTTGTCCTGAACTTGAGGAGAATTGCCCTGTGCCGTTGGTAAAGGCGTAGCCTCAGGTAAACCAAAAAGTATTAAATTATTTTTGCGCTTCAAACGGTCTTCAAACTCACCGAGGATATCCGAGGAGTATCCTAGCGCATGTTTGGAAAGATCTTGATCCTGAAGCTCCAAAAATTTAACTTCAAGTTCATCAATCCTTTTCGTGTGAGAATCAATGACAGTCTCGCAATCTGACAGTCTAGTATTAAAAGCTTTGAAATCAAGTGATAAATCTGACACTGAGTTGTTCACCTTTTCAATGTCAGCTGACAAGGATTCTTTCATGATAGCGAACTCAGCACGAAGTAAAGCTTGAAAATAAAGTGGTTCCGGAGAGGTGGGGGGACCACAGCATTTCTTTTATCATAAATCAGGTATCATAGTGGTTTTTTTGGCACATCCAGGGTGGTTGGGGGCTTGGCAGCCCGGGAAAACATTTTTTCCTTGACTACCTTCTCCTTGCAAATAACGCACGTATAATTTTCATCTTGAGAGGAGGGTACTGTGAGTCTGTTGTCATTGTCCTGTGTACTCATGGTGGATTATTTATCACGACTCTGTGGTTGGGCGATTGGTGTTGGTGAACTGATCCACACACCCACACAGTGACCACGAGTACAGTCCAAAAAAAAGTGACTATAGTATAGGCACAATTATGCACACTTTACTCAGTTAACAATAAATTACAGGAGCTATTTAGCATCTTCAAACATATGCAAAATGATTCGGCGGAAGCCAGATCGAAAGCACAAAAGAATCTAAAAAAGGTAGACAAATCGTAAAATTAACACAGATCAACACGTGTCACTTTAAGGTTAGCAAAACCTATAATACAGTTTTTATCACCGATAAAGATTCATAAAAGACTAGGAAAAGCACTTGCAGAGTACACGGGGGATGTGGGCATCCATCAACTACAGATACGATACTCAAAACAATATAAAATATGAGAAAATTGAGTATACTAGCGAGAGGTTGAACAAAGTTGCGAGCCGCGCGCGCACAGACTATATGAACTATGAAATATGAATATTTTCGAATGGCTTATCGCCTTTAGGAATTACGTTCACTAAACCTTCGACTCTGCCCGACATTCGTGCAAAGGCGATACATTTACAACAATTGTCAATATAATCCCTAACTTTTTCTTTCATCCCGGGAAACCAATAGATCCTACCAAGTGTTTCGCATATTTGAAAATGACTTTCTTTTCCATACCACTCGGCACGTAAAGTAATAATAAATTATTTTTCTTACGATAAACTATACCATTTCGTAATTCAAAATGTTTATCTTCTGATAATTCCAATTTTTTACAAATTTGGACGATTCTATTATCCTGAGTTTGAGCTAACATAAGATTTTGTTCAAAGGGGTTAGGGATCGTCCACAAATTACGTAAGACGTTTTTCTTTTGTTTATATCGTTGTGTCCTTCTCAACTTCACAGCAATTTTATGCTCGTCTTTATTCAAACAAAAGAAAAACGTCTTACCTAATTTGTGAACGATCCCTTATCATCAATATCACTTATGGAATTGCAACGACTTAAACCGTCTACGTGGCTCATACTTTTGCCTTCGCGGTGTTCCGTAGTAAAATCATAAGCTTGCAATTCCATTACCCATTTTTCGATTTTAGGATTTATTTCCTTCTTTTTCAATGCAAGTGCCAGTGAGTTACAATTAGTTACTAATTTAAATGCTATTCCGTACAATTATACTCGAAATCTTCGAAGTGCGTATATAAAAGCTAAAATTTCCAGCTCAAAGTTGTATAAACGACTTTCAGATTCGGATGTTCTTTTAGAAAAGTAAAAACAGGGATGAAATTTCAAATCCCCTTTTCGCTGCATCAGAATTGCTTTTAATCCTAAACTACTCGCATTGCAGCGTAATTCTGTTTCGTCCATTGGGTCATAGATTGATAGAATTGGAGCTTCGGTCAGTTTTTTCTTTAACAGATTGAAGACTTCTAATTTTTTCTCATCGAATTTAAATTCAACTTCCTTAAGCAACAAAGAATACAAAGGCTTGGCTAAAACTGAACAGCCCTCAATAAATTTTCTAAAATAAGAGACAAGACCTATGAAACTCTGTAACTCGCGAACATTCCTGGACACTTGGAAGTTAAAAACTGTTTCAATTCCACAATCTGTGGGTGTGATGCCAAGTTCAGAGATTCGGTAACTCAGAAATTCAAAGTGGACATAAAACTGCATTTGCCTAAACGAATCTCCAATTTGTTCTCAACCATGACCCTGAACACTTTCTTAAGTACAAATAAATGATGTTGAATTGTGGAAGTTGCAATTAAGATATCATCCATGTGAACTACTAAGTCACCCGATTCAATTAAATCACTGGAAATAATATTCACAAATCTCTGGAATCGAGTTGGAGCTTTTTTAAGGCCAAATGGCATGCGAAAAATTCATATTGACCTAAAGGAGTTGTAAATGAAGTATATTTTATCGATTCCAGTGAAACTTTAATATGGAAAAATCCATCTTTGAGATCTAGTAGAGAAAAGTATTTCTTTTTATTTAAAACATCTAATTGGTCCTTAATTAAAGGAAGTGGATAGTTTTCTTTAACAATCAACTTATTTAAAGTGAGAAAATCTACATACATTCGCTTGTCGCCAGTTTTCTTGCTAACCAGAACTATTGGTGACGCATACTCGGATTCACTAGCACGAATAATTGATCAATTGGATAAATCGGACAATATTTGCTCCAAGTAACTTCTTTCCGTATAAGCTACTCGACGAAGAGAGAAATGAAAATGTGTCATCTTTTACCGCGATTTTTATTTCCGCGTCAACTTTAGGATTTTTCGGTCTCACTGCTTTAGTATATTCATCATTAAACAAAGTTTTCAACTTGTCCTGTTCGGCTACAGAAATTTTATCATTAATTGACAGAAACTCTACTTTATCGGTTTTCAATTCGTTAACATCAATATTAAAAATTTCTCGCGTATTTCTTCCATGCTCTACTCTACTTTATCGGTTTTCAATTCGTTAACATCAATATTAAAAATTTCTCGCGTATTTCTTCCATGCTAATATCTTCCTCGACAAGTTTAAAACCCAAAATTTTAAGAGCATCCCTATCCAAAACTACAGGAGACTTCATAGTTTCATTATCTACGACAAGCAATTTTATTTATCTCTTAGTCTTTCCCAAAGAAACGTTAACATTTACAAATCCAAGTATTTTCTATTGACATTAATTTGTACTAGGATAATTTGATTTTGTATAATCTGTTACATTAATCGCCGCTGAAATTACCAATTTTTCTTTGATGAAGCTTATTGGGCTGCCGCTGTCCAATAGCGTCAGAAGAGTCATGTTGAAAACCTCGTTGTCAATGATCAGCTCGTAATCTCCATTCCTGTAGAAATCGTTGTCATTCTTAAAATCGATGTTGACTACTTCCTCCAGTCATATCTGCACTCGTTATGGACAATCTTTGACAACATGCTCCAAAGATCCACATTGGAAACAAGATCCTTTTGCTCGCGGCTTTTGTTCGCACGCACTTGAATAATGTCCCCACTTGTTACAATTAAAACAAATAATTTTTCCCTACGTCGACATTTTTTGCAAACTTCACTTTTTTCACCACTAACATTTACAAAGATACATATGAAATACCGACAACAATATAATCGATCAGTTCACTGTCTTCAATTAGCACTCTGTTTGCCAAAATGGTTTTGTCGTGCACATATTCACTAAACATCTCACACTTTGTCCAAACTCGTTCTTTGAACTCTTTACGCAAACGTACTCTGTTTGGACGCTGATGAAACGTCTTTTTAACCCTCAAAAAGGCGGGCGGGTCACAATTTTATAGTTACAAAGAGTTGTGTATCAAGTATGAGCTTGTATATGGAAATTTATTTTGTCAAAGACTAAATACATTTTAAAAAATCAGGTTTTCTGAAAATTCCATTTGTGGAGTGCTCCACAGAAACGTATACTTTTACTTACACAAAAAGGCAAGCCGGGCCTCGCAGGCCCGCTGTTCATTGCAACATCAACTTTGAATACCGCGAGGAAAAGAGTATGCATATCACTCATGTTTGCATGAAAAAACAGTTTGAGTGCATAGATTTCAGTTTCGCAGATATTTTTTTTATTTTAAAGGATTTCTATATATTTGCTTGTTTGTTTCTAAAATACATCTACTGCTTGCATGTGCAAAACATAATTTCTCGTGTATACTCTTTGAAATGTGCGTTCGCATTTGCAACGCTTGATATTTTTATGTTGTAGTGGTTATGTTGTCATAGTTGTTGTAATAGTTGCAATACTGGTATTTAGAAGGAACAAAAGTTTGTAAATAAATAAAAGGCTCTTCAGTCACAGCTTTTGTGATTCATCGCGATTTTACTGGAAAAAGCGAGCAACAAGTCGGCTTCACAAGAAAACGTATCTTGGTAAATTTTGGTTTGGCATGCCATAAAAATGCGTGCAACAAATATTTGATTAACACGATCAAGTGTCGAAACTTTGCAAAGCTGCATTATAAATTTGAATTTATTTTGATCATAAAATGTAATTATGAATAAAAATGACCAAATTTTTTAGGTTTTTCTATACATTTACTGGAAAGATAAGTTTGAATTTCAACGGGCCCGAGAGGCACGGCTTGCCTTTTAACGTCACGATTTTAGCTTATCATGAGGGTTAATTTCAACTAGAAGATTGTCTGCTGACATGATCCGGCCGGGAGTGGAACCAGGTTAACGCCTTCCCTTTTAGCTTCGACCCAATTAATATTTTCACTATATCAGTAGATATCCTCCAAGAGTCTGACTTGTCGTTCCCAGCTGTCAAACGTTCCATTTGCACCATCAAATACGCCCAACAGCTCACCGATGGCAGAAATAGTGATTTTTGGCGTAAATATCTCTCTCTGTCTAGTCACTGCTTGCCTTCTCAATTCAATTTCACGTCGCTCTTGATCCAAGCGTTGAGCTTCAATTCTTGCCGATTCTAGCTTGACCACATTTTCGTCGTACCTACGTGTCGGTTCAGGTTCTCCGTTCCAAAGTCTGGCCAACTCCATTCTTTCTTCTTCCAACTCTTATGCCAACCGTTCGCCCTCAAATCTAACATTTTCCAAATTTCTTTCACGCTCTCTTTCTTCAGCTTCCCTTAGAGGATTACTTCTCAATATTTCAATCCCTATTCTAGCTGCTTCCAGCTCTTGCGTAAAGGAACCGCAATCGGTCGTTAACGATTCAAAATCCTTGTCACCCAAGTTAGATTCTGAATTCACCGACCTATTGCCAGAGTCATCTCCCCAAGCTCCATCGACATCTTTTTCGTAAATTCGAGCAATTAATTAATAGTCTAATTATTTTCTTGGCCATTCGTCCTAATGAGCGTCGTGTGGATTTGAATATTTGTCGCCCACTGTCAACGATACTAGTGGTGTTAATAGAAACTATTATTAGTAGCAAGTCTGGTAACTGCTCGAACGCCATCGACAAAATGAGCAACAGCAGCCGACTCGCGAGTCAGTTGGAATCGGTCCGTAAGTAAGAAAAGATCGGTGCTCCTCTTACATTACGAGCTACGCAGCAGGGCTGTTGAACTTCGGCTGTCGAGCCGTAGTGATATCTCTCGCGATAATATACGCGAAAAGACTTTGACTGTCGGTACAAAATAAACTCTTTTTTTTTTGCGAAGCGGAACATTAGCCCATAGCGGGATAAACTATACCTTTTGACCATTAATAAAAGATCTGAAACTCAAGTGAGTGTTTTAGTGCTTTTTACCGAATTTTCCGTTTCGCTGTTGATCGCCACGAACTCTCAGTTCTTATCCTGCGGTTCTTTCCCGAGGATCGAGGTTCTAGTTATGCCTACGGTCCTTTAACAAAGATCGAGGTCTTCGTCTTTACCTACGGTTCTTTCCAGAGGATCGAGGTTTTAGTTTTCCTACGGTCGTTTAACGAGGATCGAGGTTTTCATCTGCACTTACGGTTCTTTTCCGAGGATCGAGGTTTTCATCAAATTCTGCGGTTCTTTCTCGAGGATCGAGGTTCTAGTTTTTTCCTACGGTCCTTTAACGAGGATCGAGGTTATCATCGTTATCTACGGTCCTTTCACGAGGATCGAGTTTTTCATCTAATCCTACGGTCCTTTCACGGGGATCGAGGTTCTTGCTTTCATATTTTCGCTCAAAACGAAACTATTTCCTCTTCACTCTTTGAGCGGGCAAAATAAGTGGAAATATGTCTACCTCGGAGTTATCCTTGATCGTAGATGGAGGTGGTGAAGAAGAACAAACTGAGTCTCCATAAAAGGCGAAGTGAGCAACGCCGGAAGGTGTTTGAAGAACAACGGCCGTAAAGGAAAGCGACCCTCCGTATCCCCGCAATGTTGGATACCTGAACACCGACCTCTAAACCCCCAGCAGAGACCGAATAGGCTCAAGTCAGTCATTAGGGCTTGCTTTAAAAAAAATTGACACTCTTGAACGTTTCGCGGCGTCAATCTTACACTAACAAATGATTATTTTTGGCTCTAGATTTCACCTAAGTGACTTAGAGCTATTTAAAGTTAAGTATTCGGAAATGATAATATGATTATTGTATAATATTTTTTAGAATTTTTTTCTGCTGAGATTTTCTCGAAATCTGTACAAAAAATGGGGTGTCTATATTTTTTGGACAGATAGTAGTTATTTTTTAAATACTTCTTTTTAATCACAGGGGATAATTTTTTAAAATAAGCATTAATTTTACAAAAGCGATTCATAGCACATTGTAAAGTAACAAAATGTAACCTAGTCATTTTTTAAAATTTCATGATTTATGTATAGTGTGCCGCTTGAGTTGAGGGCAAGCTAGCGCTGCCCTATTTTTTCAAAAATTAATAGAGCTAAAATAGAATTGTTTTTTTTTTTTTGGTGATATCGCATTAATTAATCCGTACTGCCATGTAAAGCGCATTTTTCTGGCTTGTTTCGCTATTTTGTTTGGCACATTATTGAAATGTTATTTGCTTTTGTAATAATTTCCTGTAAAGGAAATTCGTTTCAATGTCAGGTACCAATCGCAGAGGTGTCTTCCCGCCCATACAAGAGTTAGAAAAGGGGTAGGGGTAGGAAATTACATTATTGTTGTAACCAATCACGGGGGTGGTTTCCCGCCCTTACAAGGCATTGGAAAAGGGGCGTGGGTGTGACTTTACATTATTTTTTTACCCATCATAGGGGTACAAAATAATTACAGTTTATATGTTGACTTAACACTTTCTAAGTTTACAAGTGAATAATAATTGACTGTAAAAATGTTGCTGAAATAGAATAAATAATACTAAAAAAAAAAACTAAATAATGGAAAATTCTAAATTAAAACAAATTTTTTTGCTCCATTCAGAATTTTTTTAAGTGGTTAAAAAACATGTTTTTTTGGATGGAGTCCTATGCACACATTTTGAAAAAAGTTGAATATGTCGAACCTGAAATTTCTTCAGCTTGAACCAAACAAAAAAGTTTTTATTTTGTTTTTTCCAAAAAAAAAATTTTAATGATGCTTCAATCGTTCAAATATTGTCAGTTTTACCTTTTTTGTGCGATTTTGACGACTTGCTAAAACTAAGCTTTTTAACGTAAAAATGATGATGTTATTACGGGAGAACGATATTTTTGCTTCAAACTACTCCTTAACGACTGCAACGCATTTATGCCAGCGCTTGTTCCAATCCTCGAAACATTTTTTATAATCGGTTTGCGGTATAGCCATCAGAGCCATCTGCGATTTTCCCATGACCTCATCTCGGGTGCTGTAATGCGTTCCGTGGAGCGATTTTTTGAACCGACCGAATAGGAAAAAGTCGCAGGAAGCCAAATCAGGTGAATTCGGTGGTTGTTGGATGGTATTTGTTTCGTTTTTAGCCAAATGCTCACGGATAACGATGGAATTATGCAAAGTCAATGGCATTTTTTTTTGTGAAAAATAGAAACTACACACAAAGATAGATGTACACAATACGGCGTCACTTTAACAAATGTCAAGCTATCTAGCTGAAAATTTGACAGAACGTCAATGACGCTTCTACCAATACAACAAAAAAAGAAGAATTGAAATCGGCCCAAGGAGAGCGCCACACGGTGACGAGTTCTAAAACTTTTTTGATTAAGTTGGTAATTTTTAATATATGCCAAATATAATCTGCAATCAAAAATGTATTTGCCCTCCCCCTCTATAAGTCTAAAGAAGTCTTACCTGAGCACTTTATGAACTGTTCGCTAAAAAAAACGGGATACCATCAACAAGTATCCCTCTACGCATTAACCCCCACCAATCACACTCAATTCAAAAAACATGTTTTTTTGGCCGTTTTCAAAAAATTCTAAATTAAGCAAAAAATTTTTATTATTATTCAGTAGCAAAAAATGTACGTAGAAAAAATTCACCATAATTTTTGAAGCAATAGGGAAATTTTTTGGAATTTTCAAAATTTTGAATTTTCAATTCAAAAAGGGAACAGAAGATATTAACCTATTTCAAATTTTTTTTTACTTTATTCGGATGTCAACCCACAATTTTTTTTGCTCAGCTCAAACGATTCGACTAATTTGATAATTTTCACTCCGCCGTCTACCTTCAATCCCTGCAATCGGTGTTGAACTTATATGTGTCATTTTTCATAAGCTTTTCTTACCCTTTGCTCCATGTAAATTAAACGTTTATTCATTTGTTTTAGAAATCTATTCTCCATAGGCTAAAGAATGTCTCTTCGAAATGTGAAGTTACACAAGTATATCTGAGGTTCACAATGTGCCTCCAAATATTGTCATTTTATGCCATTTTTGATATGCCTTAAACTTTGCATAATATTTCTGAGGCATAAAAATGCGATAAATGCAATATTCACTGATAAGTGAACAAGCAATATCAAATGTCAAATAAGTTGACTTACAATTTCCTGTACAAAATCGAAGAAATAAAAATATGAAAAATTTCACATGTTAAATTTCATAAGACATAAAAATGGCCTATTTTTTTATTTTCGAAAAAAAAATTTTACAACTCGCTCTGGCCATTTTTATGTCCTATGGAGTTTAACGTGTAAAATGTTTCCTAATTTCACTTCTTCGATTTTGGTCAGCAAATTATCATTCAATTTATTTGAGATTTTACATGTTTTTTCACTTATCAGTGAATATTAAATTAATTGCAATTTTATGTCTCAGAATTATTATGCAAAATTTGTAGGCATATCAAAAATGGCATAAAATGACAATATTTGGAGACTCGTTGTGAGCCTCAGATATGCTTGTGTAACTTAAAAATTTTGAAGAGACATTTGAGAACAGACTTCTAAAGAAAATGATTAAACTTTTAATTTACATTGAGTAAAGAGTAAGAAAAGCTTATGAAAAATGATACATTTAAGTTGAACACCGACTGAAGGGACTGCAGGTGGACGGCTGCAAAAAAGTTGACCCTTGGTTGGTGCGCTCATTGTGCACTTTATTTGCTGCGATCCCAAGCGGCGATCACTGACAGTCAGTAGAATTGCAGAGTAATAATAAGTTAATAAATCTATAAAAAAATTTGGCCCTTAAAACGTGATCATCTGCATTTAAATTTATTTTTAATATATGTATATAGATCATTTTGTAACTTTTTATTGTAAAGCAACAATATCTAAAACAAAATGTTTTTGAAAGCTTTAAAACTAGATTCAAAACTGCAGATTTTCGATAAATTTGATTTTGGTAACTAATGTGTATTTAACGAAATATTATATCTCGAAGGTAAGCTGATAAATTAATATCAATAAGACTATTATTTATTAAATTAAGTCTTCGTTGAATTCTGCAAGCATATGGTTGAATACATTTTTAACCGCGTTCAGCATCAAATGAAGTTCAGGGGGTGGAATGATATCTAAAATAAGTGTGTCAGAGTTGCCTTTAAAAACTGGTGCATGTACGTAGTTCATGTAATTCTCAGCCGTTTTTTTGTTTCCTCTTGCATCACGCCAATTACAGTAATCCTGTAATATATCACCAATGGTTCTAAAATCAACACGCTCGCTAAGATGATCTTTTTTTCCAACACACCACGTGCAAGGAAAAGAGCTACTGTAACACATTATGCCAGTCATGATATTTGCAAGCTTCAAATCAGTTGCAATAGTACCTTCAAACTTGTTTATATTAATTCCAGACCACAACTAAGACTCATTTTCGTATTTTTCTTGAGAAGACTGTGCTACACCAAGAATGAAAAGCCTTTTCATCCCAGAATCACGAAATTGTTTAGAGGTGACACCTTCTTTGTATTCCTGGCGAACACAGTCAAAATCCGTCATCTTCAATTGATTGGACTGACAAGAAAAGCTTTAGGAAATCTCCACTACCATCGATGTCAAATTTCAAGTGCACTAGAGAAACTTGACGCTTTTCCTTGACGTTCTCAATTAAGCCATCCAAATTATTGCTAATTATAATTAGCATTTGAGGCACTGCTGGCCTTAACAGTTTTGAAATCGAACAACTTCAGTTTAAAAAAATGGCCTAAGCAGTGAATACCAGCAGAAAGTTATTTTCTTAAACTAGGCGAACTTTTCCTTTTGAAAATACCTTCACAAATTTATTATTTTTGCATCGACTTTTCTTTTTAAACAAAGTTAACAGGCATTCTCATAATTTTCACCATGCGTTCCATCTTTTTTTGCTAGATTTATATTCATTTTCAAATACAAACTCACTTTTAATGGCAGATTTTTATTAGAAAAGCAATAGCATCGCATAAAAACTATACATCTTCTTTAGCAATTAAAGGCAATCAAGAGATGTCGGTAGGGCATATTTTATTTAAATTGTAGCAGTTCAATGGTTCAAAAACATGAAATCATAAGAAAATCGTGAATAATGTCCGTTGAAATAGATCAAATTCACCTTGAAAATAATTTCTTAAGAATTAATATACATTATAGATCCCCTTGAATTCTAAAATATATAATATATATATTATTCTTACAATTTAAACTCAAATTATCACATTTTATAAAAAAAATCGTTTTGCATTGCAATAAAATAAAAAATACACTTTTTTCAAAATGCGTCACAGCGATTTTTTTTGTCTTAAAATATTTGTGGGATGTTAGGTAACTATAATCAATAGAAAAATCTCATATGAAAAGACCTTTGAATTAAAGTTGGTTCCGACGCACCGTGTCATTCAGGATTAATTCGAGCTCGTAGTAACAAATTTAGGGCTTTGTTATTCGTTTGTAAACTTAGAGAATGTTAGGTAAACATATAAATTGTATTTTTTTAACACTTTTTTGCATAAATTATTCTTAATCTAAAAGGGAAAAGTTAGCAAGAATTTTCCAACTATATTAACTTTTTCAGCAATTGTTGTTTGTTTGAAAAAGTATGCTTCCCCTACAATTCCTGAAAGTTTTTGTAGTAAATTTATTTGAACAATTTTTTGTAAAGTTCAAATATCATATTATGGGAGCTCTAAATGAGAATTAACATATGGCTAGAAAAGATATTTGTTTAATGTAGTTCCAGTAGGATTTTCCAAACAAAAATTGTTAAAACATTTTTTTAAAATGTCTATTATTATATTCCCAGAGCCCTTCATGAGCCAGCTAACATACCTTAGAATTGGGGACAAAAATATTTGGTTTATGTGAACGTTTTGAACTTCAGGTATCTTCGTCTGGCAGTTTAGGCCACAGTTATTTTCACTGGAAAAAAACTCGAAAATCCACTTGTCAGACGCTTTGCCCATTTGCAATATGACACTACAGTCAATTTTTTATGTAAAAATGTTAACGAGGTTAAAACTCGCATGGAAGGCGATCATTTAAACAAACATAATTTTTCATGATTTCATCGCACAAATTTTATACTTAAATCGTCTGTGAAATGTATACGCGTTCAGTTACATTTAAATGAAAAAGTTCTTATGTTTCTGCGAATAATAATATTTGTCTACTATCATACGGTAGTGTAAACAATTCAACCTTTTCACAGCGTACATAAAGGACGATGCGAAAGAAAGACATAAAGGGTGCTTGGTTATATTGTATTTGGTAAATACTTAGCAAAATTATTCGTAGAGAAATTTCTTTCTTTTGTTTAGAAAAACGTAAGGAACTCTTGAAAATTCGGCGGGAGATGACTTTTGTTTGATTAAAATAATTTCTGAATATATACTTGATTGGATTTTTTGCGAGAAACACGGATCTGAAATTTTTAAAACCGATATCTCGAATACTTTTGTAGATATCAATTTTTTCTCGTAAATTGAAAAATTGAATAATGCAAGTCTCACCCCTATCCTTTTCTGATATCTAGTAAGGGACGGGAAGGTATCCCTATGATTGGTCACAGAAATAATGTAACCCCTACATTTTTCCCACGCCTTTTGTGGTCGAGAAGGCGCCCCTGCGATTGGTCACGAAAATAATGCAAACCCATAACCCTACCTCTTTCCAACGCATTTAAATTATTTGTTTTGTTGAAAATCCAACTATTTCGTTGAAAATTTACTTTATTTCCTTACAAACTGATATCTTTACCTGAAACTAAAAGTATTTTATTTTTTGCTCCATATTTATCTCTTTTAATTTAAAATTAATTTATTTTGTTCAAAATTGGTATTTTATGGTAAAAAAAAAATCATTTTTTTGGTTGAAAATATATTTATTTGGTTAAAAATGACTAAATTGAGGTCTTAATGAGACATTTATACTCACACTTATTCGCATCACTGCTCAGTGTTGTGGAAAATTTCTGATACTTGACAATTTTCAAACAAAAAATTAATTTGAACTTTTGGTTAAGAAAATTGATTTTCACAGTGTTTAAAGTAATTTTAAACCACATAAATTAATTTTTTACCAGAAAAGCCAAATTTTGAACAAAATAGATGAATTTTAAATTAAAAGAGATAAATATACAGCAAAAAAATAAAATTGTTTCAGTTGAAGAAATCAGTTTCTAAGGAAATAAAATACGTTTTAAACGAAGCATTTGAATTCTCTCTAAAAAAAAAACTGAATTTTCTACCAAAAAGGTTAAGTGCCCATAAAAAAGTATGCAAATCGTTGTCTGTAAATTATAAAAAAAGAACCCCGCATTTTTTGTTCACAATTAGACTCCATACATATTTAATTTAGTACAAATATATTTAGTATAAGTAGTATACAAATTTCTTTAAATAACGTACGTTAATTTTTTCTTAAAGTAGTGTACGTTCCTGTGCATTGCAGTTGCCCAAATATTTTAACACAGCAACGCTCCTTCGACTCGACTTCCACAGTAGGGTGCAACTGAGTTCGTACACTATTCCATTTAAATGTAACCCTGTAACATAATGCAGAAGGCATCGGTTGAGTGCCACAGCGCTTCGAAATCCAGACCAGCGCTGAACAATAGAAAAAGGTCACTGAGAGTGCAGTTAGGCCGCGGTACCTTGAGATCGTCTTTTTATTTTTCGAAAACAAAAACTGGAACTGATTTTTGGAAAAGGAATTTCAGGTTTATTTTTTTAGTTTTTATACAGCTATATATGTCCGGACACTTGAGTCTGGGACACCCTCTATATAAAAAAATGAAGAAAATAAAAAGTGGATTTCTTTCCAGAAATTCAGTGTCAAAATTAGTTTATGAAAAGTCCAACCAGCTTTTCAATTTTTTTGTTTGAACAAATATTTTTTCAAAACAGCGTCCTATTACGAATAATTAAAAAAATAGACATTAAAATCACCAAAGTTATGAAAATTAAAGAAAAAAGGACCAACATTTTCAATTTTGAATATCTTCTAAGTTTTAGATTAAAAATATATATATTCAATGCTTTATCTTTTAACACCTGAAATAACAGAAACTAGAATTTTCATCAAAATTACTAATAGTAGCTAAAATTCTTCAGATGATTTGACATGGAATTACTAGTAATGAAAATCAATATCAATGCTTTACATAAGAAATGACCAGCTAGAGGAAATTCCCGCCGAGAACACATGTTCCGCGCCCACCACTATTTAGTTTGTTGAGTGGGAGTGGTGGTAGACGTGTGCGAGAATCTCTTCTCGGAGACGTTACGCTGCGCAGTAGATAGGTTCGAAATGTCTGTCGGGTAAATGTCTGTTGGGTGTATTGCATACAAAAAGCTTAAAAAAGCAATCATTTTGGAAAAGTTTATTTTTTTGATACAAGAATGTAAAAACAAAACATTTTAACCGTAGAAGGATATGCGTGAGTAAATCTTACTTACAAGAAGATGTATCTTTAATAGAATATTGAAGTTAATTAAATTTGAGTTACAACTGTAACGTAGAAAAGATTTTTTGAAATATTAGCATTATATCGCAATCTTCAAGTGTGATTCTCACCAAAGAGGATCTTTCTTTTCTATCAAAAAACGGTTATTCTTATGCAGCACACTTGTCAGAGTTTGGTAGTAACTTTTTACAAGTAACTAAGTTACTGAAAAGTTACGTGATTTGTAAGTTTTCGGGTAACTTCTTTACTATTAAAAGAAATATGAAACGTAACTTAGTTATGATTTTTGCAGTAACTTAGAAAATTAAGTTTAAACACTTCACAGTTACTTAATGTTTTTTGCATGAATATCGCCGATTAAAAGAATTTTATGTGTCTGTCATCGGTAGAAAATTAAGCCATTTGTTGAGCATTCAGCTTTATTTTTGAAAATTCATATTTTTTTGGTTAAATTCAACTGATTGATTTCAAATTGAAATGTTTTTCGATGAAGATATTAACTATAGTTGAACCTGAACTTAGTGAATCTTAATTTAATATTTCCGAGAATTGACGTAAGGCGGTTTGTCCTAGCGGCTTACCTCTGGAATTGCGTCATTACGTTCGGACAGTTCACTCGAAGCGGGGGGTGCCTGCGAATAAGCACGATGGCGAGCTCATGTCGAGCAGCAGTGGGTCTTCGATCCTCACTAAAGCAGACCGAAATGATCGAATTATTACTTGCGATCGAATGGGTAGGATGAGGCTGTCTGTGACATTGACAACAGCACCATTTGACACGTGAGTGTATATCGCGAAGTTATTGGGGCAATGTTCATGAGAAAGAGCAGTGAATATGAATTCATTTGAATTGAAAATGTTATACTATGGTGGTTTAAAATTAATTATTTTCTAGAAGAGTTGTTGTTAATATTTAATTGAAATTAGAATTTCTTCTGAATTGGTTGTGCTTTCATTCCTACCTAATAGGTTCAACGATTCGACAAAGAAGAAGAAGTATTGGATAGAGAAAAATAGAGGGGCTATGGTCGTTTCGAAATGAAAATATCTGTCATTGGAACACAATCGGATCGTCTCTGTCTATCTCATATGGTAGAAAGAGAGTTTCGATCGACTCCAAGACACTGGAGTCCCACTGTAATTGCAAATATGCCGAAGGAAAACAAAAGGCAGCGTTTAACCTTTAAACATAAATCTCAAGTCGTACGCGAAGTGAAAGCAGGTTTCTCAAAACAATACGTGTTACAGAAATATGGTATCACTGAAAGGATGTATAAGAAAGTATTACCTAGCTAAGGTGATTTGAACAATAAAGGTGAAAGTTATGAATATACGAACAAGAAATCTTCAAAAACAAGTAGTGATGTGCTATTGGATGCTGCTGCCTTCGAATGGTTTAAGCAATCTAGAGACAGGTGATCCAGTATCCGGACCGATCATTCAAGAGAATGCTCGCTTTTTAAACGAAAAGCTCAGCGGTCTTTAAACTTTTAAAGTAAGTAGGCAGGAAAAATATTATTTTAACGTGTAACAGCAAGGGTGTTTTGCATGAATTAATTCACCAATTCATGAATTGCATTCAGGAATTAAAATGGATTTTTTCGAAGTTATCTTTTGCTTGTTATCATTTTTCGCAAATAACTTTGATTAAAACCCGTCTGAAATGTATAACTAAATTAAATTAGTTACACAAGGAAATTCATGAATATTTTTTATTTTATGAGTTTAAACCTATTATTGTGAATCTAAATTTGCATATACATTAAACTATCACAGAATGATAGAAAAAATTAATAAAGACATTTTCCAATTTCAGTAGTTCATTCATATATAAAACTTGAAAAACAAGTTAAAGAACTAGAAACAATTTTGTATTCTAGAGAATTTTTTTTTCTTTTTCTCGGAAATAGTGCAAGACATCATAAATGAATACAGGAACTTTTTGTAGAACTTTTTTAACTGGCAATTATTTTCTTCACAATTTTTCGTATCGAAAATTCAATTTTATAGTACAAATTTAAAAAAAAATAGAAAAAAATGTAAGTGTGGATTTTTTGAGAAAATCGACTTTTAATGTTTCCTAAATATATCCCTCAATTAGCTCAAAAGTTACATAAGTTTGAAGAAAAAATTAGGATTTTTTGAAAATCAAAGAAAAAAATTGAAATACAAATAGCGGCAATTTTTTCACAAATCGCAAAAATACGTATTGCCTCATTTCCTCTAAAAAAAACAACATATTTTGCCCCCTAGATATTGTGAAACTTTAAGTGTAGAACCTATCTGGTATGGAATGGATTCGGTTCAGCATGTTTTTCAGACAAATATTGTTTTTGTAGGCAAGCAATGGTGGCTCGACGGTTTCAAGAAACGGCATGGTATTCGGAGTATTCTAAAAACAGGAGAGAAATTATCTAACGATTCTGTAGGGACTGCAGAATTTTCGAAAAGTTTCAAGGCAAAATTCGAATCCGAAAATTTGTAGCTAGACAACATTTACAATGCATACGGATCAGGAATTTTATGGCGAGTACTGAATGCCTCTGGAAGTTATCGAATTCCACAATAACAAAATAAAAATGTACGCCGTAAAAACTTGAAAAGTCTCGGTGTCATTTACACACAACATGCCAATGCATGGATGGACAAGTTTTTATTCTTGCTGTGGTAATTTATATTATACACTTTAGTATATTTCCAGTGTTATAATTTAACTTTGTTTAAATAACGATACTTTTCTTCAGGTACAAGAATGAGTTTATTCTACGAGTTTCACAACGTCAAAGAAAGGATGGAATGACTGGAAAGGTTGTTTTGCTCCTCGATAATACTCCATCGCACCCGAGTTTAGATAAACTAAACGTGATGAATGAAAACTTTGAAGTCGTATATTTGCCTCCGAATGTGACAGCGATGATTTAACTTATGGATCAAGGAATAATCGCGGCGATGAAAAAACGATACAAGAAAGATTTGTTGATACGCTTTTTGCTCAGTGAACAACCAGAAGTAGCAATCAAGTTTCTGAAAGAATTGAACCTTCGGGATTGCCTTGGGATGCCTAGTTATGTGCGGGACAATATGCAAACATCCGCTTTCCAAAAAACATAGAAACTGCTCTTATGCGTTTCGTTTTTTTTTTAACAAAGTTCCAGCTCCGCCAGCATTCGGGAACCTCTAGCCAACCATGAT
Organism: Belonocnema kinseyi; assembly: GCF_010883055.1. Lineage (NCBI taxonomy): Eukaryota > Metazoa > Arthropoda > Insecta > Hymenoptera > Cynipidae > Belonocnema > Belonocnema kinseyi. Next base: position 139,418,560 of record NC_046660.1, read on the forward strand.
ACTTCTGCTAATGTTCGGGAACCTCTAGCCAAACCATGGCGCTTCCGCCAATATTCAGGATCCTCTCTCCAACTTTGCTGCAGTTCTTAGCGATCCGGAATCCCTAACTGATTTAATCAGTTTTCCTCATTTCAATTGCGATCAAATTTCTGAACTGTTCTCGGAATCAGATCATTCGGTAGAAAAAACAAGAGAATTTTTCCTGAACTGGTTTGAAAATGATCACAATGATATCGATTGCGGTTGGGAGTTATCATCAGCCAGTGATATGAACTTGGGTACCCATGGCAAGTGCATGCCACAAATTTGAACTGAAATCGAAATCAATTAAACTGCGTGAGACATCTTGAACCTATCGAAGTAACGTTTTCAGAAGCTTTAGGCTGCCATATAAAGGTAAAAAATTGCGTGAAATCATGCCCAGAATGCTTACCGAAACATCTGGATTACGTTAGAGAATTAGAGAACCTGATAGCCGAAAGGTAAACTAAATTATATACAAGACTGTAACATTATGTATTTATTTATTCAACACATGTTGTAATTAACATTGTATTATATGTATGTAATGTATTTATATGCCTTATATGTTTACATTTTAAGTACTAAATTAAAAATACTAATTACTAAAAAATATACAAAATACTAATATTAAAAACTTGGCACATTGAAAAATATTTATATATACTCTTATCATACACAGCAGCGTTAAGGAGCTTATTTGAGGGTATTTTAATTGAGATTATTGCAATCTTGAGTCATTTAACGTTGAAATCCTTTTACCTATAAATTACATCAATGAAATTTGATTTTTAGCACAATCTTAGATGTTTCGCTTAAATTCATTGACGCCAACGCATTTCTTAGCTATTTCATTCATATTTTTTAGATTTAATTTCATTAATTTTTTTTTTCTTTTTTGTATTATTCTTCACAGTCTGTATTGATTTTAAATAAACCAGCGTCATTCAGTACGTGCGCAGTGCAAAACCTCGCAGTCCGCTAGCATCACTCCTTAAATTTATATGTATTCATGACTGTAAAGTTTTTCTTCAAGTTTAAATTATTTTATGTACGAGGGTAGTTCAATAAGTCCTTAGAATGACCAACATATGGCGCGCGAATCGCTCCAAATCATCTGTTTTCAGTCAGCACCACTCCCGACT
>NC_046660.1:139419825-139425721 GCF_010883055.1 Belonocnema kinseyi
GAAAACGCACTTTTCTGAAGGATTAAAAAAACTTGAAAAGCGATTGACCAAGTGTATAGAGCTCCAAGGAGATTATGTTGAAAAATATAAAAAAAATTTACCAAAAAAAAATTGTTTTTATACTTCATTCTAAGGACTTATTGAACTACCCTCGTATTATAAGGAAAAACGCGAAAATTTAAAAATAATTTTTTTACTACCCAGGAAAATCTAATTGGGTAGGCAGAGAGTATCATCATTTTGAAAACTTGTCATTGAAACACAATTGGATATTCGCTGTCTACCTCACGCGATAGAAAGGGAGCTCTCGAAACTATCATTCCGAATTCGATCGCACCTTTTTATAACCTTCAACTGTCAAGTGTTGACGGAAGAATAGTGATAACTGTGTTTTTCTTGGACAGTTATTCTAATATTTATAAAAGTAAGTGATTTTCTGTTAAATAACTTCTTCGTATGTCTGGTTCTGAAACTGGGTGGCATTGCATTAAATGCGATTACGCAGAAGTGCGTGTATCGCTGCCTGAAGCGTTAAAGTGAGGCGTTTTGATGTAAAACGTAATATGCTTTTTGATGTTGCTGTTTACGAATGGTTTAATCAAGTGAGCTACAGAGTATCTGGATCGACTATTCAAGAAAAAGCTCTCCTTTTAAACGAGATGCTTATCGGCCCGCAAACATTTATATTACGTAAGCAGGAAACACATTTATTTTAACGGAGACAGTTCATACGCACCTGACTAAGAGCCTGGACTTTATGATGGATGAATTTTTCTCATATCCGAGACCTAGCTACTAGTTCGTGTCTTTCTTAGCGACCATTTTTTTCCATGTATAACAATTGTTTACCAATTCTATTTGTTTTAAGGCAATATAAATATTCAGACAATGCTTGGTATTTACAAATATAAAAAAGTGTAGTTCACAAAAATTTTCAAACTTAAATCACAAAATTAGGAAAAATTGGAGAAAGGAAAATCCGGTTCGATATATCTCTTCGCAATTTAAAAATTTTCACTTTTAGAAAATAAACTTTGAAAATGGGTAGGGAGTACGACCTCTGCAACTTTTTGAATAAAGAAATTCACGTTTTTCTTACTGTGAGGCGTAGAACTATTTTCTTACCACTCTCATTAAAAAATAATAATACAGATTTGTCTTCTATTAAAGGAATTGAAAGCCGAGCACTCTCCAGTACTAATTGTGATCACGACTTGAATAAAGGTTGAAGAAAATACCGTAAAGCAATGTCAGTTCTAAATCAAGGAGGTGAAGACGCAGTAGAGTGCCCACTATGCATGGAACCATTAGAGGTCGATGATTTGAACTTTTTTCCATGTACTTGTGGTTATCAGATTTGCCGTTTTTGTTGGCATAGAATTCGGACTGATGAAAATGGTTTGTGTCCCGCTTGCCGCAAGGCCTACTCAGAGAACCCTGCTGATTTTAAACCCCTAAGTAAAGAAGAGATTGCAAGGTGAATACAATTTTCTTTAATATATATATATATATATATACACACATCTTTTCATTTTAATGTTAACGTGATTCATTACATTAGGTCAGGAATGTTACTTGTTTTTCAAGTTCCATTTAACTAGATGAGCCAATGTGAAATAGCTGCTGTCTCAGCGAATATCTAGGAGTTTTTATGGATATAACTAGTCAATTTTAAAATTTTTCTATTCATTTGTGTGTACATTTCTTTAATTCGTGATCAGCTGTCTTTCGTCGGAAAAATTTGCCCTTATGTCGCGTTTTTAAATTAAAAATGTATATGTTCCCCTGTGCCTGCGTGGATTCCTTGATGAGTGCTACTCTCAGTCTCCAAAATATTGACATAGTTAAGGTCACGTGACGGGGAGCGCTGAACAGTCCTACTGGCTTAACGAGAGCAGCTGTTTAACTGCTGTCGCTTCTAGAAATGTACTGGGTGTGCCTTATACAGGGTGTCCCATGAGAACTCTGGTTCCTTTTAGGGGGGTCTAGGGGAAGTAAAATATAGTAAAAATGTCCCAAAAATTTTTTTGGATCTGAAGCATAAGTTGGGAACAACAGAGGGTACAAATTGTATGTACGTGGGAACATGTGTGGCGTACGCGCGACATGGTGAGCAGGCTGTCCCCAACCAAAGCGCTTGAGGTAGTGAAGTAGGACGCCACACAATGTCACACTTACATAAAATTTGTACCCTTTGTTGTCTCCAAAATATGCCCCAGGTCCAAACATTTTTGAGGACTTTTTTGCTTACTTTTACTCGCCCTACGGTCCCCTAAAATGCACCAGAGTTCTGGTGAGACACGCTGTATAGCGCTGGAACTAGGTATCATGGAACTTACGTAAAAAATTACATCAGGTACCACTGCAAACAAAAATGAGCTGAAGCCAGTAAGTGGAAGACTTCACAAAATGTGGTTTTATCTCAACTTTGTGAAAACGAATTCCGTATGTGCAGAATTTAATTTCACTGCTATGGAGGAAAGGAACAGGGCTCTGCAGAAAGACTTGGCTTCCTTAAGAAAGAAGTATCTTTACAGTAAAAATTTTCAAAGCATTTTGGAAACCTTCTACGCTTTTGAACGGACACTCACCTCCAGAACATATCTAGGTGACTTCCCCCTTGTGAAGCACACATAACGAAATACCGACTCTGATTAAATTCACTTCATTCAAGGAGAAACGAGTACCAGAGAAACGGAAGAAACTTTTTGCCAAGAGAATTGGAGTGAGGCAAAACATTCCTCTGTCAGAAAAAAGGATTAGGAAATCTGTTTCCTTATTTGTAACAGACTAAAGGAGTCGAGGATATCCGCATCAGTAATAAAGGGTAAGAAACTACTGGTTAATAACGTGCTATCCCTCAGTCTGAAATTAGGGATTTTTTAAAGGATATAACAAATCCTCAGGAATCACTGACGAAGAAGTTTGTGAAGACTGAGATTAAACGCACGTTTGTTTACCGCATACCTAGAAAAACGCAATGTCTGACAGCAACAAAGGGAAAAATGCAGATTAGCAACTATACGGAGAAAAGGGCTCTCAGCTTCATTGTAAATCTTCCAAGGCCGTATCAATTCATTTTCCTCCTCTCCCCTCTGGGGAAGCATTAATAATTTTTCATTTAAAAAAAGATTGAAGAACGCAATTTTTTAACTATGTTTATCAGTAAGTGAAGTTATCCCCTAATATTGATAGCTTACTTTGAATTGCGATAATGATAAGAGATTTTCATATGATGCACTTTATGAATGTGTGATTTTCCGATTCTTTAGTAAATTGCAACGATATTGAAATTATATTTTTATTGGTTAATTTGTTCGTCTTGATTCCATACATTTTTTAGATAAAATTTCGAAGAGAGTACTTTCGATTAATTTGAAACTCACTATACCGATGTATTTCGACGCGCTAATTACGAATATGATTGTGAAAACACGCGCAAATTTCGTTTCCAAGGTCAAACCCCCCAAATGTTTGTATACTGGGGTTCACCTTTATTTCGAAAATCGTTGATACGAAAAAAAGTGTTTAAAAAAAAACTGTAGAGCATAAAAAATACATCTTTCATGTTAAATACACTGTAAAAAATAATCGTAATTTTTCCATACGAAAGGGTAACATTTTTTTCTATACTCTTGAATATCCCATACAAGCATGGAAATTTTCCGTTTTTCACTTGTGAGTGAAGCGCACATGTGCTGTAACCATGGTGAATGGAGGAGAAGGAGTAAAATGTAATACAGTCATGGCGTTAAGCGTTTAAGTCATACTAGTTTTAGTTCTCACTTGGAAACATATTTTGGTGCTGCAGCATTGAAACAGTTTAATATTGTGAGTACAATGAGATTTAGTGCAATTATAAATTTTTCACAGAAAGAAGAAGGAAGCCACAGAAGAGGGAAAATTCTAAACAAGCGACGAATTCCTTATAATTTAAGTACACCCTCGTGGAAAATTATGGATTTCGGGCAGTGTAACAGTTGAATATTGTTAATGGAATAAGATACAGTGAAATTATACATTTTTCAATGTAGTGTAGCCTAAGCATAGTTAAAGATTATTTTAATAAAACATTTTAAGATTGCGAAAGAAATAATTTACTATTGGCATTTAATGGCAGTATGGGAAAAATTCAATCTGGGTATGGGAAAAATACTACCGATGTATCGGATAATAGGCATTTTTCCCATACTGAAGTATACGAAAAATACGCATCCGGTATTGGAAAAGTTCCATACCCGTACAACTGTTTTCCCATATCGATGCATGGAAAAATTTCAATACGTGTATGGGTTAATTACTCCCAATACATGTATGGGAAATTTACAATAAATTATTCTTACAGTGTACGTTTCTTTCTCTAAAACTATTATTTCACGAGAAAAATAAGATTTTCCGTCCTATAAATCTATCTCTTTCGCTCTTCTATCTATGTATATCCACTTCTCTTCTCCAACCGAGCCAACTTTACTGAAACCAAAGTCGAGTGACGAGTCTGAACTATTTCTGCGATAAATCATAGAGATTTTTCTCTGTCCCCACGATATGTTAGAAAGGGAAAGGGGTGTAACTTAAATTGAGGTGCTGGATGCAAAAAGGAGATAAATAATTATTTGGCTGGAGTGGGGAGGTCCCTGATCACTTAAGAAGAAAGTTTTGAATTTTAAGTACGTATTCGCATTGGAAATTTAATTACGAATCTTTGTCTCTTAATAAAATAGCTTTAGTTTTTGAATTATTATATTGTTAAGTACGATTCATAAGTATGGACTGTCGTCTTCTGCGACCGATGACAGTAAGTCGCTGTTTAAAGTTTCATAATATTTTAGAATACATCTACTGTTGTTTTAAATTGATAATAATAAGACTTAAGTCACGCATGACGTTTCGGCCCCCCTCCCTGCGAGACCATTGGAAAGGTGTTCGGATGTGACTTACGTTATTTATTTGACCAGTCACTGGTGAGGGGTAGGGGTGTTACATAAACGAGATATTGGAAAGGGTTAGAGGTGCGATCTCAAGTATTTGTGTGCCCAGTCACAGGAATGGCTTCTTGTCTCATACGAAATCTGGGAAAAAGGTAGGGGTGGGACTTTTCTTATTTCTTTGACCAGGAACAGGGGCACCTTTCTGCCCCCACCAGGCATGGGTTTACAAGCTAGTAACTTACTAACTTGTAACTTGTAGACTTGTAATTTTTATGGAAAAGGCCCTTGCACTAAGTCATCTGCATATGCGAGTGACCATAACCAGACTCTTTCTGTTCTATCTCTTCCTACCATTCCGGACGTTGGCTTAATTTCCATATTCGCGATTAAAATTGCAAAAAGCTTTGGGTTAAGCGGGCACCCTTGCCTCAACCCTCTATCCATCCAGAAACCTCGGGGATTTCCCCCTCCCCTCCTCTTACCCTATCTTTCGTCTCCGAATATTACTCATATTACTTCCTTACCCTCTCGATCTGCCAAACCCTTCGCGTATATTTTGTACGCCGTATTCGTTAGCTTAATTCCTCTATAATGTTCCTTCCACTTCCTATACTTCCTGTTCACCTTTCTATTTATCATTTTACACTCCCTATCACACCAAGGTTTCTCAATTCCTTTCTTCTTTTTAAATACCTTCTTTTGCACACACTCTTTCACTTTCTCTTTCAGATCCTCCCATATTTCTTTCACCGACTCCCTCTCAAAGCTTACGTTTTTCAACTGTTCCTGATACTTCTCTATCGCCTCTTTACTCTTGCTAACATACATGTATTCTCCCTCTTCGTCCCCTGTCATTCTACCGTTTGCCATCGCCCAGCCTCTGTCCTCCATTCAGGTCTCTTAGAATCTCCCCTCTTTATTTATTATCTTTTTTTTGATTTCCTTTCGAAGCTCTCCCCTTCCCGGTA